>NW_025766980.1:2400000-3000000 GCF_003918875.1 Haliotis rubra | reverse complement strand
ACTATTATGGCAAATATAGTATTATTTTGTATGAACATGCATTTTAATAACTGTTCATCAATTTCAGAATGTCACAAACATCCCTCAAGTGACAACCCTCTCACTGAAGCCTGTCTCTTCTGAGGTGACCTCATTCTGATGCGGAGCCTACCACACCAGTGCCAACTACATGTATACAGTTACCATGGTAACACTCATCCATTCTGTAACTAAGGAAACTAGTGTGTTATAAGAATTACAGTTCCAGAAACCATAAATCTACTGAAATTGAGATTAGTTTGAGAAACTATGTAATTATTTCATGTAGTCAGAATGTGTACATGATTCCACTTGAAAAGAATTCTTCCAAGATTTGTGTGATTATTTTAGGTCCCAGTGACCTGAGAATATTTTGTGATACCAAAAAATATGTTGCTGATGGTATGTAATTACTGATATATGATCAATAAGGAGTATGTTCTCTGTACAATGTAATCCCATTCTGGTGCTAATGACATGTATGTGGTACTGTTGATAATGCAGATCTAATGGAGAAAACACACTGCCTTACAAACTGGTATGTTAAGTTTACTTGTAAGTAATACAGAAATATTGAACTTGTGTTAATAACCAACAATCTGTTCATATTAGATTGTCATCCACTTTTGTCCAAAACATGGGTGATGGGCATTACATTTTTATATCTGATTTTGGTGCTAAACAAACTGTTTAAGGCATCTGTGTTCATCTGTCAACTGATCCCTGTGAAGGTTGTGCATGGTAAACATTTGTACTTATGGACAGTGAGAATCTCGTTAATCCATTCATGCGCATCACTAATTATGACAAGGTATTTGGCTACCTTAACAGAATCATAGTGTATTTTATCAAGGATGGTAAACGGAAATAGGATTTTCTCTTATTGTACTTGGGAACCCTAAATAGATAAGCAGCAGCTTGTTGTTAGTGAAGCTTTCAGGTCTAAAATATATTGAGCAAAGTATGGCTTTACATTATTATATTTAGATGGCAAATCTCTTCATTCTGGTGATGATCGGAAGTCCTGTTATATGTTATTACACTATGTTGTTATATTGTTGTATTGTACTGGTTCGTATTACATCTCCAGCTGTTAGTGCTATTGCATGTACTCAAATGTATACATTCAGCTTGTATTGGATGCATTTGTGACTCTATATTCAACATGGTAAAGGTCAAGGGTGCTTTTAAGGATGCAATGTATGAGCGTTTATGTATGACTACCAATTCCATTGGTCTGAAGTAAATTGACTTATTTAGGATTTTTATAAAATACAAATATGTGGATATGGTTTGTATAGGAGCACCTGACAAAAAGCATGCTCATTGGTCAGGTGTGTTTTAGTATTTTTATGAAAAAAGTTATTGTCAGTGCAAATCATTTACTGAAATGTAACCTGAACATTGAATAGTAGCGTGGCAATATGTTTCCAATGTCCAACTTTATATTCATTTCAAATGAGAAAGCTTTTGGTTCATTATGTCAGAGTTGTATTATCTGACATATTAAATCAAAGTTAGTTTTAGTTATTTCCATAAAAATTATTTTTGCAATCTTAACATTTTCCTGTTATGTGATACCCAAATTATTTAATTTGTTAACTATATCTTGTTTCAACCAGACAGGGCCAAAGAATACTTATTCCATTCCACACTGTTGACAAACTCAGGATGTAAGAATGTGATTGTCACTGGGACCATTGTGTACCAGTATCAGGATTAGGATTACCTGTACCTTTCAACACTTCATATGTAGGAACTAAATAGTTTTCAATATGCCCCTTATTTGAATTCCTTGCATTTTTGCTATTAACCAATTATTCCATTGTAGAGATCTGTTTGACATGTTTGGTTAAGGCTTGGCCACGGATTGTGTACCTTGGTATTTTCTTACAGTAAGCAACATGTTGTACCTGGTCATTGAACTGCTTCCCCATTACTATCCATGTTCCAGTGATCACTTATTATATGCATAACTACAGTTTACAGCTTCATATCAATCTAAAACAAAATGGTGCTCTATTCTGCACTGCCCTCACAAGCTATGTCAGACAGCAGATGACAGAATTTCATGAAACTTTTATACTACCTTGTTCCCAAAAGCTTACCTTTACATGTCTCTTCAGCCAAATGTGTTTAGAAAGGTAAACATAATAGTTACATATTAGAAGCAGTGGATGTTAGATAGTCAAATGAAGCAGTTCGCAACAATAATTATGCTACTATCTTTTTCACCTCACCACAATCGTTTACTAATGTTCGAAAATGAGAAGATTCTTGAGTTTTATATAATATGAAGTAGTATATGAATTGAGGCCCCCAGGTCTGTCACATTAATTAGGTCAAGGACACAATGACTTTCATGCTTATTATTAATCACTTCCTCTTTATCTGACATCTGTGTATATGATGATGATGATGATGATGATGATGATGATGATGATGGAGGTGTTGATAGTGTTGATGCAACAGACATAAGCCAGTTTTTGTGAAAAGGTGTCTTCTGGCATTATCTCTGTGGGAAGTTTGAACATACACGTGTATTTCAAGCTCACACAATATACCTGAGCTGGATGGTATAAAGTCGAGTACCTGCTAATGTATTTGGTCCTGTCAACCCAACAGTGTTTAATAAATGTTGTGAAATATTTTTAGAATACAAGTTAGTGCATTTACAACACCAAATAACATTATTGTTAGTTATACATTGGAGGTAGTTTACGGGTTTAGATGCCTTTTTATGCTGTCAATAACCCATTTTTGTGTTTGTACGCATGTTTTATATCCTATATTGTACCTAGTGGCGTAGTGTGTTTACCACTGGCTGTGGTTCATAGGTGATCAACCTTTTGTTGTTATCAAGTTATTTGTATGTCTTTATTATTATTCCATCTTAACAATGTATGTTATGATTTTTGTATTTATTAAGTAATAAACATTTTGTATTTGTATTGTCTATTCTTTAGCATCAAAGCAAAACAAAACATTGAGATCTCAGTATTATTTACAAAACACAAGTTCAGGTACCCAAGCGAGCAGAGTTGTTCCCCCTGGATGTTAAAATTTTACGTCACAAGGGCAATATCTCAGCCATAACATGACAAAGGCTGTGCCAAGGATCATAATAGAGCAATTCATACTGGCAGAGCCCTTAAAGAAACAAAGGGGCTGCTGTACAACAAGCTGGCAGTGTTTAGTAATAATTGTGAAAGATGATAATGCTTTTTTGATAGCATTCCAAAACTGGCCATGCTTGTGTGTTTTGGGGAGGTTTAATATTCAGTATTAAGAATAAACTTGATGTACTTTATAGCATGCCTTAACATGCATAGTTTCTATTCTTAATACAATTACTATGTATAAAATAATGAACAAAAGAAGGCAAACAAACAGGCCACATCATAAGGTCAAAAAATATAAAAACAAGCTGAACATTTTAAATGAATTTATGTATGAATACAAATGCACAGTATTACAAACTGAAGCAACAAAAATGTCATCTCAGTAAAGGAAAAATTTACAATGTTTTAAGAGTGAGACATATCGCAGATCTACATATATATCACAACAGGCTTTGTATATTGGCTCAGATATTTCATGGAAGACCGGACATAGAAGGTTATAACACCAGACTTGGCAAGACTGCAAGCTCTAGGCCAACAATGTATAAGATCAAAACTTATCAGACTAAAAGCAGATCATAAAAGTGAATTTCAACTGAAGTAAGATCTTCAATAGCATAAATAAACAAGGAAGGAATATCCCTTTCAATCTCTAAAATAGACAAGTACCTACATACAAGAGAATAAGTAGACTGAGCGAGTGAGGAGGGTTTGAGGCCACTTTGAACAGTAGTCCAGTTGTAACATAATGGAGGAACTCCCAAGGTGATGCACGTCTTACATGCTCACCAGGTTGATTAAACCCATGGGTACCATGCTGACAAACCTAGAAGCATAATCTGGGCCACCAGGATTCGAACCCAGGATCATAGGCTTCTGGCCTATGCAACTCTGCACTGAACTGCAACACCTTTGACAACTGGGCCACCCATGCCCCATACAAATGTGGACTCAAGCACCACCATAAAGATTGTCACAATGTAGCTATGATGCCATTTATAATGTATTAATCCTTGATACTATAGATACTACAGATCAAGGTCCTGTATATACTGTTATATGTACAACATAGTTCTTTGTATCGGAATGATACATAGTGCATTGAGCAATATCGACACAATAATGAAGAACAGTACCATACAGGTATAACAGGGAAAATAGTTCACTGTTTTTCTGGACAAAAATATTATACAGTGATCCCAAATATACTCATATACACCTTGAATAATGCAACAGTTTATCAATGATAATCTCGGAACTTGTCAAAACAAATGAAATGTGATATCAGTGCTCCACAGATTTATTACTCTCCTGTGGAAGATACTGCAGTGTAATGTTTTTACGTCAATATTACACTAGTGTAATACCGCTAGACATGTGATGTCATAATGGTTTACAGTTATGACGTCACAATGCTAATACCTCTGTCACAATGGTATTAGACCTTGCTTGACTCGCGGAAAGCTGAGAGTCATCACACTTCGTAGGTAGTTTCTATCAATTTATGTTGGAGAGTAATAAACAGAATACTAAACTCGCTTCCGTGAAATACCATTTTTATTAATATCGTGAAAGATTTAGCATCAAACTCGCTTTCGCTCTTTTGATACCAAATCATTAACTCGTGTAAAAAAAATGGTATTACACGTAAGGTCGTTTTGTATCCTCCATATATCGCATACATCTCATCTGAGTTCAGTAGGCAATGCATGACAACTGTTGCTCATTATAGGTCAACATCATCACAACCATTATAGCAAACATCAACATTTGCAATACATTCATGGGCCTAACAGGCGACCATTTGGGCTGTTTATAGGGCTTCAGAACCTATTTTCTGATCCTTATATCTGAACGTAACCATCAATTTAATAATCAAGCAAAGAAAAGAAGATTACTTATAACTGTAGTTTGAAATTTCTTGATTCTAGGAGATATTTCTGCCTTGGGGCAAATATTTTTCTGAAATTAAACAAAAAAGATTTACTTTTGACAAATAAATTTTGGCTAAGTCTGTGTTACAATTAGGTGAAACTAAAAAAAAATACCCAAGATTGTATCAATGCTGTTAAAAGAAACAGTAAATAATATGTATAAAAATACAAAATAGTAATTATAAGTGTATATCAGTCAACCTCTCATGTGCATTGTTCTATCAAGGCACACAATCACAGTAAAAACGGTTGTATTGAAATACCAAAAGGAAACGATGAGTGTTTCGGTGATACTGGGAGAGGAAAAAGCTTGAAGCAAATCCAGACAGATTAATCCAGTCTGCAGTGGCAGCAAATAAGAAAGACTGGTGGCCATATTCTGATACAAATGTGAAAACCTCTTTGATTTTCTTTTCAGCAGCACTGTTTAGTAGCAGTGTTAATCTGGAAGTTCAAGACCACATACACTGAATTGTTGGTCAAATATTTTGTAAAGCAACATGTTTTAAGAGACATTATCTTGTTTCTCATCTCTCCATTTGGTAAGTTTAAAAAGGAAAACCATTTGAAAACTTGTTACTACTAATTGTCATCTTTCATTCAGGATGTAAACTTCTACATGTCTGTAAAGAGATCACTCAATATATTTTAGAAGAAACATGTTCTAAAAGCAATTTATCTTAAACACCCAAACACCAGTTTTGAGATTTAAATATGTAAACCCAGAAAATAAACGATATAATTACTTATACTGATGTCTTAATTGTTTTACAATAAACTATTCTGTCCTTTTCTGTCAACAGAGACACCAGATCATTTGATCATTCATGCAAAACTCAGATACAGAGCACATAAAATACTACTACACTGCAGTATCATTAAAACATTACACTATATAGCTACTACTACTGCACATCACACTGTCCAAGAATGATAATTCCGGAGCAAATACAACATTTGGGAATTAAATCCACTGCTAAGCAGACATAAAAATCTTCATTTACATAATCCAAAAGGATAAAATATTTGGCAACAAATACTTTTTTAAATACTTCATTGGATTTTG
This sequence comes from Haliotis rubra, assembly GCF_003918875.1. Taxonomy (NCBI): domain Eukaryota; kingdom Metazoa; phylum Mollusca; class Gastropoda; order Lepetellida; family Haliotidae; genus Haliotis; species Haliotis rubra. The sequence goes on along the minus strand of NW_025766980.1, from coordinate 2,993,860 downwards.
CCGCACATTGGTATTTATATTTCTTCATATTCTGATTTTTACAGCATGTAAATAGACAACATGCTGATCCCAGCTGGTAGGTAGATGATTTCACATGGAGTAAAGGAACATCCCATTTATACAAGCGGACCTCCGACTGCCTGGAGCCTCTCAATGCAACCACTAGTCGATTTCGGGATATAACCACATTGGTTGGTTTCACGTCGACACCAACTTCAAAAGTGCGTCGAACCGGGACATGCGAGAAAATCCCCCTCCGCTGTGAAAACTTGAACTCTGTAGTTGTTGGCATCGGCAACGTAAATGTTGTCGCATTGGTCAACACACAGCCCCATTGGATAAAATAACTGACCATACACATGACCCTGTGACCCCATCTGACGAATAAACTGACCATTCATTTCATGAATCTTGATTCTGTGATTACCAGTGTCAGACACAACTATTTCATTTCTGTGGTTAACTGTGACATATGAAGGTTGAATAAAATGGTTGTGGCCGGAACCTTTGGAGCCGAAGTTGGTACAGGGCTTCTTTTTGATCTGTAAGAACATGCACAGTGTTCTTTTCAAGACTGGTCACTACAACCCTCTGAGTGATGTCCAGTGAAATTCCACATGGATTATCGTACTTGTAGAAACTTCCAAATGCTGATATCAATTGTCCATCCATAGCATACTCCCTAAGTAAAGCTGGTCCAGAACGGCTGACAGATAAAAGCAGAGTGTTAAAACTTGTAACACACACATCTCGAATTGAGCAGTCAGTATAGAAACTGGAGAGGAAATCGCCTCTGACGTTGAATATTGCAACCTTGTTTAAGCTGCAATCCGTGACGATGATGTTGTCGTTCAAAGGATTCACGGCCAGTCCTGAAACGTGCGTAAAATCCTCCGGGCCGGTGCCGTGGCCAGCAAATTTGTTTATAAACACTGCCACTGACTGAATGTTGTTGACAACAAACACGTCACTGGTCTCCCAGTCAAACGCCTTGTCTCCGTACAGAGTCTGGTATGTCGGGGGTTGATCGACGGGAAGTGTTGCCATCTCTCCACTATTGTACGGCACTGACGCAGCTTCTCGAAGATGAAGAATTATATCATTGTCTGGGAAACTCCACACGCCCCCAGATGGGACATAGATGGTCTGTCGACAAACTGGACATGGAAAACGCCCGCCGTTGCCGTTCCTGGCAACGTGGTTTTCGAGGCAATCGTGACAAAACGTGTGGAGACATGGTATAGCTTTGGGGCGTTCGAAAACGTTTTTACATATCGGACAGCGGAAATGAGATTCTATGTGGTGTTGTTCCGCCATCTTGTCAAATGTCACATGACCTTCTATCATGTGACGCACTTATGATCATGTGACGATGGCAAGGGAAAGGGGGCGGGGTGGTTCAGAGTCGGCAGAAGAAATATTTCAAATGGAAACATTCTTTGTAGTGCTTTATCGGAATAGGGTGACTGCAAATAAACATATATTTGTGTGAATATAACATGGCAAGTGTCAATCAATGTGTGAACCCTGCATGGTGTCGATGTTGATTCACTCAAACTTTCAAAGGTCACACCTCCAACAATACATCAGATGCGACACAGTGTACGTCGGGATCACGTCCCAAAGGTCATAGACAGCTAAGGAGAATACAGGACTGGTTATTGATATGGCTGCATCATCTCTATTTCACAAAAAGAAACCTGATTGGTCAACAACAGCAGAATAGTATGTGTACAATGTATACAAATACTGCGTGTCTGGAAAACAGATGACAGTCGTGCGCGCGCGTGAGAGAGAGAGAGAGAGCGTGCGTCCGTGCACACGTATGCACACTGGTTAATAGAGCTAGTGATGCCCAAGTCAAATGAAATGTCGTATCTTTTTTCATAAATTGTATCCAGACTGTGTTCAAATTATCCTAATTGCTGTTCGCACCGTTGACCAAGTTAACTGGAGTTAGCAGCCCCCAACTGATGTCATCAGTGACGAAATTAATTTTATTATAGATTCACGTATGTGTGGATACTGCCTAAAATCACTGTAAACCGCTATCCGTACAATATGTGAAGTCCATTTCTGGTATCCGTGATATTACTCTAATATTGCTCAAAGCGGCGTAAATTAAACTCACTCAATCACCGCCTAAAAGGAAGATCCCACATTGTATAGTTCCTATAAGGTGTCGCCCGTTTTCTCAAAGACAGGTTATTCGGTGCTTATCAGTCATTAAGTTCACAAGAAAGTTTTAAGGAAACAAACTGAACATATGCAGCATTTGCTGTAATTTGTTTCAACATTAAAGTATATTTGTATCGTCGACCACTTTCAGCTTATTGTTGAAGCTTCATGGATAATACATGAATAGTCTAAGCTATATTTATTTCACAATCAATACGTCTGACTGAAAATTGGTGAAATACATTAGCTTTACCCAGCTAAGTTTATAGGGAGAAAGAAGTTACAACTGTATTACAAGACGAGCAAAACTGTTAAGGGGAGACGACTCGTGCAGCGTTGTGTGTTGCTTGAAGATGCACTTGTCGAACCTTTGATATGCACACCCAACATGTCAGATGAGGCACACATCGATTCTCTTAACACCCACTTGTTACGGGATTTGGTTACCAGATTATCATTCTAACTATCACATCAATTATGGATGGTTTGATTATCGCTATTACTACAACTATTGCTGTTGCTGTAGCTGTTGCTGCTGCTGCTGCTTCTAATACAACAAATCATCAGACATATTTATTTGTATATGTGGCCCTGAGGCCAATAGTACATGTGTACAATAATAACAGTGCATTTATGCGCAACCTGTAAATACGCGAGTTACAGGAACATCAATAAATCCATAAACACCCATTTACAATTTACATTTTTCTCTCAACATAAGTATGCGGTACAACACAAGGGCTACCCTAAACAACAAGTCAATATTTTCTGTGCGAAGTAGCATACAGAATTTTTGTCTAGACGGTTGGTTATAGAAAAAATAAGGCAAATATCTTTCTCTTATTTCTAAATATTTCGGGCATATAAGTAATACATGGTACTCATCTTGCGATAAATTGCAGAATGGACACTGGATATCTATTGCATTTGAAGTTTTGGCAAATCGCGCCGCTTGGATTTTGAAGTTGTAAGCGTTACATCTAAATTTAGTAAGCGTACGCTTAAGTTGTGGTGATTTAATCTTTGAAAGGTAAATTTCTGTATTGATACAATATTTATATTCTGAATAAAAGTTGGCACAGGTTGATGACGTTATTTCATTATACCAGTCCTGTTGATAAATGTTACGTGTATTGGCAGTACCAAATGGTGCGGTGGTACAAATTCAATGATAGCACAAGTACAATGACAGTATACTATGAAATGATCAAAGGTAAACGTCAAGCAACTATGTTTAAACCTCCGATACAGGTTGGTTGGTTGGTTGGTTGTTCAACGCCGCACTCAGTAACATTCCAGTAAATAATCGAGTCTGGACCAGACAATCCAGTGATCAACAGCATGAGCATCGAACTGCGCAATTGGGAACCGATGACATGTGTCAAGCCAGTCAGCGAGCCTGACCACCCGATCCCGATAGTCGTCTCTTACGACAAGTATGGGTTACTGAAGACCAATCTAACCCTGATCTTCACGGGTACTCCGATACAGAACTAGGCTGGAAACAGGATGGTGAAAATAACGATCTTCACAGACTGCTGGGACTAACGTTGATGTGTAAACATGGGGCACGCGCCTCCCTCCTTACAGATATGAAAAAAATTAAGCTTCCAGAATTATCATCACTATAAAGCTGGAATGATATTTGATGCCCAAGAGCCTCCAGATTATACATGCCTCCCAATTCAGTATTACACTGCCACATTACACCAGCGCTGCTGTTGTTGCTGATGCTGCTGCCAGGATGATCCAGGCGAGCCCCTACTAAGCATGGTTTAACGATAGTAAGCCTAAGCTGTCGAATATTGGCTTATCATGCTGTAGTTGATATTAGTTGCCCTCACAAACGGACCCCTGGGAGCGGTACTCAGATTAACGGTCACATCAGGAAAACAGAATAGTTTCATTTATCGATTCGGTTATGAATACAAGCTTTTAATGAATTATATTTCCTTGTAACTTTGGACTGATGGTACATGTTTATCCTGATACGCGTCATGGAGTGAGTGAGTGAGTTTAGTTTTACGCCGCACTCAGCAATATTCCAGCTATATGGGGGCGGTCTGTAAATAATCGAGTCTGGACCAGACAATCCAGTGATCAACAGCATGAGCATCGTACTGCGCAATTGGGAACCGATGACATGTGTCAACCAAGTCAGCGAGCCTGACCACCGGATCCCGTTAGTCGCCTCTTACGACAAGCATATTCGCCTTTTGTGGCAGTCATGGAGGGATAACTTCAGATTGTTGTTATAAATACTTCAATAATCAATAATGCCACCGTGATAATTTTGCAAGTTATGATGTTATAAGCGGTAATTTGAAGTTTGAAATTTGAACTAGGAAATATGGATAATTGTAGCTTCCATAACAATACACATTTAAAACTTTTTAACCTCTCATAGTTGCGTCATAGCACGTGGCTGTTGTGTCTCTACATCCCCGTGCAGCATCATTACATCTTTGGTTGCATATTATGCGTTGTATTTCGGGTACTGCCTACGTTATCCTTGGTTAACACCGGCTGCCCAGGTTGATTCTAGGCAACACCGGCTGCCCAGGTTGATTCTAGGCAACACCGGCTGCCCAGGTTGATTCTAGGCAACACCGGCTGCCCAGGTTGATTCTAGGCAACACTGGTTGCCCATGGAAATGTGGTAACCTAGGCTGACAGTTCGCACAAAATATACCAGTCGAACTCACGTTATGAATTCTGGTGATGCAATATTCTGTTCATTAGCCTCAGTTGACATCAATGTATGCATTTATTGGTTCAGTCATGAATACAAGCATTTTAATAAACATAATTAAGCACATATTGATAGCATATATGTATTCTGATATGTGTCTAGAAAATTTCCATTTCCATTGTTGATATAAATACTTCGGGACCAATGAAAGTTTTGTTATTGAGTCCGAGGAAACGGGTTAAAAAGCAGCTTGGTCCATCATCAGAACTAGTTTGTGTCGTCCCAGTGAGTTATGGCAATGCACAAGACTCTTGTTTCTCTTTCTCCTGGCAGGTTTGTTGTTTGATACGAAAGGTTGAACTTTGGGTTGAATGTGGTCAACCCTACTTGCAAGCTCGAGTTGCCTCAGGTCACTAAATTTTCAAAAATCGAACAGATGCAGCAATGTTAAAGATTTCAAAAATCGATTTGAATCGAACGCTGTACCAGCGGTTAGCTGTCTGAACTGCTTCGGATTCCAGGGTATACCACCTAGAAGCGGCAGTAAAATATCCCTGTGTTCACTGAATTAAAAGTGCCTCTGAGTTGCGCCATTTGTTAGATGGTGGTGGTTTGATGAGGCTCTGCAGCCATTGTAACTTTGTGGAGAAAAATTGTAACTCGAAAAAACAAAATCAATATAAAACAAAACATTAATTGCTAACTGACATGTAATTGTTGATGAAAATACCCCAAACAATTGCGTTTTTGTAGTTTCACTAAGCCCCTTGTCCATTTTGATATATTTTACATTGCCGTTTTGACTTTTACGTCGTTTGAAACAGACCTGACATTGTGTTGAGTAGAAATAAACTGTTCAGCATCTGATGTAAAGGTGTGATGTAAGGTTGGGTGTGTGACCTTTGAGTAAGTAATCACTGAACCAGTTTGTTAGATACAAATATTGTTTTAAATTTAGCAACGTACCAATATACTAGTATTAAATGTGTGAAATGTTTGAAGTTTACGTAGCGTAATTATACAGTAAAACGTGGGCAATATTCGGAAATGACTTACAATTTAAAAATGTTTGCAATATTGTGTGATAATGAAAAAGGTATTGAGAGCATATCACTGTCGGCAGTGAAGAGCCTATCACGACCCCGCCTATCAAGCAAGTGGAAGGAAAATCTAGGCTCATCTGACCACGTGACAGCGACGGTTACCCCCGTTGCGATGTGTACATCAATGACGTCTAGCAATATGACAGTTTGTAAGGGGGCACAACTGGTGGCCGCAGAGCGATAAGCAACATGTAGACGATTTCTAATCCTCTAATCCGTAACTCGTACACCTTTGCACTGAATAACGTTTTCAGCAATTTGATTCGTAATTTCAGCTCGATTTCGTGGTAGAGCCCGCTCTCGGATTAACCGATCCAGGGTCTAGATTTTCGAAGGTGTCTTAGCGCTAAGATAGTCATAAGTAAATGATAATGTATGGCACTTACGACTATCTTAACGCTAAGAGAGTTTCAAAAATCTGGGCCCAGTACTCTTCTTGGCCTGGGTCGTCGTCAGTATTTTGCGTTGTCATCAGTCAGCGTATCACATACTGTGAAAAAGTGAACCAATTTGCCTCTGTACGTTTTCTGCCAGTTTCCAGCATGCCAACATCCCGTGGACACACCCACTCGCCCGTCACACGTTCACAATTATAAAATACATGAAATTGAGTTCATTAACAACTATATGATAGCAGAATCAATACGAGTAATAAATGTACAGTTCATAAAAATTGATTGACCTTCCTTGAAAGTGTTAAAATCAGAAAACACATGGCACGGAACAAACTATCGAAGTTGTTGCACAGGGGATTTGTCGTGAACACACTTATGTTTATTCTACTACTGAGTGTTAATAACTGTATTTACCGAAAACCTTCGGTTTTAAGACACATAAAGGTAGTGTCAATGTTAGTGACGTCAAATACAAGGTGGATGTAGTATTGCTGTACATATAGACTAACGATTAGTCTCTTAACATATATACCTTTGATAGCAATATATAATCCCATTTAAATTGAAAAGGAGTCCCAGTAAGATGGTAGATTCAGACCTGGGCAAATCTAGACTTGCTTCATTTAGGGCTTTAATGTGGTTCAGGGACTGTGAGACAGGCTACTTTACATACAAAGGTGGTGGGAATGTTTTGTCGTGTGAATGTTATCATAATGTCACGGTGATGTAAATGTACACTGTGATGTAAATGTACACTGTGATGTAAATGTCACTGTGATGTAAATGTACACTGTGATGTAAATGTACACTGTGATGTAAATGTACACTGTGATGTAAATGTACACTGTGATGTAAATGTACACTGTGATGTAAATGTACACTGTGATGTAAATGTACACTGTGATGTAAATGTCACTGTGATGTAAATGTACACTGTGATGTAAATGTACACTGTGATGTAAATGTACACTGTGATGTAAATGTACACTGTGATGTAAATGTACACTGTGATGTAAATGTACACTGTGATGTAAATGTACACTGTGATGTAAATGTACACTGTGATGTAAATGTACACTGTGATGTACATGTACACTGTGATGTAAATGTACACTGTGATGTAAATGTACACTGTGATGTAAATGTGCATGTATATTTTATGACATATCAACATTCATGCAAACAAGAGCGTTTGTTAATTGACCACATAATACATCCCCTCCAAACTTGTCTTCCTTAACAGGACTCATACCTGTAAGGCTGCAGCATCCCCCGATACTACAAGACCGGGCCGTTTGAGAAACGAGACATGATGTTTTCAATTTAGAAACAAATAACTTGCCTGATTTGCCTTCAAATCCGCGACTAGAAACCAGGAACCGGACGGGTATTATAACTCAGGAAAATGTAGAAATGCTGTGGATTTGATTTATATATGACTGGATCAGTTATATTCGTTGACGCGTAAAAACATTATAGTTATCATTTGATATGTTATTTATGAAGTCCGTATAATCGAAAACAATATATTATATTGCCTCCCTTCTTTCCAGCTTTGTTTCCTAGACTCCCATTCTTTGAACACAAAACCAGTTTACCGGACCCGTCCGGTTGAACGGTCGATGTTCTTGCCGGAAATTATACGAAACGAGATCACGTGATTTGAATTACTATTGGCCGTTCGGATGTGGAATAAAACAGTCATTTTCAATTGTATCTCACTACAGTTCCAGAGTAAACTAAATAACGATGGTAGTGGATCCGCACGACTACAGCTACGACTTTTATTGGAAATATACAACGATGGCCTAATTAGATTATTCGGGGCGAATTTATTTCTGCGGTCTATTATGCTTTAATATAAGGTTTTACTGGATGAATTTATTAGACGTCCATAACATCAGATCGAATACAAAGATGTCTGGTCCAGACGACCTTAAGTCTCGTACTTTCTACTTCCGAGTGACTATAAACTGTTATCTCTCTTCGTCTTTCTTTTGTGATTGACCTCTGGAAAACCGAAAAATTGTACATCATATTGCATGGCCGGATTATAGAGGTTCTGCGATGTGACGTTTGTGTTTAAGAGAGGTTTGGTGAGTTTGGGTGGTGTTGAAGTTTGTTTAACTTTCATTGCGATGTGCATGCAAATTTGTATCTGGCTTCTTGCACCAGTACTAGTGTTCTGAGATATCATTCCTTACTGCCGAGCGGCAGGCATGGTAACAAGGAGTGCCATATTTTAGCGTGATATTTTAGCGACCTTCAGCTCTCCAGGTAGACGATGTATGAACTTCAACCCGGAGACGATGTGTGTCCATGAAAAAAAACAACTCATTAATCCGGACAGTTAATCGAAATTTAATGACTGGATAATAGAAGTTATATTCCTTCTGGGCTCTTTTATTATGACTTCGTTATCCTTGAAATCTATATTTCGACTGGTGCAAATCTTCCGATAGTGCATGCAGTTAAAATACGATTGTTTCGTTTAAAAACACACTTATTTTAATTCGGTTTTTTTATACCGAATCGAAGGTATCTCATACGCAGTGCACGTCTGGGCGTCAGCCCTAGACTACTGTGTTTTGTGAAACCCCATTTACAAGGCTCTGTTGGACTTACCCTGGATTATGTAGAAACGTGGCCACCCTACAGCCCCATCAATGACCTGTAGAACATTAAACCGCTGTAAACACTCAAACATCCTCAAACCATTCCGACCACCAAATAGTACAACCTCTTGAAATAATTCATGATTTGCAATTTTTAGATGTAGTACATTTGAAACAGGTATATCTGGATATACGAGTTTCTCTATCAACTGCATTGGCTTGTAGAAATTATTGTGTAGGAATGCTTCGTTAATTCTGACGTTCTGATGGAAACTTAACGTCTCCATAAGAGAAATTATCAACTTACTGAGTTGCTTCACCTTTCATAGCAGTTAACACTATTCTGTTATTAACGCCGCACACGATCATATCTCGGCTATATGGCGGTGGTATGTAAATAATCGAGTCTGGACCAGACAATCCAGTGATCAACTGCATGAGCATATGATTGGAAAACGTGTCAACTAAGTCAGCGAGCCTGACCACGCAATCCCGTTAGTCACCTCTCACCTTCTTGAATAGTTTTAGTTGTAAACAAGACCCTCAAGGTATGATATCACGTGGAGTGGACCCGTACTTCCTACACCCCTGCACACCGACATGTTTTGGGTTTTTTATGTGGGACTTTTCGAACGTCACTGCAATGATGGATTATTCAATGGAACTGGTTCCTAATACGAGAGGTTTATGTGACCCTCCCCAACACACCCTACAATGTGACATGATATGTGTTCCAGTGTTAATCAGTGAGTGAGTGAGTATGGCTTTACGCCGCTTTTAGCTATATTCAAGCAATATCACGGCGGGGGACACCAGAAATGGGCTTCACATTGTACCCATGTGGGGAATCGAACCCGGGTCTTCAGCGTGACGGGCGAACGCTTTAACCACTGGGCTACCCCAGAGCCCCAGTTTTAATAAGTACCCAGCCTGAACACAACAGTTTAGCAAGTCTTTCCTTACCATTATACATGTTGTAACCGATGCTCATCTAGACATGATTAGGCGCGTCATCGCTTCTCTGCGCTCAAACACACTAACAATGAAAAAAGTAAATACTCTTTAATTGGCCTTTAAAGCAATTTCTGTGTATTACACACGAGAGACCATCTATGCTCTCTATCCGCCATTGCCCACGTCTCAGGTTACACATTCTAACGATGGCCGCGTGTTGTGGGGCCGTTTCCTGTGAATATGCCGTCCTTCCATCAGACAGACTGATGTCACTCATGTTAATTGTCTGGACGCTTGACTGGGAATATGCATAACAAAACGCTGTTGTTGTTTTTGGCAGAATATATGTCCAGAAGCAATCCTGCATCGTCCTCACACTGGGGGCCCCATTGGATTGGATGAAACGTCGAGTACACCTACATGGTTTACACACGATGAGAGCAGCAGCAGCAATATCATCACTTTCAGACCATCCAATCCTCATTTCTATTTGCTTTTACGAGGATGTTTGTAGACCTAGTCTGTGCCAGACGCCTTCAGGTTATTCAGCCTGGGCTGTGAAGTCCGGATAGGAAACCTGCTTCACTGGAAATGTTGGAACTACTGAGTGGTAATGCCACAAGACAAGAGTCTTCCTATCTGGCACTCAACCTGGCAGAGAGCGGCGACTCACCTATACGAGGTGTTTCCGATTACTGTCTCATTATCTGACACCGGTGTTCGGTATTAAACGACTACTCGTTTACACTAATCATCATCATCATCATCATCATCATCATCATCATCTGTCACCGGTGTTCGGTATTAAACGACCACTCATTTACACTCTTTATCATAATCGTCGTCGTCGTCATCATCATTATCCGTAAGAGGCGACTAACGGGATCTTGATTGACGCATGTATTCCAATTGCGTAGATCCATGCTCACGATATTCATCATTGGATTTTCTGGTCCAGATTCGATTATTTCGAGAAAAATGTTTAAAAATAAGCAAACATCAACATCGTTAATATCATGGTCATGATTAACACGTTTCATGAAAACAAAGAATGGGATGTCTTTAAAAATGTGTGTGTGTGTGTGTGTGTGTGTGTGTGTGTGCGTGTGTGTGTGCGCGCGCGTGTGCGTGTGTGTGTGCGTGCGCTCGCGCGTGTGCGTGTGTGTGTGTGTGTGGTGGTTTTGTTTGTTTGTTTGTTTTGTTTGTTTGTTGTTGTTTTTGGGGGCTCACACCTGGACAAATAAACAACTAGACTGACGTTCAAAAGAAAGCATACGCCCGTGTTTGATGGTAGCTGTCCTCCATTGCCGATGGCACTGATTCCCCTTCAACACCCACCCACCCTGAAGTCTATTGCCCGCGGTTATGGTCATATTGCGTGAAAGTAGAATGGTGGCTTCATCAGCCATTCATCTCAGTGTACATTGTTCCAAGTCAAGCTTTCAAACTTCACAGAGACCATTTACCCGTTAATGATGATCAAATAGCATCTGTAGAATTAATGGAGCGGAGCTAACAATCTCCCTGGCATACTTCAACCATTAGAGAAGAATACAATGGGGAAGACCGTGGTATTCACTAACAGTCTGATATGTATAATAAGTGGCTATTGATATATACAGATCACAATATACATTTTCGCAATACCATTAATACTTGAATAACTTGCAGTTGTTGGAGAAATACGTTACTTGCTGTTGTCTACCATTCATATGCCTAGCTTATCAACACAGTATCGTGCAATGTCTACTAATAGCCTGTCTACTATTCATATGCCTAGCTTATCATGATCAACACAGTATCGTGCAATGTCTACTAATAGCCTGTCTATTATTCAACACGAATGCACACTGATTGACCTTCCTACTGACAAACTTGTCTGCTATTCAACATTCACACATTTTAATCAAACTGTCTGTGTATTCAAAATACACACTACACAACGAGTCAAGCTTTCCGGGAAGATTCGGTTCCCATTGGTCTTCAGCATCCCATGCCTAAGAGATGATCTGCAGGATAGGTAGGTCGGGTTCTGTGACGTGGCTAATGCATGTTTTCTGTCTCAGTTGCTTAACTCGGTGATCTTGATATCGGTGACTGCATTGTAAGGTGGAGTCGTGATTATTGACGCTGGCCTTAAATACCATAACAACATACACAACAATGCGTGAGAGATCTAGTTTTACGCCGTTTGTACCAATATTCCAGCAATATCACGGCGGGGACACCAGAAATGGGCTTCACACATTGTACGCATGTGGGGAATCGATCCCGGGACTTCGCCGTGACGAGTGAACGCTTTAACCACCAGGCTACCCAACCGCCCGATAAACACAATAATCAACCCATGCACAGAAAAGCCTCTCTTTTGTTCAGCATCAGTGCACACTTATCAACTTGTCTACTAATGGAGCCCCGTTTATCCAGAAGTTTTGTTTGTTTGTTTGTCTGTTTGTTTTTTTTGTTTTTTTGTTTCTTTGGGGTTTTTTTTATACGTAACGCCGCACTCAGCAATATTCCAGTGATCAACAGCATGATCATCTATCTACGCATTTAGTATACCATGACATGTGTCAACCAAGTCAGCCATCCTGACCACCCAATCCCGTTAGTCGCCTCTTACGACAAGCATGGGTTGCTGAAGAGCAATTCTAACCCGGATCTTCAAGGGTTTTATCCAGAAGGTAGCGTTCCCAATGAAATACATGCGTATTAAGATGCCCATATATTTTACCCTGGGCAGGTATTACGTGTCTGTAACCAGCAGTCACTCGTCCACACACGGCGGTGTGTCCAGATACACAGGATCCAGACTTACGAGGTTTCCCTATATACGATTCCACATTATCACCTTATATACTGAACAAAAACAACACTGAAAACACCTAACACTTACAATTATCACTACTCAACTCTCTTGTTCTCTTATTTCCACATAAAATATGTCATTGCTGCAGAAACCTCAATGTTATCACAGGTGCCGGAAAACAGAAGCTGCTTGATTTCAGAAACTGTAATCCCCAAATCGAAAACCTGAATCCCAAAATTGTCCCTTTCGGCTAAAAATACCTAAGATTAAACAATGATGGCCGCGTTTCCCAGGATGTATTTGCAGAGTTGTAGTCGGAGACTATCATATCTCTAGTCTTCAAAGTCAGCCCAATGGCGGCCGGGAGATGTACGTCTCCTATTAAATGTAATTATGACCCGGCCGCATCACATCTGTTGTATAAATGATAAATAGTTAGCTAGCGGCATGTTTCTGTAATTGACAAAGGTACAGTAATTAAGTAACGTGGGATAATTCATGTTGGATGGACGACGCCAGAAATCAATACAGAGGCGTGTGTGATTTCTACTTCCCACCGTCATTGCAAAACACTGAAATGTTAGACTGGCAGAGAATATACAACATTGTTAATGGGGCTTGTATTTAATATTAGCTTACAACAATGCAGGCACGCGAAATGACTATTTTCATGTTTTAGACCAGTGAAGCGATTTCTATGGGGTTTTTTCTATTTACAAAACAAGTAAATTATGTTTAAAAAATATTTTAGTTATTACAAAATGACAACTAAATATCAGGGGAAACACAGGAGTGATGTATGTCAGTTTGTTTTATATATGATGTACACGGACACATGTATTGAGATACATATGGTGTACACGGACACATGTATTGAGATACATATGGTGTACACGGACACATGTATTGAGATACATATGGTGTACATGGACACATGTATTGAGATACATATGGTGTACATGGACACACGGATACATATACATGGTATTGAGATACATATGGGTGTACATGTATTGAGATACATACATATGGTGTACATGGACACATGTATTGAGATACATATGGTGTACACGGACACATGTATTGAGATACATATGGTGTACACGGTATTGAGATACATATGGTGTACACAGACACATGTATTGAGATACATATGGTGTACACGGACACATGTATTGAGATACATATGGTGTACATGGACACATGTATTGAGATACATATGGTGTACATGGACACATGTATTGAGATACATATGACGAACATGGACACATGTATTGAGATACATATGGTGTACACGGACACATGTATTGAGATACATATGGTGTACATGGACACATGTATTGAGATACATATGGTGTATGGTGTACATGGACACATGTATTGAGATACATATGATGTACACGGACACATGGACACATGTATTGAGATACATATGGTGTACATGGACACATGTATTGAGATACATATGGTGTACACGGACACATGTATTGAGATACATATGGTGTACATGGACACATGTATTGAGATACATATGGTGTACATGGACACATGTATTGAGATACATATGGTGTACATGGACACATGTATTGAGATACATATGGTGATGAACATGGACACATGTATTGAGATACATATGGTATACATGGACACATGTATTGACATACAGATTGTGTACACTGACACATCTATTGAGATACATATGCTACACACGGACACATATATTGAGATACATAGAGTGTATCCGAACACGTTTATTGAGATACATATGGGGTACACTGATAACTATCAACAACATGAAATGTCTAATCATATAATACCGCAGTACATACGACCATTTAGACGCCGGTTTCTTGTGAGAACATCAGAATTTTGGAATCTATTTGTTTTAATATGTGGCATTAAATTTCGACTGAAGTCATTTTAACACAGCTCTCTCTTGCACTCCCTGATAAACGGGGATGGACTGGAACCTAAAAACACCCAACAAAAGACAAGTACGTCTTCGATAAATACAATACAATGTTTAAAACCAACGAGCGTTCGCTGTGTGTTATTACTTACTGAATGTACTACTTCAGCAATAGTTTGTCAGCAATAGCTTGTCAGGCATGCGCACAGACACACATGTGGGGAAGCACACATTCACACAGAGACACACCCGCCGGGAACACATTCACACACGTCGGGAAACACACAGACACACACGTCGGGAAACACACATTCATACACGTCGGGAAACACTCAGACACACACGTCGGGAAACACACAGACACACACGTCGGGAAACACACATTCATACACGTCGGGAAACACACAGACACACACGTCGGGAAACACTTAGACACACACGTCGGGAAACACTTAGACATACACGTCAGGAACACACACCTCGGGAAACACATTCATACACGTCGGGAAACACTTAGACACACACGTCGGGAAACACACAGACACACACGTCGGGAAACACACATTCATACACGTCGGGAAACACACATTCATACACGTCGGGAAACACTCAGACACACACGTCGGGAAACACACATTCACACACGTCGGGAAACACACATTCATACACGTCGGGAAACACACAGACACACACGTCGGGAAACACTCATGCACACACGTATGTGAACACACAATCAACAAACTATCGTTAGCTTAATAATGTCAACGAATTGTGTCTTTTCATAGCGACTACAGTGGACATGGATGTCTCATTTCTCCTAAAGTCCATACAGCACAATGCACAACAAGTTGCTTGCCGATGCTGGCAATGCTGTCACTGTCATTTGTTTAAACGTAGATCAACCAATTATCCGTTGAACGTCACACTTCTTACACACAGTTTAGCTCTGTAGAGCATGCCATGTGGAAGGGAACATGATGAGACATGGAAAAGACGATGACAGTGACGCCTCGTACTAAATGCTACTGGCACTACAAATGTAACCTTTTGACACTTACGGGGATATACTTTGAACGCACCTTTTTGACAGATTTGAGATAGATTACGATCGTCAGTCCACTTGTCACGTGATATCCGGATATTGTATCACATGGTACAAAAGACGTCAAAGTTCATCACGTGTCTCATATCGGAGAATATCAAATAAAACATCCACATTTTGCGAAGACACAATGGTCATGCGGAAGTGAGCCATGATTTGAAGATGTTTCTCTGACCCCATGTTGCCAAAATGACAAAGCATGAGACTAGACCATCCGTGCACACTGATATGTTCTCAGTGGTGTTCACATGTCTATCCCGGCGTCTCAAGTTGAAATTGCTAATCATTCTCATCTATATCATCCATACAAGGTAGCTATAACAATAAATATACAAACAGATAGTTGTGAGTCTCAACGCTTCGTGTACCTCGTCAAATTGTGCAGAACCTATTCCCCCGTCTGCCATTAAGGTCAAGGGCGACTGACCGACTCCATGACGCCTCCAGACGCCATGTGATATCTGGGCAGTGAAAGGTCAAACTGTCTCCAGAGGTTTTAGAAGATGTCCACTACAACGATTAATGAACGCCTTGAATGTGATATTCCTTGGGATAAAAGTTATTTTCTAAATTAACATTACATGTGATTTGATATTACATCCCTTCACACGCAGTGACAGTAAGCGTGTTGGGTTCCGTTTAACACCGCTTGAAATAGTATTCCAGTCATGTCACGGCGTGTCTGGTTTGTGGGGAGGACAGTGCTGCCGATCTTAGACGTTAATCACCCTAGTGACATCAATGAACATGGTATGGTGCTTATAAAACAGAACTATAATATGTGTGAATCTTGGAATTGACACCACGAGTCCTTCCTGTATTTAAAGTCAGCGATCTAACCCACTCAGCCACCGGTTTTGACTCTGTGTTCTGGCAAGTAGGTGCCTCAGTCTAGGAGTGTGGGATTCACCCAGCCCCCAAGAATTTGCACGTTACTGACAATGTATTCCCAAACACACGGTATGTCCCATGTGATCACTCCCTGAAAGGAATTGTGTATTCATTAATACATGTAAACATATTGTCACTTTGACAAAACTAAACCCCGCACCCTGCACCCCGTCCCCACACACAACAACCTGCACCCGAGGGTAATATACTCATGCCAATAATGGTTGTCACCCCCTTCAATTTTCTTAATTGGAGAGAGGGTGCGGGGCGGGGTGTGAGGTGGGGGTTGGGGTGGGAGGGGTGACAACCATTATTGGCATGAGTATATATAATTGAAGACTTGCGTTCCCGTTACTTGCCTCTTTCATTTTGAAGTCACCTGCGCCATGAACAAACTTCCTTTCCTTTTCATAACTATCAAATGTGAAGACGTCAGACAATCAACCCATAACAACAGCTTTCTTCACACTTACATCAGCTGGAACCTCGTTAAACCAGACACGCAACATTGCACATCACGTCCGTTTTAAAGGGATAAGTGTATATCTTGGTCCAAAGTAAAAAATGTCCGGATTGACATTAAATGTTCTTGAGAGAACTAATACAACTGAATTTTGTATCGCTATTACTTTCAGAATATATCTTCTCCAATGAGATAAAGGTGGAGTATTAATTGATGGAGTTATACGACAGTGAAGTAATTCTTTTTGTTCTTAGATCAAGGCAGAAACTGTACTTCTGAAATAAACTCTATTCTGCATAATCTCTACACATGAAACTCTAAAACTGTTAATCATTACAGTCCCCTTGCCCTTGAAGTACTGCATGTTACCAATCCGGCATCATAACTGTCCTTATCATTTAGAAGCCCATGCTTGTGGTGTGTTTGCTGGCCGCCAGATGGAGCGAGCGATTGTACCGACGTCGCTGGCTACTCTCGTGTCCCGGGAGGAGATGAATTGCTTCCGAAACACAGTCTCGTTACCATAGCAACTGTTTACTTTCTGATAACACGCGTATTCTCCATCACATGGAACCCTGAGTCATTCCAGCACCTGTTTGATAAAACAGAAATTATCAGCAAGAACGTTTATTTCTTTGTCTGCAGATTTGTACAACAAATAGGGTTATCTTTCAAGGGTAGTTTGGGTACAGATAACGGGATCTGTCCCTTCATCCTTATCAGTCACCAACGAAAGTATGTGAAAGCTCACTTTACCACGATATTTGTAGTCAGGGTTTGAGAATGGTCCGGATCCACCATGCACTTACCATCACTTACCATGTTAACATAATATTGATGGGACACTAAGGATACCTATGAAACTAACAGTTATTATTTTTCAAGCATATGGGGAATCCGGAGATGAAGGGCAAGACACATTGGAAGGGGATCGGGTGGACAGGCTCGGAGCACCGATGACGTGAATCGTTCCTCGCGGTTTGAGTCATGATTTGCCTCAAAGATTATGAACATGCCTTGATGTCGTCCACAGTGGCAGCAAACAACATTCAGTCACTTTTCATCATATTTGCATGGAACTAAAACACGGCGTTTTCCTCGCCAAATCCTATCACAGATGCGCTAGACATACAGGAAGAATTATCTTTTTTAATAAACATGTAAAGACAACCAACAAATCGTTTAATTTGAATCACTGAAACACAGAACCATGGCAGTATTTGTATAACAGTGTTTTAAGATTGATTTCAATGTCACATTACAATATACTTCAGATTCGCGAAGATG
This sequence comes from Haliotis rubra, assembly GCF_003918875.1. Taxonomy (NCBI): domain Eukaryota; kingdom Metazoa; phylum Mollusca; class Gastropoda; order Lepetellida; family Haliotidae; genus Haliotis; species Haliotis rubra. The sequence goes on along the minus strand of NW_025766980.1, from coordinate 2,975,462 downwards.
GACGACATAATGCTAACAATTAAAACGATCCTGAACGTGTCAAAGATTCGTCAAACTTAACAAGAATAATCATACTTGCAAAACCGCCCGAATGACTTGTGTCTGCCTTAACTGTGTCTTGTGCCTGCTTGGCTGTGTCTTAAATGGGCTTTATATCACCTAATCTGAAGAAGCCTGTCTTTCATCTAACATCAAAGAACTTCATTTAACGTCACATGCCATATATTAAGTGTAATGTGGAATAAATGTCCTCGACTAAGAACGAAAATATTTATAACTTTCCTGCCTTACACTGCAATAAGGATTTGAAATAAAAGCAGAGCTCATTTCTTATAGATGTATGCAGCTTGCGTTCCTTCATTATTGGATATTTTTTATATTGTGTATTTATATTGTGTTCCTGACATAGTCTTTAAGACGTGTTGTTGGCTGAAGATGGGTTAGAATGTCCCACATCACGCTGGTCCGTCGTAATGTTAAATGTTCGTATAGTGTTGGTGCTGTTTAGAATGGTATGTTTCATATTGATGTTATGTTGGATATATAGTTCAGTGTCGAGGGAGGTCTACAATCATCGTCCATCAAGGTGGCCACAAAAACGAATGAATGGGGCTACTAACAAAGGGGGGTAACTCATTTCCAGTCCTGATTTTCTTTCTTCGACGTATCAGTGACACCAGCAGACGTTGTATACAGTAGACCACTAAGTCCCTCTCAGGAACTGGATTTCGCTTCGATGTTAAAGGATTGAGAACTTAATGATGAGAGACACATGGTAGTCGGACTGGACGGAATCGTAGTTGGGCTGTTGCACGGTCTGAAGACGCCGTCACGGCAACACAGCAAACTGTAGCCGGGTGTACTAGGAAGTCAAGAAGTGGTCTCAAAGATGTAATTTCACATTCATGCTGTTTATGATTCGGTTATTTTGGCACCATATTCAAGTGTTTTTGTTTAACCAAACGCGGCAATCACCTTCAATCCAGTGATTTAAAGTTTTCTTTGAGTCAATATTTGACAGTTTAGAACTCTGTTTTGTGTACAGCTATTTCAAAGATCGTCATCTGACCCTTGCTGAAAAGACTTTGATGGGGTTAAAGCATTCAAGGTGTTAGTCTTTTAAACGTTTTGATGAGTCAGTAACCAAACTAATGTCCGATTTTCTTTCCTATTTTGGCTTGCGACTCATGCTCACGTGTCTTTTTTCATTTTAGCAATTGACTTGTCTTTGCATGTGTTTGTGATGATTATTTCGGCGGAACGGTATACGTTCTGGCGAACACTTGGTATCATCACTATTTGACAGTGATTCATGAACAGGTAGTCAGGACATAGTCGGATTCGTTTTCTGGACTTAAATCCAGATTTAATCATGATTTGTTGGAGTGAAATGACATGGCGTCAACATCGATACATGGAAGCTCTGCTCGGAAAGGCTTACCACACGACGCGGTTGCGCAAATAGCAATATTCACATACGAGATCTACGTTCACTATTCCAATTACCAAAGACATAAAACACAGTGTATAGGACTTAATAATAGCACAAATAAATGTCTAGACACGTTGGGTATGTAACCATGGTGACTAATTATGGGACGCATAGGTTGACAATGGAAGACCGTACTGTGCCATGCCTGGTGGCGCTACTCGTTGCTTTCCATAAGCAAGCACTTTGGTTTGCCTGGTCCATGCTCAACAATTGACTGCCGTGCTAAAATCCCCAAGAAAAACATTCTCTCACAAAATATTCTTATTATTACCTGGCCTGGCTAGGTAGTATAGTGGATATAGCGTGTCAGGTTTTACTCCCAACGCACAATGTGTTGAAATAATGTCTCTAGATCTCTGCTTTGATAATGCTTGAATATTGAAAAAATAGCGGCCTAAAACTGATCACATACTCTCTCACCAGGAAGGCTTGCGTCATTGAAATTCCCTGAGGTGCCGAGTGAGGTCCAGTAGATGGTGCTGAGAGACTGATACTTTCATCAAATATGCCACAAATATTAAGAATAAAGAGAACAAATAAGTAACTGAGTAGTTTCCTGAATATGTTACCATCTCTTAGGAACATTCCTATTTCGAATGTCGAAATTGGATGAATTTTATAATAAGCATTAGCTCATCTGGCTAGCTATTCTCGAAACTTCGTAAGCCCTACAAACTTCTTAAGCCCATTCCTAACACATTGGCTACGATCAAAGTTAAGAATTCTTAGGGCTACGAACGTTTCGAGAATAAGGGCCCTGGTGACTTTGTCAAGTGGTTTATCATTCACTTATCAACGGGTATTAGGCATATCACGAACTAAAGATCCCACCAAGATAGTGACCTACGCCAGCGTTTAAAACTATTACTTCGTAAGTGGAACATCTGGCACCCCTACTAGAGCTTTATATCATTACAGTTAATGGTAGGAAACCTTTGTGGGAGGTGTAGTGCCCAGTTCTTATCACTGTCCGGATGGAAGCACGCCAAGTATTCTATTTGAACCGCTTTGAAATTCGAACCTGGATGTTCCTTGTGACACTAACGCTGTAGCCACTGTGCCACCGATATGGAAACTTTTGGGCCTCAGTTTGAATGTGTTTATCTCAAGTCAGCTTTTTTGTCATTTACGACAAGTAAACGATAATGGTCCTGCCAATGGCGCCGATAGAACCCCGAGATACCCAGGAAAACACAATTTGAGACAACAGACATGTCCACCAGAGCAATGATAAACAGTTGTGATTGTTCGCACTCTGTATGCATATGGTTTACACTGATTCCTGCCTGCATCTGTTTCATTGTATTACCATCACGTGCGGGCTTGTTTGATCGGGAAATAACTAGTGACAAAAACATGTTCATAAACTATCGATCCTTATGTTAACCGTTATCGTTCCTCGGACTTGGTATGCTTACGCCATGAAACAAATACATACGCTTACGGCAACATGTTCGCGTGAGGCATGTCTTCAACAGCTGTCCCGGGTAATTTCAAGAACCAGTGCCCCTCTTAACTGAAAACTCTTAAGGATTGTTTCAATTCAAAGTATGTCAGTTATTATTTGTAGTCGTGGTGTTTTATGTAATTGACTTTTCGTGCCTTAAATGCATATGGCATGATAATTACCTACAGGGACGGGCAGGGACGTGATGTGGCGTGTTTTCTGAATGCCGGAGATTTAGAGAGGCAATTGCGACCGGCCTAATAAACCTTGTTACTAGTCAGGGAAAGACAGCGATCCGTATTTCGCTATGCATGTCAATTTAGATTTGGAAAGGAAGCCACTTGTAAGATAGAAGCCGACGTCTGCATGGCAGTAAGCAAGATCACCATGGAGATGCTTGTAATGACAGCAGTATACTGTAGTTATAGCTAGAAGGTCCACGATGCAAGCTTTTCTGTATGGTCCATGTGTATTGATTTTGTTAGGGGATATTTGTATCCGAGGTTGGCCAGCCGCGCAGCACAGCAAACTGTCATCAATTGTTTTACCACTAGACAATACAACTTGTTATTGTCGAGAAGCATAAACTTAATTGTCCGAGTATGATCATACATGGGCAAATGGTACAGCATCCCAATCCTTCCCACATCCCCCGATCTGCTTTGAGGCCACTTCTGGGCATGTCTTACGCTCTGTAGGCATTGAAGCTAGATCACAATGCAAATTCCTATTATCGATCTCTGCTCTGCTGGATCAGCCTGTTGCTATCTACCCACAGCATCCTCGAGCGTCCCGCCAACCTCGCACCATCGTCTGCTGCGTCTCGTCTGAGGTAGAAGCTGTCTCAGATGGTGAAGTAGCTTGCATCATGTCACGGACGTGGTCACCAGTCTTCGGACGGTTCCTGGGTTTCAGGCGACCCGGCACTCTGTCAATCCTGCGTGAGACTGTCACATCAGCAGAGTGTCACCGCCCGTGATTGATTCTACAGTTATTTAAGCAATTATCTTGAGGAAGACGATGACAATGCTGTAGAGGTTGTGCGGACAAGGCAACCAACAGGCGCCCATTGTCGTCTGTTCCTGCCGACATGAGCGAGTGCTTTTTTATGGACCCAACTACTCATTTAGACGTCCACGGGCGGCGATTTCCGTCTGGGAGTGTTTGCCAACAAACGGTGCGCCATGAGACTCGAGCGGAAGAATGATGGTCACGTGACTGCCGCCAGCCAGTCAGTGACCTTGAACTTTGCACTTGGGACGTCCAGACCACGACGTCACAATGTCTGACTGAAAAGAGATGACGTTCATTTATTCTCACTGACGCTATGCATCCTTCAACTGGTTGCCAAGACGACGTTTGCAGATGATTTCCAGACCTTGAAGGTAAGACGTGAGATTATTTCAGATATATTTGATTCGACCATTTAGTCTGGTTTGGGGCGAAATTTCGATGAAAATGACCCGTAATGACCGTTATGTTTTATATCGTTTTTATTCATCAATGTCGTTGGACTTATTCCTTCTCATCCTGCCGCCATATGCCAGAGCAGTTAGTGAGTGAGCGGGATGAGGAATTTCAGGGGGAAATTCATTTTCAAAGATCCGAGTAAAGCATGATAAAACAAACATACATCAATACATCGTCTGATACCGTGTACTTTAATTATTTCGGTATACGTTTCATTATCTAGACTCCGTGATTCTCGAAAAACGGATAAGTCGATCTCTTGTCGATTTGTCTGAAGACGACGATTAAATGACTGACTGACTGCGATATGCTATACTTCGACACGATAATTTTCAATTTTTTTCGAACTGACTGTACACGTACACACAAAACTCCAAACTGGTGAACCTGTTGGTCCTCCACTCAGCATGGGGAGAAAGCTTAACAATAATATAAGTTTCGTGACATAACCCTGATAATGAATTTGCTTAACATTTATCTGATCTATTAACATCAAAGCACAGAAGCGTATTATCCTTCTCAAGTAAAGTTATAACCAGATATTCACGTGAAATGTCCAACTGGTTGTGTATTATGTCAGAGTTAAATACAAATCAGCAAGGCCAAAACAAAACCAATGAAATTAAAGCAGGTGCTGTGTTACGTACAGTACGTTTTGTAGCGAAACATATAGCAGGCGAAAAATCTCTTTGAAGTACACATTTCTACCGTTGAGTCGGCCATCGCACACATGTCGTTTTACGAGGTACTTGGAATTTTGAATTTGCCGTTATAGAGAGTGAGTGAGTTTAGTTTTAGGCCACTTTTAGCAATATTCCAGCGCGATCACGGCGGGGAATACCAGAAATGGGCTTCACACATTGTACCCATGTGGAGAATCGAACCCGGGTCTTCGGCGTTACGAGCGAACGCTTTCAATTTTTCGATCTAGTTTGGATCCATTTTAAGCAATACTCATGGTTGGCAACCCTTCACACTTTTATAGTTGTACAATGACGTCTTGAAATAATTTATCATTTCATATGACTTGAATAATAAAAAAAACCAATAACTCCTAAATCTGATTTACCTTCACAATTTTAAATATCTTAATATTTGGTTGTTATAGACAAGATGGCAAAGGACAGTAACCGGTACACGACACACATGATAAACTGCGAAAACTGATGTTAATTTTACTTTCCAATTACTGTTAGATTCCTTTTGGCCCACCAAACGCAATTCCACGGAATATTCGCCGCAAAAACTAGTTAACACCTCATTAGTATATATAGTGGAATTCCAATGATCGTGTGACCTATATTTTTCTACACGAACAGGCACAGAATAAATGTCTTATTGCTCTAAATCCGCTACATTCTTGCAGCGCCGAAAATAACATCTGATAATGACTTTGGCTTTTAGCGACTGTTAATGGCCAGATAAGGCTGTGATATTCGGCTGCCATCCGCCGACTGCTGCACAAGGACTGACTGAAATGGAGACATATAAATGGCGATATTTGTAGTTTGGTCATGAGATATATTAACTGTTAAGGCGACAGATGATGACGTCAGCGGAATATAGAGCTCTATAAGCTATCTTCATTCAGTGATGTTAATGAAGCAGCCAGGATTAACCTGTAGCCGTGAAAGCTGCAGGTGTGTGTTTCAATGGGTTGGCACACTTCCAGTTATGTTCTAGCGTTGGAAGAGAGTCAATTAAGTATATTAATCTTATTGAAAACTGCAAATTGGTCATATTTGACATGATGTGAAATTTATTGTTTCACAAACTAATTAATCTTCTGTACACATCTCCAGCCAATAGTTGAGACAGAATTACGCGAGCTTGATTCCTTTTTAATGTGTGTTAGGGGCACGCTGGAACATACTTCTCAACATCTTTTACCATGTTGTAGACCTCAAAGGAGACTAGCTTATTTCACTTTAATCTTTAAATTTCTTTAACAAATTTATTTGCAATTTTTCAAAGAAACAGGAAAGTTTTGAAATACGAGATTAACAGATTCCCAGAAAGTAAAAAACAGTGGGCAATGTGTCTAAAACTTTCTTATAATTTTTTATCTCAACATATTATGTAATTTTTGGGTGGATTTCTTTCTTCTCGTTCAGTTTGTTACTCGAAACAAAATATATATACACGTATCCGTCGTTTGATTGGCATTTAAAATTGGTGACTAATAAGAAAGTAAGATTGTTTATGGATAACAACTTCTTTTATTATATATGATGCGACGTTTCGGTATGGATTCTTATACCGTTGTCAAGCAAGAGTCAACTTGAATTTTCTTGCTTGACAACGGTCAGTCAGTGGTGTCAGTGGTTTCCGTTTTGTCATACATGTAAATAAGACACATATGAGGAGGCGTCAGTGGTGTCCGTTTTGTCACATATGTAAATATGACACATACGAGGTGGTGTCAGTGATCTCGGTTTTGTCATACATGTAAATATGACACATACGAGGTGGTTTCAGTGATCTCGGTTTTGTCACATATGTAAATATGACACATACAAGGTGGTGTCAGTGATCTTGGTTTTGTCATACATGTAAATATGACACATACGAGGTGGTTTCAGTGATCTCGGTTTTGTCATATATGTAAATATGACACATACGAGGTGGTGTCAGTGATCTCGGTTTTGTCACATATGTAAATATGACACATACGAGGTGGTGTCAGTGATCTCGGTTTTGTCATATATGTAAATATGACACATACGAGGTGGTGTCAGTGGTTGTCAGTGACACATACATTCGTGGTGTCAGTGTCACGGTTTTGTCAAATATGACACACATGACATACGAGGTGGTTTCAGTGATCTCGGTTTTGTCATATATGTAAATATGACACATACGAGGTGGTGTCAGTGGTCTTTGTTTTGTCATATATGAAAATATGACACATACGAGGTGGTGTCAGTGGTATCTGTTTTGTCATATATGTAAATATGACACATATAAGGTGGTGTCAGTGGTCTCTGTTTTGTCATATATGTAAATATGACACATACGAGGTGGTGTCAGTGGTCTCTGTTTTGTCATACATGTAAATATGACACATACGAGGCGGTGTCAGTGGTCTCTGATTTATCTACAATAGGTAAATCAGGGAGAAAGGATCTGATCACATATTGCGATCTATCTCACTATATTTCTATCAACACGTTCACCGCAGTTGGTAGTAGTTTAGATGTTATTGTTTGAATTGATGTACGTCTATCTTCGCTACTTAGATCATTTAATGACGCATTGACGTACACATTCGCCCAGGGGGATTCCGGATCAAGACATAAGTCCCAGCAACATAGTAAGATGCGGCTAAATAGATCGGGTGATCGCTGACTTGCTTGATTGCTGGCCATCGTATCCCAATTGCATGGACTGGATTGTCTGGTCCAGACTCCATTATTTACATACTGCCTTATAACTGGAATATTGCTGAGTGGGGAAATAAACAACAGTAAAGCAAACACACGTAAATGTTCTGTTATATTCAGTTTCTGTTTTAATGTTGAAGCTAAAGTACATGATAAACAAACAGTTTCCGAAAGAAGCTGAGGATTTCTGATTGTGTTAATGCATGTTTACTGTAATGTAGATCGGTATCGGCGTTGTGGGTTTCTCTTTTCACATCTGTGTCAAGTAAACGTTGTTTTACGCTTCTGTTACATTCTAAATAAATCGGTAGCTAAATGATGGGACCTGGATCAGTGGTAACGGCTGACGTCATCGAGGTACAAGTGCAGTCTACTTCGCCATCAGAATCCCATTTAGTCAGCTGTCAGACGCATCGCGTTTCTTTATAATCTACAGTGTTTTGCATTCCTATCCAATTTGTTGTCGAAATACATTGTATAGTTTTTATTCCTTAAATGCAGAATTTTGTAAAAATTCATTTTATAAGAAAAAAACCCTTTTATGTTTTCAATTTCTCGGCACCGTTCCCATACTATCTTGGCGCGTAACCCTACGCCTTATTTACGGGTGTGACGTAAATTGTGACGTCATATGCACACGTCATCTTTGCCTTTTCGTACTTGCTGCTTAGTTCACTTCAGGCCGGCTTCGACGCAACATCGCATCTCTGCACAGGAATTTAAAACCACCTCCTCCTCTCTTTCTCTATATCTTTGTATGGTTCTTTGGCGTGGGCTTCCCCACCTTTGTGGCCTATTTGTTATATACATCTAATTATTACGGTAATTATATTTTCATTAACGGTTAATACACGTCGTCCGCCTTGTGCGGGCCTACACAACAACAATCCATGTTGTTATGATTCGCCACAAATTAAACTTGACGTTCTCGGTTGATACTGGGGGTAGACTGCACTTTACGGTTAGGTGAGGTTAGGGTTAGGGTGAGGTTAGGGTTAGGGTGCTGAAGGCAGGGACCCGTAAAGTGCAGGTGACCCGATACTGGTTTTTGAGTATAAAGATAATTGTAAAAAATATTATATCGTGTAGACTTATGTGTATTTAAAGGATGGACATTATTCCTGATGGAGTGACAGGACTTCGTGTGAGGTGTTGAACCTTAGCGTTCACGATTATTGCGCCTAAATTTAGATATGCGTGTGCTCACTCGTTTCGCAGTCGACGAGTACATGCATGTATCCATCCACCCATCCATACACAAACGCACACACGCACGCACGCAAGGACATACTCACCTCACACGTGGTCGCATGACTTGATCCAAAATGTCGAAATGCGTGAAACGAACAACGGTTATGCGACAAATTAGTGGTTTCTTTGAGATTGTTATGACCTGTTACTGTATGTTTATAGTACTGTATGTATATATTATATGTACATATGTACTGTATGTACATAGTACTGTATGTATATAGTACTTTATGTACATAGTACTGTGTGTATGTAGTCTGTAATGTATGTATATAGTACAACATGTATATAGTACAACATGTATATAGTACTGTATGTACATAGTACTGTATGTATATAGTATCTGTATGTACTGTATGTATATGTATGTATATAGTACTGTATGTACATAGTACTGTATGTATGTATGTAGTCTGTTTGTATAGTACTGTATGTGTATAGTACTGTATGTACAGTACATAGTGTATGTATGTAGTACTGTATGTATATAGTACTGTATGTATATAGTACTGTATGTACATAGTTCTGTATGTATATTGTACTGTATGCATATAGTAGTGTATGCATATAGTCTGACTGACTGAGTTTGGTTTTACGCCGCTTTTAGCAATATTCCAGCAATATCACGGCGGGGGACACCAGAAATGGGCTTCACTCATTGTACCCATGTGGGGATTCGAACCCGGGTCTTCGGCGTGACGAGCCAACGCTTTAACCACTAGACTACCCCACCGCCCCAATATGCATATAGTAGTACTGCATATAGTACTGTATGTATATAGTACTGTATGTATATAGTGCTGTATGTATATAGTTCTGTATATATACTACCCATCAAAACTTTACACTCACTTAAATGTATATAGCCCCTGTATGTATATGTATGTATATATAGTACTGTATGTATGTATGTAGTGCTGTATGTAGTATAGTATGTATATAGTACTGTATGTATATAGTACTGTATGTACATAGTATGTATGTATATAGTCTGTATGCATAATAGTGCTGTATGTATATATCTGTATGTATACACTGTATGTATATAGTACTGTATGTATAGCAGTCTGTATGTACATAGTTCTGTATGTATATAGTCTGTATGTATATATACTGTTTCTGTATGTATAGTACTGTATGTATATAGTACTGTATGTATATAGTATGTATGTATATATAGTACTGTATATAGTACTGTATATGTATGCATAGTACTGTATGTATGTATATAGTACTGTATGTACATAGTATATGTATATAGTTACTGTATGTATATAGTAGTTCTGTATGCATATAGTAGTGTATATGTATATAGTATATAAGGCTGTATGTATATAGTACTGTATGTATATAGTACTGTATGCATATATATAGTACTGTATATATATAGTACTGTATGTATATAGTACTGTATGTATATAGTACTGTATGTCTGTATGTATATAGTACTGTATGTATATAGTATAAATAGCACTGTATGTACATAGTTTTGTATGCATGTATGTATGCATATAGTACTGTATGCATATAGTACTGTATGTATATAGTACTGTATGTATGCATATAGTACTGTATGTATATAGTACTGTATGCATATAGTTCTGTATGCATATACTACTGTATGTATATAGTACTGTATGTATATAGTTCTGTATGCATATAGTACTGTATGTATATAGTACTGTATGCATATAGTACTGTATGTATATAGTACTGTATGTATATAGTACTGTATGCATATAGTACTGTATGTATATAGTTCTGCATGCATATAGTACTGTATGCATATAGTACTGTGTGTATATAGTTCTGTATGTATATAGTACTGTATGCATATAGTACGGTATGTACATATTACTGTATGTATATAATACTGTATGTATACACTTAACGCTTCCTTCCTAATGAAGGAGGTACCTATCTTCAGCTGGCGTTGTGATGCGTGGACGTCCACTTCTTGGTCTATCTACGGTCACCCCAGTCTGTCTGAAACCCTGAAGAAGTCTTATAACCGTGATACGGTGGCATCCGAGGGCGTTGGCAACAGCTTTGTATGTCGACCCCATCTGCACCATCCCAATGGCTCTTTCTCTCTCTTCAGCTGTTAATCGTGGCATATTTCGCGTACTTGTGTATCATACCATCTTTTCTAGGCTCTCTTTATACCCTATAGAATCATTCTACATGTGAAATGGTTGCAAATACTGATTGAATATTGCTGCGTTTTGGCGATTGATATTGCAATGTGTAAACAGAAAATGGACAAATGTTACTTTGCAAGAAAAAATGTTAACAAATATCATTCTAGATGTTCCTAAACATTTTTTCACAATTTCAAAGATACCTTTTACTTGTTTTCACTAATGCAAATCAGCAGAAAATGTTTTAAAAGACTGAAATCAAAGGAAAGATTATTTTACAATTTTACACACTCTACAACAGTTGTTTCTTGTCTTAACAGTTGCAAAAATGTGACTTTAAATGGTTTATCTTTGTCCCAAAGCAGAATTTTATTTCAACCTTTCTTTTGGACATCTAAATCACTGTTATTGGATTATTTCGGCATGGCCGAAAATAGGACAAATTAACTCTTCTGAAAAAGATGCATGTCACCTAAATATGAATGCATTTGAGAATTTCTTTTCCTGATTTGCATAAAGCTGTGTTGTTAAGCTAAATATAAAACTAATATCTTCTAACATATCTTTGATAATTTTTAAGTAATTCATAAAGGTAGGAGGGTAACGTTTCCTAGTGTATAGTACTGCATGTATATAGTACTGGTATTATAATTCTCTTAAGCAGTTATTACTGTGTTTAATACATGAACGTTTTAACAAGTACCGATTTCACCATCCGATGTAACATTTTCTAAAACTAACACTTCTCGACAGCGTGAACATACTTTAAGTCATATTTCTGTTAAGCCTAAAACGATTTCTCCTTGACTGACCATGCCTTGGTTAAATCATATTATGTTGTGATTGAAATGGTGGAACAACGCCGGATAAACGAATATCAATATATGGAAACAAATTATTATGTAGTTTTACAACATTGAATATAAGTTTGGATGCAGTATGGTTGGATAACTATATACCATGCCCTAAGCAAATAATTATATTGTCAGTTATTTTGAAATTGTTATCTCGATAACATTTTTCCAAATATGATTTTATTGGTAACGATCTTCTCATTACACCCACTATTTTATCACAGAATAGACTATAAAATGTAATTTATTTCGACTTCTAAAACTTGTCAAGAATACAAGTCAATTTGTGAAAATTAAATTGGCTAAATCATATTGCTATTATGAACGAGCGATATTCATTACCTCTTTTCATCTTTCGATTAGGAATTTATTGAATTAAATTACTAAGAAGAAAACGATATGATATGTCCTTTAACCCATTTTAAGCAACACAGCAAATGTCAGAGAGGAATTATCAGCGTCATAGACAACACTTCCGAGTTTCTGACGATCTGTTGATATTCAATCCATTGGACCTTTCACCTTTACAACAGAAAGGCGAGCGATTCCGAAAACATTTCTTTGGAGAAGCTTCTGCTGGTCAATCGTGACCTTTCGACCGTCTGATGACACGCCGACCAGCATAGACACAGATGAGAAAGGACGCCGATGCAGACGTGACGAACTAAATGGTCAACACAGTATCTCCGTAAGAAGATGCCGTGTGTACAAGGATGGATATGATAGTTTTTAGAGTCAGTTATTGCAGGCGTTCGACGTGTTACATCACGAGAAACCGCCAGCATGGAACGGTAATATCATGTGGTTGTATTTCCGGAACAGAAGGCCGAGTATTCTAACTGAAGCCTAAGGAACGATGATACACTTTAATTGCATTTCGAGATTGGAGCTGCCTTTTGGCCACTGTGGACTAAATATAGCCTGTGTTGAGATGAGAAAAGATTGATGAAAGGTGATACCAAACGACTCCATTACCATCAAGGTAAAAATAACTTCAATCGAATCTCCTCTTTGGTCGCGGCATAATGTTGAGACGTCTGTGATGTACTTTTGTGTATCATAAACTTAAAATAGATTGCAGTCGATCTATCATGTTATATTCAGCATGGAGACTATAAGCCTATTTACAAATGACTGTTTACAAATATGGTAGTGGCAGTCTGCATAATTTGAACTGTTTGATAAAACGTTCTTAATTCATAAAGAAACATCCACAATCATTTACGGCAAATATATTTTTTGAAATATTGCATATTTACACTGGAGATACATGTCTGGTTAATATATAATTATAACAGACACAAAGCAGGTATAAGCAAACCCGACATAAGAATCTATTAACGTCAATGTCAAAACGCAACCTGGCATTAAGCAATTTGTTTCCATCCATATTCAGCATTTCATGCGGGTAGATCATCTCTTCCCGTGTCTGTATGTTGTATGTTTATGTAATACATCCATACTAGACAATATATACATATGCTAAGTATGTATCAATACTGGACAGTATGCACACATCTGGACAATACACACACATAAAGTATACGTTCATGCTGGACAGCATGTTCGAGAATGGACATAATGCAGGAACACGATACACACCTATTTATTATAGATCATTACTGGACAATATATACAAAGGTCTTTAAACAGGTAAGACATATAAGATGATTATGGGAATAGAATCGACTGATGTTAATTTTGTGTCGGTACATTCTGCGCGGCCTAGAAAGACAACAGGTTGTGTAGTAAAACATAAACGATGACTTGACCAGCAATGGGTCATGCCACTGCGATTGGTCAAACACTCGTTATATGGACATGGTTCAAATCAATCTTGAAGTCTTGTCCACTCCTCTTGCTGTGCCCGGGGTAGTTCGGTAGCCGGTGACCTTTGACGTCGACGTACACGTTTCCTCAACATGCCAGAGTCTCTCTGATGGTGAGGTCATGACTCAGGACTGGCCATTGCATTTAGATGTACGATACCTGCGCGGTAGACTCGAGCGTTGTGATATTAAACAATAAAGTATGGACCAGCATGGCGCTAACATCACTCCTTGGCACACATGGCACCATCATATTGTCTGGGTTGTACAGTCCTGAGACCCGTCCACGGGCAGTAAGCAGAGGCGTCCTGGCAGTCCCCGTGATCCCGTCCCAGAGGCTTGGCGTTGATAGGTTGGTTGTAGGCACCAAAAGGCGCCCTGTGCGGGACCGTTGATTAACATTTTCTTTCTGCAGGAATCTATCAAATCAAATTGAACTTATATTATTGGCAACATCTTGCTGCCTGAAGCATGCCGAAAGCCCTCAGGCCTTCATCGCGTTGTACAGGACGCATTCCCTGTCTAATGACAAATACTGCATAAATACAAGAGTTTTGTTATTGTGGATTATGAAAACTAAATTTTTGCTGTAAAAATGTAATTTGTAATTAGGAATGGACATATTTCTAGGTGTTTTCGTTTCAAAAAATTATAATTACGGCCGAAAAATACCATCTGAAGCTACCTGGGTGGTAGAAATATTGGGTGAAAGAGATCTTGATTTATGGGGCAAACTCTGTTCCGGGGGGTTCCAGCAGAATTGGTCTGTTTAACGCGTTTGACGGTTACTTATGGGCGTTCTTGCCCAATAATCAGGTGATTATCACCTGATGAAGGGACAAGACGTAGCTCAGGAACGTCGTGTTGTAAATATAAAGAAGTTCCATACGTATGGAAAATCCATACCATACGTTATTATGTTTATGAGGGTTGATTGCAATGCACAAACACAATATCTTAGTCACACAAATTTAAGTAGGACATGCTTGGATGCAGTTCTTAATAGTTTTGAATTTCTTTATAATATGTGTACGCATATACCTATTCCTGTATTTGTATACTCCGATTTCGTGTGAGATGCATATGTGTATGCGCTATGTCTTACATGGGCTCCGATCTGTCTACCAGTTTGAACTAGGGCATATTATCTGCTCAACATATATAGAATTCACAACAGATATAATGGTCCTAAAACACCATTAGGATTGGCTTGTACATTGGTTTGACAGATACCTAACTTCATCGAGTGAGATAGTTTCGTATTACGCTACTTTACAACAGTACTATATTACGTGGCTAAATGGTGAAATGTATACTGTATCATAACTACACAGTAAGCGCCTGTTTGGCGTCACTGTCAAACAGTGATGACACCAGGTGTTATCGAAAGGTTAAGAGCACCGCACTCCACATGTGGAACCAGACACATGCAAAGTAGGGTCAAGAGTTCAGCTAAAATATAACTTAACATTGGTACAAACAAAACAAGGGAACTGCATCGGATATCGATTAGTGTCCAAACGTTGTGTAAATCTTATTACGTCATCGATTGCAGTAAAGGTTTGGAGCAAGAAACATATGGTGTTCCTTGAAATATCTGTAAATTGAGCTTACTCGATTGAAACTCACATGTTGTGACATGTTGACACCAGACATATTTAGACAGGTTTCATCCCTTGATCATAAGAGAAAGTGTTGAGGGAAAGTCGGATGCTACTTTTGGTTTGCTGTTAACAAACATTGCCTCGTTATTAGTGTGAATCAAGGCATATATTCAACCTTTGCGAACATGAGACAAACACAAGACTTTCCAGAACATCAAGTTATTGTCTTTGCCATGAAACAGTACAGTCCAGCTACCATGCGTTAGTTCTTCATTCGTGTTCCGGAGGAGCTGTCTCTGTGGTCAAGAGGGCCGAGTGTCTGCCCGAAGATAGCAAGGCTGGTGGTTACTAGCCACTGGATAGCACACACCCGCGTCATACCAAACATGATACATTGTGGCATTAACTGAGTAAAACAAGGAATGGTAATCTCACAGTCAGTATACTGTGTCTCAGAGTCAGTATACTGTGTCTCAGAGGTATATCCATATATGGTATGTCACGGGACCAAACTTAAAGCCGGCTTCAGCACGGACTAGTACAAGCAACAGCACATACGTGCATAGTTAGTGCAATAGTCTCGCCTGACGTCACCTCAGCAATTCTAGACCTAATAATGAACTAAAATCTGATAACTCATTTATTGTCCTTTAAGAACAAGGAAAGACATACTGATAATAAACACTTTCATCTTTAAAAGTCACGACATATTCAATTCCACAGAAAGCAAGCTGACAAAAACTCTTTGAAAAAAATCCTGACTTTACCAAGATTTATATTCACATCATACATCAACTCTAAAGATATCACACAGTTCAGTTGGCAAGTATTACTTAACGGCCTAGCTTTAAAACTGGCAATGAATCGAATTTTGTCTAACTTCCATTTCGCAACAGGTCAGGGAGACTATCGATCCAGCTCCTCAGTAACAAGACGTACTTGCGCATGGTATTTATATATAACAGTCCCTCACCTTGTCGGCGGCTCCTGTCTGGGGGAAACTGACGCTATTTTTACCAAATGTGTTTCATAGTCTACATAATCATTGAGCAGGGCCAGGAAGATTTCTAATTTGAAGATCTGTGCTGGAGAAACATTGATCAAAGCACGCCGGGAGTGCATGTCCCATATCTTTAATTGAAACTTACAAGTTGTAGTAGCGAAGACAAGGCGGGTTTTTATTAACATTTTTGTTTTAGTTTTCATCGTGTTACGGTATAAGGTTTTGGTTAGAGAGTGGACGTACATTTACACAGAAGTGAAGTAGGATGTTTCAAACATCGCTTCAAACCCCAGATGACCTTTCTGGACGTTCTTGTAACGATCGGACGATGAAAGTTTCACAACTTGTTATACATCTATCGTCTAAAGGGAACACAATCAATTTTCACATTGATATGAGAACAAGCTCTGGCAATCGTTGTTGTGTTATTCTAGACTACAGTTGGCTTGTACTTCTCCTTGTACTAGTCCCATAGGGAGCCGAGACCGGATTGTTGCCAGTGATTTGGTGTCATAAGAAGCGACTTTAAGCTGGTTCAGGTGTTCTCTGTAGCTGTCACGTGCAGTGCGGAGATTTAAGAACGTCTTGCTAAACTCCTTTTTGCTTTAAACTAGCTTGATCTTGTTACCCTTCTTCCTGGGTGTCCGCTCCTTCTTTTGTCTGCTTTAAAGCTGATTAAACAACAGTCATTTATCTTATGCCATTTTCCACTTGACCCCTTTTTCGCATGGATTAACAGTGGTGTGACTAGGACGCCTACAGCGGTTTACGGGGCTGCAATCCGTTATTGCGGACACCAGAAGCCAGGACACCCGGCTTTCTGGACGGGTATTGTAATGTGATGGGTAAGATTACACAGTTGCGTTTCCTGGTGCAGGTGACTCGGGATTCTTTGGACCATCTCTTTAAGGTGTAGAACAGGACATGCTCACCGCGCAATCGCCGTGTCATCACTGCTTTTCAGTTTCAGTGTATCTTGTCTTTTTAGGCAGATATTCTGTTACGATTTGAAAAATGCTGGCAATGTGTAACTACTGACTATGAAGCGCATATTTATCGAACGCCCTGAAACTGCTGGCAGTTTGTAACAATTGACGATTTAGCGTGTATATATCGAACAACCTGAACCTACTGACAATGTCTAATAATTGACAAATTCGGGACTCATTAAACAAACTGAAAACAGTGTGCAGCCTTGCATGAATATTTTGAAAACTACAAACACAACATTTTCCAGTAATCATACACTCTTTGATTTCCGATAACCTCTTCCCTAAAAACTAATAATTCAAATGTTTGTTTCTAACAATGTCGATTTGGGGTACCCGGACGGAAAACCAAATGCCAAACTGACTCCCATATAACTCACAAGAACAGCTGCCGTTATTTCAAATAAGACGGTGTCGAGCTGTATGTAAATAAGTACCCCATATTCCAGAAGCCCACAGGTCATTTACAGAACGCTATTACATTCCTTAATCAGTGAATTCTAACCACGCTTCTGTTAAGCCAGCACGGTCTAGCGTTCTAGTAATTGGTTAGCAGTAAGCGGTCACACAATACGACTAGAGCACTCAGCTGAGATTTTTTATTCTTAAAGAACTAACGAGAAAAGACTGCGGGGATCACTGTGTGAATACCAAATGGAGGTGCTATTGTGTTGCTGAACGTCACGCTGTCAGGCAACTGGAATGGAAATACTGATATTCAGTATGTGAGAGGCTGTGATGGTCGTGGACAACGTGTGGGTTAGCCCTGTGTCAGAAGGTCGCTGGTCGTATCTTCCAACGCTGAAACCTAATCACGTCCTTGCTCCGTTATACAACCGTCTTGGGATTTCAGAACTGTCGAAAGGCGTTTAGTGTTTTGGACACCTAGCATTTCCTCGCATGCTTACATATACCGGGAATATAACTGGAGTAGTTTGAGTGACATGTATGAAATTAACAACGAGACTACCCCAAGACCGAGTTTGAGTTTTATCGGGAGTACATTCAATTTGTTTAAAGAATATTCTTTTGACATCAGCATTGTTTGGTATCCATAACGAATTTCGTGTGATGCCCAACGAATGCTAAATGTATGTGGCATGCGAAATACGTCGAAACTTCGATTCTCACTTAACGTTAAGGTATCCATATTGGAAGGTTTCCGGAATAACAATGATATTAAAGAGTCACACATAAAAATCATCTAGAGTAAACAAACAGAATTTAAGGTTTTAACATTGAAAATTCCTGTTTTATTTATAGGGGGCGCAAAAGGCGTTTTCCGGTTTACCGCACTGGGTTATGAATCTTTGAAAAACAACGTTGCGTTTCTTTTGCGTTTCAGTATCTATGATCCCCAACAACATGACAGTTTCACATTCATCTCCATAATACACAGTTCATACTAAGTGCCTTAGTTTAAAAAATAGTACATTACTGTAAACATAAAATGATTATGTCCTGGTTGTTAAATCCATTTTACCCTTGTTTAAGCCTCCAGAACCAGTGGTTACAATGGATGTTAAAATTTGAAAGGGGCATCGTCATGCTGCAAGTGCCATTAGTTACGATGATTGCCTCCGATAATGTGTTTTGAGTACCACTGATTTGGAAAATATTGACTGAAAAAAACCCTGACCAATATATCACCATTAGTTAAATGCTTTATATCCAGTATGTATTATTAATAAGCTGACTTACTGACTGTGCCGACTCCCAACACCGCTGATGAGATACTTGGTCGGGGCGAACCCTCCAGGGGGCGCACGGGCTGTTGTTGATGAACACGGTCGGACTCGGTCTCCGGTTACGTTAAGAGGATTATCGGTGTTCAGAGTTTGTGCGAAAATAGAGGTATTAGTCATATGTGCACACGCGACACTGTAACCAATACACAACCGCCATTGATCGAGTCTTACCTAGCCGGGTGGGAACGTTGCGTATTGATTGCGAAAACACGCCATTTCAGATATTTAAAAAAAAATTGTAATCAGTTTCAATGCTGGATAGATATAACATTTAATTACATTTGATGTGTAAGAGTTAAAGCATTCAGATTCAGCTTGACCGAGTAATGCATTATGTCAGGACTGGGAGTCGGGTTGGAAGTGTGGTCATTGATAATGAATGAGACAGGGTTCGATACCCAAATGTGTTTTGTGATTTAAGATAGATGGACAAATTTATGTTGCAGAGTGTAACTATACACTGGAACGAGTATCGTGATTATATTATACATTGTTATATCGCTTGTATTGTATATATCGTTACTGTTATCGTCAAATGTACCGATACAGTGATTTATATTTGTCAAATATCGCGACACCTTGCCGTCTCCTTTATCATACGAAAATATGTTACCGAGATGACTCAACCACGATGACAAAATGGAATAATTCCGTTTATGTTGGCCACAACAGGGTTCGTACCAGGTGGGATTATGATTAAGTTAAGATGTATAGACATGTCGGCAGTCCTTACCATCACCAAGGCAAACATTTATGGATGTCAACTTCTTTATTTGAGGAACACGACGTTTCGGAGTATATTCTTACTCATCAGGTCAATGGAAGACTAGAAAACAGACAGCTATATATGTGCAGGTGACATAACAGGGACTATTTAAGTCTAATTAACTACCGGCTTCCCTTGTTATCTTATCACTGTTGCTGTTCATTCACCTGATGAAGAATTAAGAATATACTCCGAAACATCGTGTTCCTCAAAGAAAGAAGTTGACATCCATAAATTCTCGCCTTTATGAGTATCACTACTAAATGTCTTTCAAAGACATCATCATCATCATCATCATCATCATCATCATCATCATCATCAACATCATCATCATCATCATCATAAATCGTCGCCTTCGCCACTTCATGGTCATCGCCCTATTCATCACCGCTACCTCCATAAGCTTCATCACCATCAACGTGATCATCATCTTCATCGCCGTCGTCGTTGCTATCATCATCGTCTTCACCATCAGTGTCAACATTTGCATAAGAATCATCATTATTAATATGGCAATTATATTAACCATCATCATGTTCGTTGAATCGTACACATTGAAATACCTCTTCATGAATAATGTATAAAGACAAGATGAATACGAAGCTGATATGCTCATGTACAGTGTCGAGCAGTGAGCACAGCATCTCATTTTGCCTAGGGCCACTTTTATGGCTTTCCTTTAACCATTACAGAGAAATAATGATCATTTGAGAAATATGGCTATGGTGTAAGCCATAAACTAGCGTGCTGGCAGCACATTTACTGGGGTTCTGGTAATCGGTTGTGGAATCACTGCGACACAGCGGCATTAGATCCACCAAATACATAACATTTAAACACCAGACCCATGGCAGGAAATATGTATATGGACTGTGGTACATTGGGTTTATTGCTGTAGTTAGCAGTATTACGCTTATGTATGACGGCAGCCGCGTGGAGCAGTACATGTCGAGTCAATAGCGGGAGAACTTATCTTAAATGGCAGAGGACGCCAAGTTCTGTCGGGTGACATCTGGTCAATGCTTCCTCACGTGGTCACTGGACACACTGACCGATCGGGTGAGATTCACTCTAGGTCGCAACGGCCAACTGCTTTGAGTTAAGGTTATTCTTCTTAATGTTAAATTGCTAAGTACCTTAGTAAGATACCAGGCTGTTCCGTTGCAATATGGTGGTGTTATTATCAATAATGTTACAAGATCAGTGAGAAGCAGCCTGGATCCCGGGGTCTGCTGCGCTAACGCTTCGTCAGTGTCGGAGCGTTAGAGCAGCAGACCTCGGGAACCAGGCTGAGTGAGAAGGTCTAGGTTAGAACTGGTTTTGCGCGACCGATGTTCGACGTATAAGGGGTTCGATGGTCAGGCACGCAGACTTGATTGATGCATGTCATCGTAACCAAATTCAGGTGGTTCGATGCTCGATATCAATCAAATAATTGTCTGATCTAATCGTTATTATTTACAGAGTGGAACGTGATTAAGTGAAAGAACAGATAGTGTAGATAAACAGGAAAGGAAACGTTTCTGTTCTAAGTACACATGACAAATTAAAGGGCAGTATACTTATTAAAAAGAATTTACACATGGTAATTCTTTCATATTAGCATATACATGTATGTGCCATGTGTACACCACCATCCCTCAGTAAAACGTATATCATGAAATACATATATTTCTGGATCCACCGGGCATTTGCCACAAAACGTGGTCGCCGAAGGCACACTTAAATATCGACCTTCAAAGAAAAGTACAGTTTATTAAGAAAAATAAAAACAACTAGTATCTGATGTTTACCAGAAAAGAATATGTGAAATGCTGGAGTTTAGCAAAACAGAGGAATCTTGCCGACATGTTTAACTTAAGCTTCAGGTACACCCATGATCTAAAGTAAATAAAAGCAACGAAACCTTTCCACATTGATAAGAAATCTCGATTGTAGTACTTTACCCACTATATTTTGGAGCATGTGTTGGTAATGGTAAAAGAGAACAGTGATATCGTCTTTTTTGTTTAATATTTAGATCTATTTGAATAGTCAGAGTGGCAAAAACGCCATCAACAAGACTGTATGGCAAGAAAGATGACTTCAACCTTCCAACTGTGAACTTTGTTATTATGTCCAGCTCTATTCCAGTAGCGTCCGTCTTTGGTGTCTACAGTTCACATCTGTTAGATACGATCGAGCATGCTTTTCCTATGCAGATTACTCAGAGCGTCATGCGAACCCGCACAAATGTAGTATCATCAAAGTTACAGGGTTCAACGGGTATGGTACGGTTAGAACGGTACAAAGGGCCACGCTTTTAGCAAAGAATGAATGATTGTGAGTGGTACAGGTATACTGGCATACAGAATGTTTAAAGTGTACCGTTTCCAGAACCACCCCACCCCACCCCACCCCACCCCACCCTCCTTTTCGCATACAAGCTAATAAAATCCACCACCCACGTCAAGAAAATCTGCTTCTCCAAGAACTCCCTCACTAAATATACGAATTGTTTGTTGTTAATTAACAGTCTTGTTTTCATATTTACTCTTTCAATAAAGCTTCAACTCTATAAGGTCCTGAGAATATGTACAAAGGTTTTGTCTTACCAACCCTTCTTAAAAATGCGAGTGTATGTTTGTTTGAGAGGTCCCTGTCAATTAAAGCAATGCAGTTGGCTCCTTCCAGTTCCAGTGAGTACATACAGGTGCGTGCAGCACGTAATGAGCTCCTCACATGTACTGATTCTAGATACAAAGTGTTTTGTGGCTGTTTGGGTGAAGAGAAAAACTCTCATGAAGGATAAAGGAGAAAAAAACTGGGAAGACCTAAGTATGACAGCGGTGTATATGAGATAATTTCCATTGATTTTGCTGGAACTTCAGCCAAGGGATGTGGGATATGATATAGAAATGACGCCATGAGCGATGACTGAAGATGAGCACAGTGCTCGATCATGCGGCACGCGCTGGCTGGTCTCACCCCCCGGGGCAATCCCCTGGGGTGGGCGGTGAGGAAAATGGTCTGCAAATATCTATCACGCTGCTGTGCTTTTCAGGGTTCGACGCCTGCGCTGTCCCTCAAGACCGAGACCTGTAATATTTCCGTCTGACTACTTAATTTAAACACCACTGCTGTAAAATGAAATGACCAGAAAGTCATATTTACCGCCCAGTTTCATAGGGTGTGTACGACAGATGCATTGTATAAAGTGAAACCTCGCTTGTCCGTATACCCCGGTATAAGTGTACTGCAGATCGAAGGACACATTCATGTACGCTCACGCTCACGCATACGCACACCACACCACACCACACCACACCACACCACACCACACCACACCACACACTGTTACGCTTCACACACACACAAACATCACACACACCACACGCACGTCACTCACGCAAGCACACACTTCAAATAACCTAAATACACATCTCTCTCTCTCTGTCTCTCTCTCTCTCTGTCTGTCTGTCTGTCTGTGTGTCTGTGTGTCTGTCTGTCTGTCTGTCTGTCTCTCTCTCTCTCTCTCTCTCTCTCTCTCTCTCTCTCTCTCTCTCTCTCTCTCTCTCTCTCCCTCTCTCTGTTTGAAGCAGCATGTAACCCAACTCACACGAAGATTAGCCATGCTTGCCATTTGCCTCTAAACCCAACTGTACTGTCCAATCTATGCTTCTGTTCATACTGTCCTCGTTTTCCACCTGTTATTGAAACAGTTGTAATTACAATATAGTCTCCATTAGCTCTATAGTCTACTGTTGAACTGTTGTACAATGTGAGGTATTGTGACCAGTGCATTCCTTACTTGCTGCTTGTGTATTTAACAAACCATCACACTGACTCAAAGATCCTTAATTCAATGTAATGATGGAATGAAAACGTAATCAAAATAGAGTTCCAAGGATTGGAAGAATGGTTACAGTAACATTGCTCCCTAACGCAGCTTCCTCGTTCAAATGGAGTGCCACGATACTCTCACGGGATGTCTACGGATGAAGCTAACTGATAGATACGACAGCTGGAAGTCAAACAGGGATAAGAGACACGGTTGCTTATCTTTGTTCATACATTCAAATGAATTATATTTAATTGTTTTGTAATTATATTCCCAAATGGCCGAATGACAATTCCCTTGTATATCATGGGGATTTCCATCCCACTTGATCATCTTTTGTTCAAAACAGAAATGTGCAAAAATGCTTACATTTGTGTATTAGTTCCGTTTGATAGAGTTTTATCTGAATCTTGCAGAACGTGTCATGACCAAACTACAGAAAACTGGAATCGTCTAATTATTTGAATGTCTAGCATTTGTGAATAGAGGATTATTATGGACAAAGTAATATCATGAACAACTATCACAGAAGACTTCATCATGAACAAAGTAATATCATGAACAACTGTCACAGACGACTGTTCATCATGAACAAAATATCATGAACAACTGTCACAGAAGACTTCATCATGAACAAATAATATCATGAACAACTGTCACAGAAGACTGTTCATCATGAACAAAATAATTTCATGAACAACTATCACAGAACACTGTACATCATGAACAAAATAATATCATAAACGACTATCACAGACGACTGTTTGTCATGAACAAAATAATGTCATGAACAACTGTCACAGAAGACTGTTCATCAAGAACAAAATAATATCATAAACGACTATCACAGACGACTGTACATCATGAACAAAATAATATCATGGCAATCATCGCAAATAATTTGTCGTCATGAACTTTGTCTTAAGAACAACAACAGCAGACAACTGCAATCATGTCGTATGTCGTGTCTTGGACAACTGTCAAAGACAGTCATATCATGAACATTTCATGAACTATTCAGGTACACATTTTCAAAATCAAGAACAAAGTCACAAAATAAACAGTTCTGATACTTGGTAATCGTGGCCAATGAACCGTCATTTACAATGCAACTTTAACTACACATTAGCAAAGGGACGTCAACACCGCGTCAGACGTAGCACAGCAAAATACGTGGAACATCTCGGACGTGTTAACGTAAATGTCCATCAGTTTCCTTTCCAGAAGTGAATTCAGACTTTCAGGCTGATGTCATGCATAGATATCGTGGAATTTCTCAAAGATTACCTTCCAGAAAGATATATACTCATGAAAATGAATAACGGAACACATGAAAGTACAAGTGTTCCTTCATTTATTTCCAGAATTTCCCCCACAGTGCAATACAAAGCATGCAAAGTAGCCTGGAAAAGAATATAGGAACTCTTGTACTTTCATGTGTTCCCTTATTCGTTTCCATGAGTATATGATAAATTAAAACATAATTGCTACGAAGAGCATATCACCGATCCGTGGAATGGATTACCTACTGATATCTGTAAATGGATTCAAATGAAAACCAAGACATAATGCTTTTCAGCTCATATTTTATTTATATTTTTAAGAAAGAAAAATACAAAAGTATGTAAGAATGATGAATCTGATTTGCGACATAATTCACGAACATGTCCAAGTATCACCTCTGTTCATTTCCATACTTAAACATCGTAGCGCTGACTGGCATCACATGAAACAATCGGTCGATCCCCAAGTCTAATTATCTGGACGAAATGTGGGTTGACCGTTGGCCAGTGCCAACCAGCTTGCCTTCATCGTTAGCATTGGCCTCACACAACCGGTAATCTCGAAACTAGGAGCTTTGTTCAATAGAAACGTGCTCCTTTCTTAGTAATCTGCCCTCCTTATATGCCCTTTAGTCTAATGACTTCGTCTCACCTAGAGTTCGCCCAACGCCCCTGGTGGGAGAATCTCACGTGGTTGTATGGCGACTATGTTCTAACGTTAAGCGGGACTTATGCAGATGAGATTGTAGGATGAGGCTAGCTTAGGGCGCCACTATAGGTGAGGGGTCACTGACTGGGCTACAGTTTTATTACAAGGCAGATTATTTCTCAGATATGGTGGAATAAAGAAAACTGATGCATACAATTAACACTTTCTATCCAACGACATCAGATAATCAACTGAAAGGCATACGGCAGTTTGGTACAGAAGGAAAACCAAGTTCTGTGGAAAGTAAACTTCTTTATTGCAATGTATGCGACCTTTCGGTGCAGATACTAACACCTTTATCAAGCAAAAATTTAGTACAAAACCTGAAAATACATATGATATCGCTGACAATTGATTGAATTG
The DNA here is from genome assembly GCF_003918875.1 of Haliotis rubra. NCBI lineage: Eukaryota > Metazoa > Mollusca > Gastropoda > Lepetellida > Haliotidae > Haliotis > Haliotis rubra. The sequence goes on along the minus strand of NW_025766980.1, from coordinate 2,949,310 downwards.
GGTTGGAAGTACAAACATTTACTGATTATATATTAAGACTGGGTAGAATAAAAAAACACTGGCTGTCAATTCAGTACTGAATAGATTTCAAATTATATTATTCCCTGATGTTTCCTTGGGCATCTCGTTTGCTGTTCATGACTGCCCCTTGTCTATGACACTCTGCTGACTGTTACAGTCCGTGGTCCATGATTAGTAAGTCGTTCATGGCACTCTGTTGCCCATTTAAGACTGGTGTTCACTGCACTCCGTTGTCCATTTAAGACTGGTGTTCATTGCACTCCGTTGCCCATTTAAGACTGGTGTTCATTGCACTCCGTTGCCCATTTAAGACTGGTGTTCATTGCATTCCGTTGTCCATTTAAGACTGGTGTTCACTGCACTCCGTTGCCCATTTAAGACTGGTGTTCATTGCACTCCGTTGCCCATTTAAGACTGGTGTTCATTGCATTCCGTTGCCCATTTAAGACTGGTGTTCACTGCACTCCGTTACCCATTTAAGACTGGTGTTCATTGCACTCCGTTGCCCATTTAAGACTGGTGTTCATTGCACTCCGTTGCCCATTTAAGACTGGTGTTCATTGCATTCCGTTGCCCATTTAAGACTGGTGTTCACTGCACTCCGTTACCCATTTAAGACTGGTGTTCATTGCACTCCGTTGCCCATTTAAGACTGGTGTTCATTGCATTCCGTTGCCCATTTAAGACTGGTGTTCACTGCACTCCGTTGCCCATTTAAGACTGGTGTTCATTGCACTCCATTGCCCATTTAAGACTGGTGTTCACTGCACTCCGTTGCCCATTTAAGACTGGTGTTCACTGCACTACGTTGCCCATTTAAGACTGGTGTTCATTGCACTCCGTTGCCCATTTAAGACTGGTGTTCACTGCACTCCGTTGCCCATTTAAGACTGGTGTTCATTGCACTCCGTTGCCCATTTAAGACTGGTGTTCATTGCACTCCGTTGCCCATTTAAGACTGGTGTTCATTGCACCTGCTGTTCCATTTAAGACTGGTGTTCACTGCGCTCCGTTGTCCATTTAAGACTGGTGTTAAGACTGTTCATTGCACTCCGTTTTCCATTTAAGACTGGTGTTCATTGCTCCGTTGCCCATTTAAGACTGGTGTTCCGTTGCCCATTTAAGGTATTGCACTCCTGTCATTTCATGCCCATTTAAGACTGGTAGCCCATTTAAGACTGGTGTTCACTGCACTCCGTTGCCCATTTAAACTGGTGTCACTTCGTTGCCCATTTAAGACAGTCCGTTGTTGTCCATTTAAGACTGGAGTCTGCACTCCGTAGTCATTTAAGACTGGTGTCACTGGTAGTCATTTCTGACCTGTTCAGGCTCCGTTGCCCATTTAAGACTGGTGTTCACTGTGTTTAGTCATTGCAATCCGTTGCCCATGGTAATCTGTCGTTCATAGTAGCCCCTTGTCTATTATAAACCGGTGTTCATAGCAGTCCGTTGTCCAAGGGAGTCCGTAGCCTGTCATTTGTGGTAGTCATATGCCGGAGGCAGTCTGTCATAGTGTTTAGTCTGTCTTTCATGAGTTGTGACCATGGTACTTGCAGTTATCCGCTCGGTTGTCCACGATATCCGTTGTCCACGATAGTCCTTCATGATAGTCTATTGTTCATTATGCTCCGTCATCTTTGCCCGTCCGTTGTCCATTAATGGACATTAATCCAGGTGGACTGGGTATATCGAAAAAAAACGTGTGACTGAATCTGAAGGTTGCCATATTGTCCAACTAATCACAGTTACGCACTATCTGTATAACACTGGCCCCAGCTAAATATGCAGATTCATCTCTGAAAACTGCACGAGAAGCAGGCATATGAGCCCTGATACAAAACAGACACCCTCTCAAGGGGTAAACAGCAGAAGAGCAATTTCTTGGAGCCACATAATTCCGGTGATATGACAAACACGTGAACTTTGAAGTACGTTGTACATCGTATTCCACACAATTAGATAACATACACAAATAACATCGTTATCAAAATTGACATGCCTAGATTCATAGGCTTTTGCATACAGAAAATGTAAATATATTGCGGCTCTGGGGACTAAACAAGGCATTTGTATGTAATATTCTGGTTCGTGTGTCTCTGAGACACCGTTATTGGTCTTTTACAGAGGCCGGTCAGTTTGACCAGATGCGTGTGCAAGAATATCCATGTTGGGTATCATGGCCGTCAAGCACAACCAACCCTTAATGAAGGTATGCGTCACACACATGCACGCAAGCATGAACGAATGAACGCGTGCACGCGTGAACGCCATCGCATACTGGGATGTACATCATCAGTGATGCTTAATCTACTAGACTTGTTTCAGACTTATATCGCGCAAGTTGATTTGCGCCGGAGCTGGTCGTGCTTTATGGTAGATACAGGTGGTTATCTATGATGTCCAACCATACCACACTGTGCGCTGCATCAATATTCTGACGTGATAATGGCCATGCGGTCAGGTCGCAGAGACTCTCCTGGGTATTCTGGCTGCGATTTAGAAACCATTACTTGTTCTGATAATGCTTTAAGACTGCGATGGAGAGATCTATAAAGAACGACATGATGAATGCTTGGCGAAGCAACATCAATCAGGGCCACGCTATTGAGCAAATCAGCCCCAGATGAGTGTAGTTTTTATTATGGTAACGCATTGCTAGTTAGATGTATTAAGACGTATGTCTACACCTCGTGATAGAATCAAGTCAATGGCGATCAGTGCTTGAGGAACACGTGACATACCGTACCGCCGGTCTACCCTCCCCACAATTAACCACCCGCCACTATTAGGTATGCCCAACCACACATATCCACTGCGTGGGACAATAAAGATATGCTTAAGCATATCGTTGCATATCCACCCCGTTCCCTTCTGTTCAAGAGCTATTACACACCCAAAAAACTGGAAATACTTTATACCATGATTTTACTTCCTATATATCTTGTAAATACTTTATACCACGGTGTATTTTGTATATCTTGTAAATACTTTACACCACGATGCATCATGTATATCTTGTAAATACTTTACACCACGATGCACCATATAAAATCGGGGATCTTGCTGGCCAAGGAATGACGTTTACGTTGTTGTTGTTCAGGAAGTTCCGGGTAACAACAGCAGTGTGGGGAGTAGCGTTATCCTGCTGAAACAACACGCCTCGATTCTGCTGGAGGAAGGGTAACACGACAGGTCGTAAAACAACATCAATGTATCGACGGGCATTCAGGTTTCCCTCTATCACCAACAAGTCAGTCTTCCTCTCGCCACAAATTCCCCACCACACCATCACACTACCGCCGCCAAACGTCTCAACTTCCTGAACGCAACAACGTGCTGTGCGTTCGTTCCGACGTCTGTAGACTCGTACCCGACCATCAGCTTTGTTCAACTGGAAGCGGCTCTCGTCACTGAAGAGTACCCGGTGCCAGTTCCGCGGCTGCCACTGCCGAACTCTACGTGCTCAAGCCAATCGACGACGTCGATGTTCACGCGTTAACGTCACGCCCCGGAATGGTCTGTAGGCTCTGATACCGAATCGGCGGAGTCGTCTGATTATATCTTGTAAATACTTTACACCACGATGCATCATGTATATCTTGTAAATACTTTACACCACGATGCATCATGTATATCTTGTATATACTTTACACCATGATGTATTTTGTGTATCTTGTAAATACTTTGCATCACGATGCACCATATATATCTTGTAAATACTTTACACCACGATGCATCATGTATATCTTGTAAATACTTTACACCACGATGTATTTTGTATATCTTGTAAACACTTTGCATCACGATGCATCATGTTTATCTTGTAAATACTGTATACCATGATTTTACTTTCTATATATCTTGTAAACACTTTGCATCACCATGCATTCTGTATATCTTGTAAATACTTACTTTACATCCTGTTCATGTTGTAAATATTTTACATCATGTATATCTTGTAAATAATGTATTCTTTTTATATATATTTCAAATGCTTTCAAATCACGATGCATCTTTTTTATGTCTTGTAAATGTGGAGACATGTAGTTCCATAAATCATTGATATTATTACTGTCACCATTAACACGATTCTTCAGGGAAATAATGCTAACTTTCTATGTACAGATCTATATGTGGCTAGATTCCCTCGCATGAGTGCCGTTATACGGCTACAAGGTCACACAGACGAATCTCGTCACTCTCGACCACGACAAGCAGGCCAACAAAGAACTCGGACTGGCACAGTTCAGGAATTTCAGTGCCATGGCAAACCTTAGGTTATAGTCCTCTGTCCAGTTTGGGGTAAAACGGCCCAAATTTCCACTCAATAAGCCATATTATTGTATTGAAGGCGTGAATGAATGAACTTTGCTTTACGCTGCTTTTGATACTTTTCCAGCAATAATCACAGAATTAATTATTCATACAGTGTGAACCAACACACGCCATGTTTTTTGAAATAATATATGGAAAGTGATGTTATGGAAATGTATTCTATACTTTGGTATTGAAACTAGTAACGTGATAATTCAAAGTGATGCCGTGGTATGAAAAACCGTTGTTATGGTATGAAAACCTATGTTACTACATGGAAACGTTTGCTGATATATGCTCACCTGCTTTACTGTATCTGAATCCATTCTGTGGTACGGAATGATACAGCTTGCTATAGAAACCTACATGCTATGACACGGACGCCTAAGCTATGGTATGAAAACATATACAGTAGTATGAAAGTCTATATACAATGAAAAGGAAACCAATGACATGTAAAGTGTGGTATATATACACTGATAATGAAATATATTATATAATGGACAGCGTTATAGACCCGAAAGACCATTAGATCCGTTCGGCATCACGATTTGATCCCTGGAACTACCTTCAAGTTCCAAACATCAAATTGATGATGTATGTCAACAAGTTTTTTTTCTTTTTAAAAATTTTTTATGTCAACAACTGACTCACACATTAGACACACATTGGTCTCCCAATGCGTCTGTGTGTCAATTACCAAACCTGAATTCAAGTCATTTGGCACAATACGGTTAATTGCGCGGTGAACTCAAACATTGCATACACACATGGTTCCTGGAGAATTTTCATTGAGAGTATTCACGTCTTAAACATCTGATAAAAATATCTGTGTGTTAAAGAGATTATTGCCCCCTAGTATTCCGTACCATTAATATCATATATTAAATATATTGTATATTATATCTACAATCCGGAACACTCTCGCCTACTGAACTCTATATATTGCATGGGCAAGAAACGAGTGTAATAAAGTACGGAACGGTATATTGTGTCCTTTGATATTGAAAGGCATCGTGCTATTTAATACTTATGAAAATATCAGGCAGAAGTACATGCCCATGTCTGATAATTCATGAACATGACCAAGGTTGCCAGAACCTTTCCATATATAGACACCCCATACAATGATCGATCCTCGGCGCATGCGTGTTAACCGGTAAAGGCAACCGGTGTTAAGATCACGAAATTACTTTGTAGAGGACACAGATGAACATTCAACAACGAAATTCGACCCCCGCGCAAATGCTGGCAATCCAGTCTCCATTACATTATGATAAATGCTAACTACAATCGGACCCAGGAAATAAGTCTCACGGTAAAACATTTGAGGCACTATCCTGTTACACAACCCTGTTTGGGGCAACGATGTCAGCACCACCCGCCCCGATCGGGCATGAGTAATAGTGCAGTAACTTTTATGAAATTAAGTTCCTCATATCGGGCCGCTCTTACAGCTGATCATATTTCAATTTGGCCTGATCGTTAATCTCTCATGACATTTGGAAGTGGACATTGAATTGAATTGATTCTGTGGCCTGGCTTTCATATTAGATTGGTAGGATGAGGTCCGACTTCATCTTTGTGAAAACCATTACTGATGTGAGTGGCATATTGGGAAACTCAGGGACCCCGAGCACTGTGAGGCAATCTGATGTGGCAGAGTCGACTGTGCTGGTGGGATGGGGAGGTGCACTTGGTTTGACCCCATTTTGGGTCTGGAAGAAATACATTTGTTCACGGCAACATATTTTTCAAATTAACCTAGTCACCTGTTTTCACATAGCTGAAACTTAATAACTTATTGAGGAATTGTTAAGTCAAGGAAATCCCACTGTTCGGATTTTGCGCCGGACAAAACCATAAATTATTGATCGTACTGAGAGAATTCGTGTACACTAAACTGCCCTTATGATAATGAGAACCATTTACTACATTATAAAGCCTGACCTTCTGATGTGAAAGAAACATTTGGAGTGCTTACTATTCATAGTGTTTGGTACATGTCAGTTAAAAAACTAAATTACAATAAATTCTCGCTCTCTGAATTTAATGGCTGTCTGTGGTTGGAGTTTCTCTGTGTACGTTTAACAGAGAGTTCAGACCTGATACGGAGGAGTACGTATGACGTATCTGTAAGTTTCACTTTCGACAGACCAAAACCCCACTGAGACAACAATAATTCTGAAATTCAGGTCACCAAATCCAAATATAATAAGGTAAATGTGAAAATATACAAACCGAAATACAAATCTGGCTACAGTCGTGTGGATCTGGGACTTGGCTTTCTCTTCAGAGAAGCTCTTCAACGCAGACTTAAGTGCTTTAAAGCAGTTGTATTGTAAAGAAGACTTGATGGACGGATTTCAATATTTATTATCATTAACATGAACGCACAGATGCGTCAAATTACTATATTTCTTCAACAGGAATCACAGAGTCATGTGAACATTACCATCTTGTGTTACGCCGATTATAAGTAAGAAGCTAACGCTGTCCCAGCGGACTTTCTTCCGCCTTCAAATTAGGCGTATAACTTTCAGTGCAAGCTTTATTGTGATGGGGCATGCCACGGCAATTGGAAACGGCGGTTGTTGAAAACTCAAATTGTTTCGCAAAGCCGTGAAATTAAGACATTATTGAACGTACAACAAACGCGTTTTAGCATCTAATGGCGAAGCGTATTAAAGTATTTATCCATTCTTTTAAACGAATAACACAAATCATTTTTGTAATGAGGATCGCAAGGCGACCAAAGTGGTTTGGATGCTTCCCTTCCGCGCCGATAGACTAGTTAACGAGCGGACAGTTTTCTTCTGAAACGGCTAAGCACTCAATACAATTGTGAACGTTCCTGCTTAATTTCCCCTAAACATCGTAATTGGTGGGTTGGGATACGCTCCGGTTTCATGTAATTGAAAAGCTTGAGGTCGTTTTGAAAAGATTGCTTCAACTGTTTGGGGTATTGGGGGTGCAAATGATCTATCTGTACACGTGAGTGGTAGCAGATTACGGATGTATATACCGTTATAAGTGTTTCAGACTGTAACTGACTGCTTTTCATCATATGGCTATACCAGTCAGAGAATAGCCCCGTTCCGGAAATTGGTAATTTAATTAAAGATGTGTCGCTCAATGGCGGGCTGAATCCGGATTTGTAATTAAAGAGGTTGATTTTTAATTAATCTTCATTGACTGAAAAAGTGAGTTGTTGTGACGTCACCGTAGACTCCAGTTAGGCCCTTTTTGGACGTCTACTCAGCGTTACGGAGCTCACACATCAAGGCCCATAATCGGATAAGATCTACGATTCTAAAGCACCATCCCCGAATCCCGGATGCAAAGGGATGCGGCTCTTCATAGATTGTCTCCCCTTCATGATCGCCAACCCTTCACCCACACCTGAGTAAATGTTGAAAAAAACAGATTTCATGTAACATATGGGCCGGCGTTCGTGCTGTGGTTGTGTCTGACAATGTTCTAAACTGGTGTGAACAGGAGTTTCAGTGTCATTGAAATCATTCCTCATTTAACATCAACAGTGCATTCCACACACCATCCGAGTACTTCCTGGATTTGATGGCCAGAACATGCAGTTGATACATGTGTAGAGTATAATTAGTTTCTGAAAAAGACAATGTGTCAGATGAATATAAAGAAGTCTTGAGGTACTGTCATAACTACTCAGGACTCTCCACGCGTGCAAGCATAATTCACAAACACCGTAACAGAGACGTTCTGTGGGATTATATTCTTTTCTTGAATTACTTGACCTATGACAATTCCTATTCAGAAGATGCATTCAAGTCATCAGTATACGGAATATCTAACCAAGAGGAAGACGGCTTACGTTACCCATGCACACGAAGCAACTGACTGTCAGACCGATGGTGGGTTGACATGTGGTGTATGTATGTCGGTTAACAAGGAGACACAACTAGATGGTCTGGAGATCTGTTGACATGCGAGGTCTGAGCTCTGGAGCCTTCTTAGGTGTTCTGGGCAACGAAGAGGTCCCTTTGCATGTTCTGCAGTTATCAATTTGCCGTCTCGCGACAATTTCTGTTCATGGCTTATTCCTCTGTCAGATAATTACAATAATTCGTGTTGAGATTTGTGTCGTGTTACAAATGGAATACGTTTCGGAGAATTGAGGAAACGGCTGAGACTTGGGCAGACGACACAAACTGGAAACCCGACTCTGCTTGTGATTCATGGCGGTGAATGCATGAAGGGTTCTCAGGACAGAGGACAGGCACCGTCATGACCCATCGACGGACAGGAACGTCACGACAACACGATAACTTCCCACGTCACGACCAAATCGCCTTTTTGAAAAATGGCGTATTCAGTCGACTGCAGCATGCAGTCGGATAGGTCTCGTCTATATCTATTGATCCCTGGCGGCGGCAAGGCTGAAACAATTAGTGGAATGAAAGGGTCATTAGCATACAGAATACCACTAAAATTGCCACCATGGTGAGGGGACTGGGGGTTGTTGGGGGCACAACTGCTGTCCGTTTTCTGACCAGTTTTATTAACGTGGTCAGCTGGGTTCCGGACTGACATGAATAATAATGGAGAAGTGATTTTCTAGCAATGGCGAGTAAAGCACTCGACTAATGGACCATGGATATCGGCCACATGACTTTTTATCTGTGCGCTTACCCAGGGGGAAATATGAAGCCTAGCTATCCAGCATTGCCGTCAATTATTTATGACGTTGTCAACACACGTCTCCCCTGAACAGAGTTGACAATGTCATACGGTAGAGATTATTTTTGTAATTGCTATGGTTGCAATTATGGCGAAATGCGAGGATAAATGTTTCAAGACAATTCATTTACTAATGGAGCTTTTCATGACAGCTGGAGATCTAATACCGCGCAACAGCGTTTAAAGCGATATGTATTATAAACAGTTGGAGTTAGTGTGCCCGTGACAACATCAATGTCAATTATCTATGTCTGGTATCCGAATTACCTTGATGTAGTACTATGTATGTTCCTGCTACCCACCTCTGTTGCCTTGTGTTCTGCCCATACGTCATACCAGCTCGTAGCTACCTCATGCACAAACACACGCATTCACACATGCATACACGCATAAGCATACACCCATGCATTCACACATACAGGCACGCACATTCACACATCCAAACACAAGCGCATTCACACACACAAACACACACACGCACATGCATACACAGAAAAACATACACCCATGCAATTAAACATTCAAACACGCGCATTCACGCATACAAACATGCACACAAACACACATGCATACACATAAAAGCACACACCCATGCAATCACACATACAAACAAACGCATTCACAGATACATGCATACACATGCACATACACATACACAAACACACACGCATTACACGTGCATACACATACACACACACACCTACTAGCACAAACATGCGCGCATGCACTTCGACAATATATAAAATAGTTCTCGGAGAGATTCCTAGCTGAAAGCGTTTCACTTCTTCCCACCACCCTTGTCTGCGGTATACCGGGGTATTTCCAGTGTATTATGTTAACAGGTGCCTGACTCTGAGGGTGTGGGTTTGAATCCCGGATGGGACTCAATCCAACAAAAGTACTATAATCTGAACTTTACTAAGAAAGTGTAATCCCAATTACAACATATGTTATATTATGTTAATGGCCCGGATGCCCCAAAAACGTCTTTTCAGAAGTGATGTCACTATATTATATTTATTAATCCCCAACCTTGCAGAGAATTGTTTTCCCCCATGAACGTAATTTTATTGGTAGGTAGTTTTAGCGAAACTAACAAAGGTCCTGGGTGTTAACAGATATTTACATGGTACAAATATCTGGTACAACTTGCAGGTAGTTATTCAAACTGAGGTTGTATGGAACCTGGATCTCGCGCAACACCTTTTCCTCATAAAACAATCTTGTTGTGGGGGACTGTTTTCTGCCTAGAACTAGTTTCGGGGAATTAGCTTCGGGATTGCCACACCTTCAAAAACAAACAGAGAGGCTCTCAGGCTAAGCATGAATCTTTATTAAATTTTTATTAATTACATTAATAACCTCTAATAATTCGTTAATCCAGACATTTGTTTATTTGTATTTCACTGGGTACGTTCCTGTTCGGATTAACGGGGTCGTGTATACATTCAAATGGTGTAATGTTTTACGACACTAGCGTGTGTTTGATGGGCATACCTTAATCAATAAGCTCGTGAGTAAAGTTGCTGTCACCCGTTTCAACGTGGCCAAAGACATCCCAGATTCTTGCCGAGACTGCTGTGACTATAAATTTAGCTGCAGCTAAGTCGACATCTGAAAGACTAGCACTTTGCTATTTTTGCGTCGAGTTGCCTTTAGGGTAGGTACAGAATTCTCTGTCTGAAGACGTATCGATTATCTATCGATGTTCTGTCAAATCGATTTACAGTCATATATACACTCAGTGTGCTATTTACCTCGGTCACCCATTTGCTAAACGTGTCAGGACTGAATAACGAATTTCAAACTGAAAATGATAATTTTCGTAAGGTATCGTCGCCCTAATTGTAATATACTTGCTGTTTTGCTTAGTGCGGCGTTAAACAAAACAAAACTTCCCTGCGGTGCCTGTCTCAAAGTTACTTCTATGATTATTAAGTGTTTTCATAAACGAAGGTCTTTTGACTAAAGTCAAATATGTCTTATCCATGCACTGGTCGTAGTGCTGGCCTTATTGTAGTTCACGTGTGATAGTTTACACGTCGACCCCAGGCCCGTGAAGGTCCCCGATCTCGGACAGGAAGCCACCTTTGCCGAGATAGCGTAAAGTCAAGAGCACCTGTGACTCTACAGAAATGGCGTGTGAACGCTGTGTACTCCTTCCGATTATTGGCTCAACTTCTTCTACACGAGCTATAATCGCTTCACGTGACAAACGGTAGCGAGAAATCATTTCGAAATCATTCAGCGTGTCCAGTTGACTCGTCCTGTCTCTTTAGACTCTCTGCTTCCTCAAACTTCTCTCAATCTCGTATAAAATAAAAGCAGTCGCCATATTCCCTACCCAACCTTAGAGACGCTAAGGTTGGGTCGGGCCAACCTTACTTATCAACCTTAACTTAAGGTTAACCTTAGTTAAAGTTGTTTCGTGCAACGGGAGGCTAACCTTAGTAAAGGTCTAAGGTTGTAATCTTAGAGATAAGGTTGATCTTATGAGATAAGGTTGTTTTGAACAACGGAGCCCAGGGCCCCATTTCAAAGCGATCGTAGCGCTAAGGTGATCGTAACTCCCATTCTTTAACACAGACTTACGACAGTCGTAGCGCTACGATCGCGTTGTGAAACAGGCCCCATGTTAGACTAGCGGGACTTGGTGGTCAGACTCGATCACTTGGTCAATGCCTGTCATTGTAGCCCGCATAGATTGATCTTCATGCAGAAAATCAGTTGCTTCAACTCTCCACCTGTCATATAGCTGGGACATTGCTGAGTGGGGCGTCAAAGAACAAACAAATCTTGCTAGACGATCACTTGGTTACCCCCACCGCCCTTATTTTACTGAGTAAGGAATAATGTCATTACTACGTTGATAACCCCTGTTTGCCGAAACAGTTAACCTGGGTTTGAATATCCCCAATAACACATTCTGGTCGGAAGAGTCGACTCAGATAGATCGTTGCTCATGCGTTCATTCAACCTGCCCAAAAGAATACCTGCTGACGGCGACTTTAAACTACATTCGTTCATTGTGAGTGGACCACCTCATCACCCCATCCTCCTGGTGTCTGGGACATCCACTTGCATGGTCCAGACACACTTCGGACCAGTCCAGGAAGTTGGTGGTCACGCGAACTCACGCTTGCCATGCTACTCTCGACAGTTACAGTCAGCTGGGCCAGATATACCCCCCTGTGTTTTACACCGGCAATACATACTTCAAATCAAGCAAGTAGTTCAGGGCGACAGCTCGTTGTACCTAAGGTCAGTTGGTACACCTTTAATATATCACCTTACTTTTCCTTATCTTGTTACAGTCGTATTTAGACTGTATTTTTAAAAGAGATAATTGTCTTCAGTCATATTTATGCATACTATTTATACATTATACTGACTTTCAAATAAGTTGCATTGCACTAAGGGCGGTTGGGTAGCCTAGTGGTTAAAGCGTTCGCTCGTCACGGCGAAGACCCGGGTTCGATCAACATCTAAATCACATTTCTGGTGTCCCTGCCGTAATATTGCTGGAATAATACTAAAAGCGTCATAAAACTAAAACTCACTAGATTGTACTAAAATGTACTTCCGTCCTGGTTTGTTCTTCCGCCCGGGTGTCGATTGTCTTACTTCCCGACTACTTTTCGGCTGGAGAAATACTTTTGGGGTTGGAGACCAGACAAATAGATCAAGTGGATGGAGGCTCTATAAATACTTCATGGCCTGGGCGGTTACAGAGATACATTTACTTCTTACTGTCAAGGATAGAGGATACATTTAGCAGAGAAATGCTCATTCATGGTTTGGGGCAAGAGAAATACTTTTATTGAAGTTGAATTTTTACATACAAAATGTATAAATGTTTGAGTCCCTGTAAATTTGTTTCATCGTTAGGAAGCTGGAGATGGACCTTTGGTTGTTTAGGTTGATCGTCTTAGCATAGAGGCATAGAAAACATGGCAAACGGAATGCTTTCAGACATTACCCCTCTCTTGTAACACTTGGTCTAGTTGGGTCAACAATACATCCACGGCAGTACTGCTCATTAGGTAATTCGGAGCGTTACATACAGCGAACGTCAACCAATCGAATGGTACAAGCAACTCAGACAAGCCGAGTTTTAAACTGGTATCGATTCGTATTTGAAGACGCTCGATGAGATTTTATTGAGGATCAGAAATCATTCCTTTAACTGTTTGTAAACAGCACTAACCATGACAGAGGTATTCTTGATGTCATTTTTTTGGAACCAATGACGTCATAATGATCTGCTAAGTTCATCGTAACGATATCTTCTCTGAAGACAATCCCAGGAAATACACGAGTGACTGGAATCCTCATCTGTGTTTGAGGAATATTCACAATCAACACATTTGTGCAATTATGTTTTTTCGTGCTGTAGTACTGAACAATGTTTTCCTTTCGTGACGGAATGAGTGAGTGAGTGAGCTAAGATTTTAAGTCACATCGGCAATATTTCACCCATATCGTGACTACGTGACGGAATGACAAAATGTGATCAAGTATAACTCTTCCAAGAAAACGGCTACAAGATGTACAAGATGGCGATTTTAATATCATATAGTGACAACTTTACTTTATCATCAAATTTGAAGTTATTCCAGTATCATACTTTAAGAGTTTCTGGTTTAACTATACAAACGTTTTGCTCAACATGCTATTTACATATGGTATAGTATCACGGTTGTACATCAATCCGGATAGCTGATTCCAAAATATAAACGTCAAAAGTTTTGGTTTAAAGGTCAAGTTCTGACCAGCTACGTCCTCCAAATCTACTACCGTTTCCTATTTATCGTTGGTTGAAGGAGTCGTCAGTCGGCCCAGTTGCCCGTCTTCTCCTTACACTAGGAGGAACACAAGATAGACATGTGTTTGTTGAGAAACCTCATTTACACACTCCAGTAGACCCTTTGTGGCGCTGGAACCTCAACGAAAACTGATATGGATTTTTCGTGCAGCCAATCCCTCAAAGGGACATATTGCTAAGAAATAGTCCTCAGGAGCCCCGACGCCATTTTGCTACAATGCAGAGCACTGCCCCCTGTTTTATTTAATCAGTAATCGTTAGTGCATATTTCCTCAGAGAATACTTCTAAAATCTGGTCACAAATAATTCCGGATTATTTGATATTTATTTCTTGTGGGTTTCTCTCGGGGCGGGTGTATGGAAGGACTGTAAAATATGATTGTCATTACGCTGGGAGGGGAGCTATTAGATGCAGTGAGTAGACATATCATTCTCCTCCCTATTATTCGTTTATAAGAACGCCGGGACGTATTATTGGCATGTTTCATGAAGACTAATGAGTATGCTGTGTAATGTCTGATATCTGGATGTTCATGGCGTTCTGATGCTGATATCCCAAAGACTACTGACAGATACTATTCTGATAAATCGACAAATAAACTCTATCTACTGTAATATATATCTATACCGAAATGAAAGCTGAAAATCTATAGATATTGAATTCTCATAGACGCAACATTCAAGGATGACTAACAAAACCGTCATTTTCTGGAATGTTGCTTAAACATAAACGCCAGAAAAGAACCAGTCTCGATTTTCTGCCGAAACAGATTCCATTGGGCGTAGCTGTGAAAAATTATATGAATGGATCGCAGAAAAGCGGTGATAACACCAGGTGTTCAAGAAGTTAGTATTTCTATCTTACTCCTGAATACAAACGTACATGTACAGGGGCTTTATGTTTATCATTGGTGACTACAAGATCGGACGGTTAAAATGGCGTGACAATGTAGATACTGTCCGACACCTGGGTTCTGATCCACAAAGCATTCGTAACATTACGACCTGTCGTAACTCTGTAGTTTATCATAGGCTTACGAATGTCGTAGTGCTACGAACGCTCTGATTGTCGGGACCCAGGGATACCAACTCTCAGGCATGGCTCGGCTGATTTAACTTCATACATTCGTACACACCAAGGCCCTGTTTTACATCCAGTTATATTTCATACATGCTGTGTTACATGTTGAAACAGTGTTCGAACTTAGCTCACTCACTCACACTGGCTACAGTTGTAATCCTACTCACATATTCATGATGCAGTTGTATGTAGGTCTGTGTCTAGACTAAACAATTCTTCATTTCAGACTACGGTTAACACAGAACACACACGCCTGAATACCAAGTTCTACAGTTGCCAACACTCTAAGAGAAAATAACGCAAAACAAGAAGAACCCGACAGTCAGGTAGGGCCAGTTGCTTCTTGTTTCACGCCATAACAGGGTACCCGATAGCAGGTAGCACAGTTAGTACTGTGCTCTCGGTATTTGTCAAGCGAAAGACCTGGTTTGATTCCTCATATATGTACAACATATTAATGTTAATGATATGGGCGGACAGAAAGCTGCTGAACACAGACCCATGCATGGTTTAAATTGGAATTAGGTTGTTGTATTATGAGTGAGTGAGTTTAGTTTTACGCCGCACTCAGCAATATTCCAGCTATATGGCGGCGGTCTGTGAATAATCGAGTCTGGACCAGACAATCCAGTGATCAACAGCATGAGCATCTACCTGCGCAAACTGGGAACTGATGACATGTGTCACCAAGCCAGCGAGCCTGACCACCCGATCCCGTTAGTCGCCTCTTACGACAAGCGTGGGTTACTGAAGGTTCATTCTAACCCGGACCTTCACAGGTCTGTTGTATTATGAAGATGTGAGGATGGGAAGATAGTTCCCAATATATAATTGGCTGGAAAGGACATCAACCATGTCACTTAAATATTTGTTCTTACAACCGAATTCAGTTGGCTTCAAAATAATGTAAGCTGAAACATCTACGTGATACTCAAGCGTTATGTGTATGCATGTACGATCACAAAGAAATCATGGAAAAGATGTTTTCAGAAATAATATTCCTTCTTGTTCGTATTGAGGAAAGACAATGATATTATCAAAGAACATTGAGTAGGTTCAGTTTGAACCTATAACACCATACATATATATTTTCAAAATATGTAACGTGCAAATTATGCCTACTAGAAACTTTGTGTCCGCCTTGAAATTATTATTGGAAATCTTTTCTTCAAACAAAAACGATTATAATTCGTTAAATTAATTCAGTGATGTCCGCTTGCATATCCTCGTCCGTTATTCAAATTGGCTCATTAAATATTCGCATTACCTTCCCGATACATATCCGAGGTCTCCAAGAGCAGAAAAACAATCTTATTACAGCACTGTGTTTATAATATCACTTCTCTGGTATCATTCAATAAAACATGTGCAGATGAAACTCAGCTGAACCTTGCATTAATGTCTCTCTTCCATATAACTCACATCACAGGTTTGAATTATTTTGCGTTCTTTTTTATTATTTGAAAAAGGCCTGATAGATTTTTTTTATGCTTGGAGATTGTTATTTGTAATTGTGCAGTGCTGAATATTGACAACGGCTATTTTTAATCTCATCTTGCGTTTTATTCATTTCGATTCTATGAATACATAAAAAAAATATTTTTGTGACTTATGATGCAACTCTGGTATACATCATCCCGAGTTTTTTGTGGGTATTGAGCTGCATCCAGTTGCCGCCAGTGCCTGGCTGCTATTTAGCCTACGGGCCTGCAGGGTGGGACCGACTCCCCAGATTCCGCGGTCATTGGCCAAAACTGATATCGCTTTCAATTTTTCATGCAAAACCTACAACCATAATGTCATTAGGCAAACAACTCGACGCCACTGACAATGGATTGCAATAAATTTGATTGGGGCAAGCAATATTATATTTTTTCATTTGACATCAACCGAGTGTGAGCGGATGTTGTGCGCGGCTGCAACCTGACCTTTGCGATTAAATCGATCATCGTTTTTTGATCGATTATCGCAAACACGGAAACTGAACTTCATTGTTCTTTAATAAAAAAAACTGTGACACCTGTTTATAGAGGAAATGACCCCCACACAGTAGCCTCCACGTCTGGTGTATGTGGGCCCTCGTCTGTTTTGTCTATATGATACTTAGTAACATGTGGTGACTATATCTCAATATGACTTTCCGGAGGAGAGAGGGAAGAGCTGGATGCAAACCTTCACACAAGCTCTAATTTCAGGATGTGTTACTGAGACAGTCAAGGTTTCAAGATGAAGGAGGCAGATATCAGCCTTTCACAAGAACTGTTACACGTGCACACCGCCAGGAATATTAACCCGAGCCGTCATGTCGTACAGGCAATGCACAAAGTATTTCCGTTACCAGTTGAGTAGAAAAGTTGATCTCTCATGTAGCGACAGTTTTCCCCCAGGGTACACGCCTCCGTTATGGGTACACCCAACCACCTTATTATATATCATTTAACCAAGACATGAAGCAAGCTTAACTCAAACTGTTTTTGCAGAATACTTTCATTTTTTTCTTTTTTTAATTTTCCGACTGGAGCACTCTGGCATTCGAGAAGACAATATTGTAAGGTTTCGGAATTTTTTGTTCAAAATAGCAACCATGTCTGCACGGTTTTTTTCCGTCTTCGAGGTGACTTTATTCGCTCACGCCAAAACTCTCTCCATTATCCTAATTTGGTTGTCTGAGATATCGAAATAAACCCAAGCAATTTCGCCAATAAATCCCGTTATGCCTTACCATCGCCGTTCCGGTACTACCTTCATCAAACATGAGATTATTCTTGCATACATACATTTCTTGCCCTAGGCTGAAAGAGGGGAACAGTTGTCTGAACACGATGCCAAAAGGCACACTTGTTGATATAAACTATCTGCCTGGACGCAATTGCAACATTCAAAGAACGGCAAGCTGCCTTCCGACTTGGATTCCCTGGAGCGGGAGTCACTTACTCTTTGATCATGCCGCCATGGACCCGTGTTGCATTTAGTCGTATTTCACGATAGGAACATCTCGAATTTTTGTCCCTTTCTCAAGAAATACAATCGATTTGAAATTCCTCAAAAGGATTTGGCGAATTGCATTAGATGGGCAATCAATTCTGCTATTTGTATGCCTACCAGACGGAATATTGCATGTTGCGGCACAAGGGTAAATCATATCTAGTGTCAGTCGCAATTTGGCGAGAGACTCGCCAGATATCAACCGATCGATATCCGGTTAGACTGTCAACAAGGGTTACCTCCCTTGGGGTTCTGACAAATGGAGTATCCCCCAAATGTCAACTATTATTAACACTAATCGCCAGCTGTCGAAATTTATACTGAGCTCTGTTAATTCCTGGATTTGGAAAACACCACTATAAATGCCGGGCAATATCGCAGCATGTTTTATTGTATTAAATCAGCTATAACTACGAGATATTTTATTAGAATTAAGCCCCACACAGAGAAAGTGAGCAGTCCCCCAGAATGAAATCCGCCCGGTGATAGTGTTCAAGGGAGCAAGTGCGAGTCACCAGCTGGTAGGGTATTTGCATAAGATGGGGATTAAGCTTTACTCTGCTTTGCTCACAGAACCCATGTGCGATCATGGCATCACCACGAACAATATTCCTTGCAGGAAAATCGCGATCATCCACAGAATTGTTATAAACACAGCTTGATAACTTTGTTAAACTTTTCAATGACTTATCAGTCATTATTTGTAATATTCAGGAAGAAATGAACGTTTTCATGTGATTTGTTATGTTTAATATACAGACAATCGCACTCATCATAATACTGTATATTGTTGACAAAGGTTGCCATGGTAGGGATGGGGGTGACTACTGCAAGGATGGATGTGAGTGAGAGATTAGGTTTACGCCAATATTAGCAATATTACAGCACGGCGGGGGAAATCGACTTCACATATTGTGCTCATGTGGGGGTGGAATCAACCTCAGGTCTTCGGCGTGACGAGCGACCGCTTTAACCACTAAGCTACCCCACCGCCAGAAGGGTGGATGTGATAAGGGTAGAGATGGGTGTGACGACTGTAGGGGTGGATGTGATCAGGGTGGGGATGGATGTGACGACTGTAGGGGTGGATGTGATAAGGGTTGTGATGGATGTGATAAGGGTAGGCCAGGGATGGGTGTGACGACTGTAGGGTGGATGTGATAAGGGTAGTGATGGATGTGATAAGGGCAGTGATGGATGTGATAAGGGTAGGGATGGATGTGAAGACTGTAAGGATGGGGATTGGAGTGACGATTGCAGGGGTGGATGTGATAAGGGCGGGGATTGGTGTGACGGTTGCAAAGGTGGATGTGATAAGGGTGGGGATGGATGTGACGACTGTAGGGTGGATGTGATAAGGGCGGGGATGGGTGTGACGATTGCAAGGGTGGATGTGATAAGGGTGGGGATGGATGTGACGACTGTAGGGTGGATGTGATAAGGGCGGGGATGGGTGTGACGGTTGCAAGGGTGGATGTGATAAGGGTGGGGATGGATGTGACGACTGTAGGGGTGGATGTGATAAGGGCGGGGATGGGTGTGACGGTTGCAAGGGTGGATGTGATAAGGGTGGGGATGGATGTGACGACTGTAGGGGTGGATGTGATAAGGGTAGTGATGGAAGTGATAAGGGTAGACCAGGGATGGGTGTGACGACTGTAGGGTGGATGTGATAAGGGCGGGGATGGGTGTGACGGTTGCAAGGGTGGATGCGATAAGGGTAGGGATGGATGTGACGATTGCAGGGGTGGATGTGATAAGGGTAGGGATGGATGTGACGATTGCAGGGGTGGATGTGATAAGGGTAGGGATGGATGTGACGATTGCAGGGGTGGATGTGATAAGGGTAGGGATGGGTGTGACGGTTGCAAGGGTGGATGTGGTAAGGGTAGGGATGCCTGTGACGACTGTAGGGTGGATGTGATAAGGGCGGGGATGGATGTGATAAGGGTAGGGATCGGTTTGTCGGTTGCAAGGGTGGATGTGATAAGGGTAGGGATGGGTGTGACGGTTGCAAGGGTGGATGTGATAAGGGTAGTGATGGATGTGATAAGGGTAGGGATGGATGTGACGATTGCAGGGGTGGATGTGATAAGGGTAGGGTGTGATATCGGGAGGACGAGGAATACATCTCATTGTTTTCAGGAAAATGCATAAATCGTTAACGAAATACAAATAAACGTGTTCTATCCAAATACGTTCACGGTCTTAACACATGATATCGTCTCGTCTCGCTCATTACCTACTTTGTAAACGAACCATACTAATTCGAGTTTTAACATGTTTACGTCAAAATCGTGGGACAACGAACGTGTTTGGGATATGAACACTTAGGCAGCGAAACGTTCACCATGTGATGACTCTCACATTTTAATATTGAACCACACAAAACGTCAGACACTTTAACGAAGAGGTTGTTTTTTTAATTTCGATGGGTTTGATTCTGTGACGGGCGACAGACTGTGTTGTAGAAGCGACAGAGCGATAACGTGACGGCTGTTGGGAACCCGGATGTAACGCCATCTGTCGCGGTACATCATGACGAGGTTCTCGCGAGGTGTGACGTTGTGTGCAGCTTGCGGCATCCTTATCTGTGCTCATCGAGGAGGTGTTGTGGTCATGGCGCGGTAACGTTGCCACTGTTTAGGGAGGTAGTGGATGGACCCGCTATAATACTGTGTTCACTGAACAGTAGGGGGGGGGGGGGGACATTGCGGAGTGCGGCGTTAAACAACAAACAAAGCAAAAACAGTAGGAGGGACCTATGTTGCTTTGATGGAATAGGCTTGCTAAAAATGGTTTTGATAGTATAGGTGGTAGTAGTAGTAGTAGTAGTACTAGTAGTAGTAGTAGTAGCAGCAGTAGTAGAAGTAGTGATAGTAGTAGTAGCAGTAGTAGTAGAAGTAGTAGTAATAGTAGCAGCAGTAGTAGTAGTAGTAGTAGTAGTAGCAGTAGTAGTAGTAGAAGTAGCAGAAGTAGTAGTAGAAGTAGTGATAGTAGTAGTAGCAGTAGTAGTAGCAGTAGTAGTAGTAGCATCAGCAGTAGTAGTAGCAGTAGTAGTAGTAGTAGCAGCAGTAGTAGTAGAAGTAGTAGTACTAGTAGTAGTAGCAGTAGTAGTAGTAGCATCAGCAGTAGTAGTAGTAGTAGCAGTAGTAGTAGCATCAGCAGCAGTAGTAGTAGTAGTAGTAGCAGCAGTAGTAGAAGTAGTAGTAGCAGTAGTAGTAGTAGCATCAGAAGTAGTAGTAGCATCAGCAGTAGTAGTAGTAGCATCATCAGTAGTAGTAGTAGTAGTAGCAGCAGTAGTAGAAGTAGTAGTAGCAGTAGAAGTAGTAGCATCAGAAGTAGTAGTAGCATCAGCAGTAGTAGTAGTAGTAGCAGCAGCAGCAGTAGTAGAAGTAGTAGTAGTAGCAGTAGTAGTAGTAGCATCAGAAGTAGTAGTAGCATCAGCAGTAGTAGTAGCAGTGATCATGATCATGTCAGTTATTATGATACTAACTATACATATTATAAGCGTCAGTAGATGAAATAATATCAGCATTACTATTATTACCATTCATATTTTTGTTGCCTTAGATGTTCTTATAATTAACACCAACATAATCGTCAACGTCTGAATCACGTGCAAGCAAATCCCGTTTTCAACTCCCTGGGGACTATATAATCCAGCCTCCCTGACTGTCGAGAAGGTTAATATACATTTGATAACTGGCTTATGTACGATTAAGTAAAGCCAAACACACTGTCAGTAATAAAACAGTTTGACCTTGTCACCGACACTCCATATTCAGATATATACACGGCCTTCTAGCGGCCACGTGTATTTCGTGCTAGTTTATGTGGTGCTTACTCACCGAGTAATTGTAGCATGTAATTTCAACTTGTGCTTACCCTCCAAATTGGACATTTGCACTGAAATATCGTGATGTATTCCATTTCACGGTAATATCCAAAACAATAGGAGACGATATTTTATCATTTTGGTGCTATATTAACAGCTTCAATTTTAACGCTACTGACAATTGCTGTACTACCCTCAACAGGTGACGTGTCATTAACACCAAACATCTGTTGCTTTCGGTTGTCACGTCGTCTCACTTCGCCAGCTTTCAGATATGACACACACGAAACAGATGGATTGTAGGTGCAATCATCACCACCACCATCATCATCATCATCATCATCATCATCATCATAATCATCATCATCATCACTAATATTCGAGTAGCCGTTTACTGATCTGAGATAGACTTCCAGTGGTGGTTGGTGTAGGGGCTGTCGTTGCTGGGGTAGTGTATCGTGTTGCGGTGGATGCTGTTGCTGATGTTGTATATCTTGTTGAGTGGGTGGTGTACAGGGAGGCGTTGCTGACGATGTATTTGAGGTATCTGAATGTACTGTGTCAAACATGGTGATCCCGCCATTGTTAATGTCGTTATATTACAATATTATGAACCGTGAAAGCAGTAGTAGTAACAGCTTGTAGTAGTAGTAGTAGTAGTAGTAGTAGTAGTAGTAGTAGTAGTAGTAGTAGTAGTAGTAGTAGTAGTAGTAGTACCACTCTCTGGAATTAACTCCCAGATCATCTTAAAGGAATCCCTACTCTCCAAATGTTCAAAGACAGTCTCAAAACATTTCTCTTCACTCAGTTCTATAGACTCTAATCATTTCTAGTCGCAATCTGTTAACCTGGTGATGTCAGAATCTCTCATGTAGAGCTATGAGCATACACTTTGTGTCTGGATTTGACGCATTATAAATGTACTTATTATTATTATAGTAGCAGTAGTAGTAGTAGTAGTAGTAGTAGTAGTAAGATTAATGTAAGTTACAAGTTTATAATTAAAGAGTCAACGCAAGTGAATAAACCCTTTCCTCATACAAAAGAGGTCTACTAACTGTTGAGTCGATAGTACAATACCTACTGTATCAGGAGCATGTGTTTGGGAACCACGGTCAAAATACTGATCATATCATGTCATCCGTCATAAGCATATGCAAAGGCTGTTGTTTACCTAAAAACATCCAGTGACGCATGTATGGTGTTAGTCAAAATAGGGATTCGTATCGGAAAGAAAGAAGAAACAGTTATTGGATGGTGGTGCATATAATATTGGTATGACTTATGTGTTTCCGACCTTACGTTTGCAGCCTATAAACATGTTGATAGCGTCTGTAACCATGTTTGCCAAATCCACTTGTTGGATGTGTAGTATTACTACATTTTGTCCAATCTTGGTATCTAATTTCCACTTAGCAAGTAAAATGTATACGTGAGGAAGAAACAGTCGTGAATAGCCTCTTCGTGCTCTCATATTGTTACAGCCAGCCATTTTAGAAACCATCCCAACCAGAATTGTCTAGAACGGTGAAGCCTGCCATGTGCATGTACAGAATAGGGGCTCCTATATCTAGTTCTGGTACAAAACCACACTGGAAAGCTCACAGTTTACTGCTGTTCAATCCTGGCAACAACATCAGTTGTTTTGTACAGCAAAACATTATCTCCTACTAATAACACTTAATACATGCAGTGACAACGTTCTTCAAGCAGTAAGATTATCTAAGAGACCCTATTCAAGAACCATTCTACCATTACTTAGATCAGTTCTAACTGCACTAAGAACACTATATATGACAGAGAAAAAATCTCATTTTATTCCCCATGATAGTCTTTCAAAGAAGGCATGGATCCTCTTTGCTTTCCACTAAATGGCTTACAGTCAATATATATAATACAACTCTATACTTGAAGATCTTGACTGATGCCTTTACTCCTTACCCTGTGTTTCAATGACGCCCTTCCACAAGATGCACGGGACTTCCTTTTGGAAGTTGATGGGTTCGCGTTCTGCTGATGTTTCTCAGGCGATGCATCACCCATATCGCTGTCATGCCCATGTCTGTAGGTATAGCCAGGTGTATATGGGCAGTACAAACTAGCGAGCAACAAGTCTTCAAACTCGTAACTCCTATGTTGTTCTGAAGTAAGATGGTATCATATCATGTCAACAGTTGTTCAGCACAAACGGGTTTTAAGCCTAGAATTAGCCTTCTCAATCTTCACTTGATCACAGTGGTAAATTCAGAATTGCGCACGTACATACGGCTTCAACAGGAGACAAGAAACAGAAACCACAGCTTTGGTGACACGTTTTCAGACAAGGCATGATATCCCTTTATGATATTCAAAATTGGTTTTGACCACCAGGAGTTTAAACAATGTATTCAGTTTCTTGTCAGTCATAAAAAGACTAAGGTATCTTGCCCTCAATGGTAGACGAGAATTGGGTAACAACACTAAAATGTCAGAAGTCTCTCTTGGAATGGAGGCACATTGTCTAGGAAGTTCAAAATTGACTGGTCATTAACCCACTGTTCTTTCAAGTATGTAAGGGGTTCCCTGTGTTACTAAAGAACACAAAGGGTTTGAACGATTACTGAGTTGACTACTACCTGACTGATAACCTTAACATATGAACGCCTTCATCCCACTCCTCTCAGTTCAAAATCAGAAACTCCCGATCAAAGTGTTGATGATAACTGACGCTGTAAGTTTACTCAATGGAATCTTTTAGAAGCTCCTATGTCAACAAATACTACCAGACTTTGTTTCAGGCAAGAGACCAACACAGTTTATAATGACCGTATTAAGTAGCTCTTCAAGTGCTGGAACGGGTTTCAAGGTGTCAAGGGAATTGTCCACTGTTTCCCGTCCTATCTGATATGCATTAGAAGTCTTACAAGTCTGCGACACATACTCTTGTAAACTAGACCACACGAAACTACCAATATTCTTAGTTTTGTTAAGATGTGCAACATAGAAGTATCGTGGGTCAAACTCATCTCTTGTTCACGAAATCTCTGAAGAATCACAATCTGGTAAAAACCTTTCCACTTTTCTTAAACAAAACCTTCTGGATGTCTATATTTTCTCATCAACGCCATGTTGGTAGTAGAAACATACAGATACCTAGGCAGTCATACTGGCATAAAGCTGTCTGTGTTAAGTACATGAATATTAAGATCGTCACTCCGAACATTCTGAAGAGGGTCATTGCTCGAAACTAAGTACGATCATTTTATAAAGTTGACTTATCAGGAGTCCCTGACCTTCCCTGCCTGGTCTGAATCACCCCACTGACCCGACCTGGCATTACACTGACAATTACTTTGAGAGTTACCCCACTGCTGGAAAATGTCCTTATGAGCACCAAAGTGACATATGCCAAGCTTGCAGCACGACGAACCTGATCTACCGGCTGTTCATCCAAATAAGTCTTAAAATGTAAGAAAATAAGTTGCCTCAACTCGTCAAAATATTGACCGGCCCCTTCAATAAACACCACCCATTAAAGACTTTCTTATGCCTATGAACGTTTCTTAGTTTCCTTTTCCCTATCAAACTCCACGTAGTTAGTATTACCCCTCATATTTCCCTGTCTCAATGTTTTCCTGTATGAATCATGGACCAATTCATAACCCTTCAAAATAACCTTTTCACCTCATCATAAATTTCAACTAAATATTGCTAGATAACCTTCTCGTGTTTTAACTTTTCATACACTTTGCAGTATCATAGTCAATGCTTTTCAGGGCATTTCAATATGAAAGTAAAACTTGACAACTTTTGTTTTCTTTAAAGTGAGGAACTCTTCGGATATTTTAGTCACATCAAAGAATTTTTTAGACGACTGTTTTCATTTTTAAAATTAAATTAACCTTAATCTAAATTATCGCTGTTCTCGTGCTTTCTGTAATTCAAATTCAGCTATCTCTCCTTTCGATTTTGCAATCAGTTTTATTTTAATTCCATTTCAGGATGTTCTTTTCTAAATGAGTTTTTTTAATACATTTTCCAAAAAAGCAAATCTTAAGCTGAATGATTCCAGATGTATACATTTCCCATTTTTCCTCACTGAAGGCTTGATATGAAGGCTATAAAACGTACCTATAGCTCGCAAATCTGATATCTTCAATATACTAGCGTATTTGCCCATGCGGTGACCAACAAGTGTCTCAACATCAGAACAGTTCAGATACTGATTTCACAGTAATCCCAAGTTGCAAAATCAGTAAATGAAAGCATAACTATGTCCATAATTAATCAACACATTAAACAGACAGTTTTATGCATTCAACAGATAAGTCGATAGCATGAATAAAACAAGTGTCAGTCTCTAGAATTGACACAACCACATTCACAGACGTTGTCTCATCCAGACGGATCCCTCGTACCTTGCTCCTGATATAACCAACTGCAGTGTGCAAAACCATTCTGGAAACTCTACTTCCGCCTGACTTCCGTTACAATATTGACACAACAGCATTTGATATTTACGCACATTTTCACATAAGTAGCTCATCTATAACCACAACAGTCTCTAACACGAAGTAGTAGTAGTAGTAGTAGTAGTAGTAGTAGTAGTAGTAGCAGCAGTAGTTGTTGTTGTTGTTGTTTTTGTAGCAGCCATTGTTTGAAATACCAGGTTATGGAGACATTTTAGATGTAACACTTCAATTAATGAAAGTGTTCGCAATTCGCTTAATTTACTTAGTCTGAGATCCTGACAACGAACACACCTTAGCGGGAAGCGCTCCCTGCGACGCAGCACCGGAAGTCATGACCGGAAGCTGGTAGTTCTCGGTGCATGTTCTATTCCCCTACGTCAGATAATGCATCCATCCGCAATCAATATTATTGTTAATTTTAGGTTTTAACTATTTAAAAAATGAAACATGTCTGAGAGACGCGCTTATTAAAAAGCATTACCTGCTGATGAACGGATATACATGTTGAACATGTATCTCTTTACGAATATTCGGCCATAATGTTGTCTGTTACTGGACATTTAGAGATGTATATAGCCCATCCCAGTACTGCACAAACTAAAGTCAAATGTCTTTCTATCGAAAACCTGATGTTTTCACGATATGCTGTATAATTTTAGTCGTATTGTTTGATAACAGAAAACCAAGTTCGTGAAATGCATCGCAACCTCTATATGTAATATTATATGTCAGTATCCTGTTTGGCATATATATTATATCTGTGTTTAATCTGTGTATATCTATATTGAGAAAGTAGGCTTCAATAAAGTTCTCAGCGTCTAAGACCAGCATCTGTTCAGGCTTTCTTCACACATCACAAACAGTCTGATATAACCCAAAACCTTTCAAAGAGGCGTTAGAGGCTGCTCATTCTATCGTAACATTTGAACATCGTTTCGGATTTGTGTGAGAAAGCTTTTTTATGAAATGACTGCAGGAAATACAGATTCAAATTCTCGATATTTCTCAAGAAACGAATTTCTGTTCCTTGTGCTTTTCTCCGACATTTTCTCTCGAGAAATATTATTTTTACCAAACAGTATATATATTTCCTCTTTGTTAATTAAATCTTTGCTATTTATTTTTTGGAATCTTTCTCAAACAATGGTTGTTACAGATAACTTTATTATTCCTCTTTGCTTATTATCGCATGAAACATTTGATGTTACTCAGTCGCACAGACAGAGTAAAATGTACTGAAAGCATCATCCATGGCCAAAAACAGTTACGTAAGTTATTTAAACTTCCATACAGGAAAGGTATGACACTTTATGGATGACAAATTCTTTATTATTTTATGATGCGACGTTACGGCATATATTCTTATACTGAGGGACAATCTGTATCATAATATAATAAAGAACTTGTCATCCATAAAGTATCATACGTTTCTTATTATTCATTAACATCTAAAATGTCAGTCAAACAGACTGATACATACAGTGAAATCCAGTTATTCTGGAAATACCAACGCCAACACAATTACCGTTAGGAACGTCAATACATCTTTAAAGATGTATTGCATTTTGACAATACGTTAAGCATCCTAAAGGGTTGTTGTTTGTGGGTTTTTTCTTTTCCTGTATAATTTCTTTTTGTATTTTTCTGTTTTTGTTGTGTTGTTGCGGTTGATGTTTTTTTTAATTCCTTGTTTCTTTTTTTCCCCCTCACCAATACATCGAATATATTGTGTGCATGGCATGGGTGCTGTGTCTGTGATGTACTAATTAACATTTATTAAAATTAAATTGTAAGACAGCTTTGACTCGACACGGTGCAACATAGAGCAGTAACTAACACCATATAAAAAACTTTAAAAAACTAACACCATATAACCAACTTCTCCAGTGCTCCAGTCATTTGATGAGGTCTGTATTGCACGCGGGGTCATGTAGTATGTAGCATGTAACACCGGCTTTTAACATGGTGAAAGCTCCATAGCTATTTAAACAACAGGGAGTGGTGATTACTTTTTGTTAGTGATACTGTTTACACTGTGTATTTCTGTAGCGCTATATACGAGTATGTATTATGTATAACAGTTTCAAGTAACGCTCTCATGCCATGGTCACTGCACATTGTGCATGGTAGTCCGTCTGGGCATGATTGTATGCAGTGTCGGTAAGCCATAAACACCTATCCCGGGTGTAGTGCTGCATTAATAATGGCCCTCGGTCACTGACAATACGTAGTTTTGTATCCAGCTTGCCTCGGGAACGGATTGTACACTGTAGAGCACAACAGCAGTTGTGTTTATGTGAGCATGAGATAAATGTTTGTCGTTAATGCATCAGTGTAATATTCCAGATATATCATGGTGGACTAAAGGCGTCAAAGCCAGACAAACCAATGGTTGATGTCATGAGCGACGCCCCATTATGTACGCTGACGCACTATCAATCCCAGCACTCTGTGGTCGGGCAAATTGAATCGGGTAGTCAAGCTCGTTCACATGGCCAGAATGCTGCTTGCAATATCGACCAATGATTGGTAGGGCTCCTATCCGTTTAGTCAGCCATGATATAACTGGAATACTTCACTAAAGGGGCCCGTGAAGACCCGGGTTAGAATTGGTCCTCAGCAACCATGCTTGTCGTAAGTGGCGGCTAACGGGATCGGGTGGTCAGGCTCGCCGACTTGGTTGACACGTGTCACCGTATACCAATGGCGTAGATCGATGCTCATGATGTTGTTCGCTGGATTGTCTGGTCTAATTCGATTATTTACAGACCGACGCCATATAGCTGGAATATATGTGATAGTGTAATGACATCATTTCAAATTTTATTAAGTGATACCTCGTTCGAGCGAAGTTATTTGACTATTTGAATGAGTTCGAGTTTGCAGTACTTCGACACAATTTTAGTATCCATATCAGATCATTGCACAAGTCCGGATTTTCCCGCAGTTATACGTCCCTTCCTATGAAACCTTGACAGAAGTGGGACTATTGCTGAGCGCGGCGTAAAATAACAATCAACCATCACAAAGGCGTCGGATGTGCCTCTAGATATCACTCACTGGTATATCTGGTTCAGAATATTTTCAGTGAGGAGTTACACAACATACATACATGACAACGGAGTGATGGATAAACATTACCATGATGTGACACAACACATCCCTTCTAAATATTTCCCACCAAATATACTGAACAACATTAGAAACGCACCACCCATATAATACGAATTATCCCCGTCAGACTGAAATGTACCCATGATATCTGAGCATCGGCGGTGCATTTTAGTCTGGTGCGTTTCTAATGTTGTTCAGTATATATCAGCATCCTAGGAAACAAGTCGTGTTTCCGCTATTGCAACTTGAACAGGTACAGCGAACACGCGTGGCCCAATCCTGGAGCCATTAGAGGAGGCAATGTCCGTGCAGGCCAGGCCCTACATCGGACAAGGGAACACGTTCAGTCATATATCAGAACGTTGTTGAACAGCATCTCTAATTGCCGTCTCTATCTCGAGTTACCGATAGGCCCCCCGCGAACCTCGACATTTCTAAACCCCCCTAGGGACGTCTCTATTCTGTGTCCATCGCCGGCCAAGACGTGGTAGTCGTCGTTTAAAGAATCTTAAGTGATGCCTGAAGACCGAGCTGCGTCTAATCTACAGACTTCTTGCTTTCCCCGAGTAGATCCATTCTAACGTGCTCGAGAAGCACCTAGGGCAGCAACACGGTTATTCTTTGGTACATCCAACTTTTTGGTCAGAAGCAGGAAGCTGGTTTCAAATCATTAAAATGTCTCAATGAAAATAAAATCTACTTTAATTTGACAAATTTGTCTAGTTTCAGAAACTCTGTCTCATAATGCGTCGCCCATTAAGAAAGTAAGTCGGCGGAGGAGTAAGGTTCTCTGGATTTCTGAAAGCTTGGAGGGAGATTTTTTCTTTCTTTCTTTTTCTTTCTGCTTTATAAAATCATTATAAAAACGAATGAAACTGTTTGATTCAGGACAAATATTTAATTAGATGTGGCTATATGTTGGATGGTAACAGATGTGAATTACTTTCTTGGTGTTATTAAGTCGTGTTACGTGCTTGTTGACTGACACAGAGTAATGGATACCCACGGTGAGGGAATAATCTCGGGTGGTCTGGACCTTGCTGCGAGACTGTCAAAGCAGACAAACAGTAAACATTTATAATACAAGACAAATCTTATGGATAAGAACTTCTTTATTTGTTTCTCACGGCGTTTCTGGGCTAGTTCTTGCCCCTTCTTCATGTGGATATACATATGTCCGATACTAGCGTTCCTTGGACGACGGATCTGATCAATACTGGCTGACTTTCTGGATACAAAGGAAGCCAGTCGTCCCAAGCACTGCAAGTCTGCAAGTCTCACCACAGAGTAAAGACCCTCAGGGCTGTGGTAGTGGGTTCGAATCCCCGTTCACACCAGTTATTATTCTAGGTTTGATGGTACCAGCCTGTGCTCGTTGGTTTCGCCAAAGTGATGACCTCCTAAAGCATTTTACAAGATATTCTGCGGATCAATGAAACATATCGAGTTAGCTGTGGTTCGAGACAAACCGAGTTTCGCTATGACATCACGGTATCAATATGGAATGTGATAGTGTTATGGCATTATTTCATATTATATAGTGATACCTCGTTCGAGCGAAGTTATCTGACTATCAGAAAGAGTTCGAGTTAGCAGTACTTCGACACAATTTTGTCCATATCAGATCATAGCACAAGTCCACAGTTATTCCTCCCTTCCTATGAACCCTTGACTGAAGTAATAAAATTTAGCATACTGAAATCTCACCACTTTCAATCATATCACAGATAACACGTTAAAACATCAAAACTAGATACATGATATTCTGGTCAAATACATTCGTTGAAACGTTCGTTCACTTTTTGCATGGTATATGTTCTCAAAATTTCAATCCTGAAACCTTTCAAATAAATGATATTCCGGTTCTTCTGTCAGCCATGGGGAATATACATTATACGACAATCTGCACACAATACACTTCAAGCTGAATTTTGCATCCTTAAAAATTCCTCTTATAAAGATGAAACAGATTATTATTCATAAATTCTTACTGTTGTGATGCCCTATATTACTAAAGGTCAAACCGAGTGTTTTATCAAATTAAGTTTGGAAGTCCATGAAAATATTTAAATCTGCGAGGAATTTCGCAATCCTAGATTTTATCAAGTAACAACTGGAATCGAATCCCGGATCATGGAAGAATCTCAGACTCGTTTAACTTAGCGTCTCCACAACGAAAGATGGACAAGTTGCTGATAAAATCTTATGGGAGGATTATTTCGTTTCGACGCCGTTCGCCTCTTCCGATCCTAATTACTTGAATTCAATGTGCTTAAGAAATAATAGTCCTCTCATAAAAACGATAACCAAAGAGCGCCTGTAACCGCTGTGATGAAAACTACATTATCAGATTGTATCTGGAAAAAGTTGAAAGATTTGCCTAATGTGAAGACATGGTGGTATTGTCCTACTAAGGATCAAAGGTCTACTCTAGATCAAGCATTGCCATTCTGCATGTATGGTTCCATAAAGACCATTATGGTAATGTCGCTGATTTTATATGCTTGAAGGGCGGATTGTAGAAGGTAATGTTTAACGGATTACAAATAGAATAATATGAAAGTTAGACCTCGTATCTTCCCAGTCGTCATGAATATTCCAAAGTCTTGCTTCGCTATCCTTTATCAAATGGTTGTACAGGCTCCCGCTCGTGACAAAACGTATGCGTCAGAATACCAAAGGTGGATTAAGCATATGAGAAGGTTAACAGTAGGCGACTGAATATGTAACTGAACTCGCAGTAGGCAATCAGCCTACGATGATGGGATCAGCTGGGAGGAGAGGGCACATGACGTTGTCAACCCCCTGGAACCTCCCTGAACCTCCCCGACTCCAATCAAGTCGGCAATACAATAGATTATAGACAGCCAACCTAGCCTGCCCTTATTTCCATGTTCGAGGGTCGAACTGAAGCTGTGAATCCAGTCACATGGTAACCAAGCCAAACAGGCTCATCAAGCAATCATCGCGCAAACCCGCACGGCATGGCCGCAGTTTGTATATCAATTTTGATCAATCGCCTCTGTGGAATATGATAACTTCCCGGAACCGTTTTAAGTCAAAATTAAATCCGATCGGTCGCCATGGTGATTATCAAACGCCAACTTGTTTCGTGCGACAATTGTGACATGGAGCGTGGCCGCGCATGCAAGTCGGCACGTGGCCAGCTCACTTTGCGATAAGCTTTTACTTTAACCCTTACAACGTCGCAGTCGCTGTAGAAGCGATATCCTTGAGTGTGAGTAATATGACACCTGTCATCGTCTCAATCGTGTTGGTCTGTTACGGTTTATGGACGTAATTATAGTCCAATACTTGAGTTATTGAGAAAGTTCAACTAAACGCAGTGTCCTAATGGAAATTTGTCGAGATCGTTCTTTTCAGATGCAGTAAATCGTCCGCAAAGTGGGTGTGGTTATTAATATATAGTTACATGAAATATCCATAGGACTGACAGTTATGATTATAGCTAATAACCGCCGTCTGTAGTTTATGATGTGCCGGCTACTAATTGCTGCAAGATGGTTTTCATTGTGCATTATAGAACGGTGTGTTCATTTTCATGACGTATTTTTTTAAACTAATCATGAAAATCTTTATAGAAAGCAATATAAGCATGGCATATATGGAGAATTGATTCATCGACAAGGCGTTTTTCGCCAGGTCACGCGTTCTACAAATAAAACTGTTGGGATATTTCAGGTCTGAAGTTGCGAAAGTCTGAAGACAGTATTCAATTGCAAGTTACCTTTTAGCGAATTGTAAATTTTAATGAATAGTCTAATAATTTCTTTTCAATCAATAGACGACGTATAGATTTAATGTTTCTGTGTTTTCTGATGTCAGAAGAGGACTCCGATGTCTGATTTGTCAGGACAAACTCAACATGTCGAAAAGTGTCCTGGTTATCTGTTGAATAATCGAGCATTGCCCTGACGGATCAATCAATAAGAAATGGAGCAGGGTTTACTACAATTGTTTCTATGTGATGCTCACACAGCTGTGACCCGAGAACCGGCTCTCACTTGGTACTATATTGAAATCACATGTTGTTGAATATTTTTATTGTTAAAAAACATTCACATACAACTTCATCCTGATTCTTGTTACATCGAACATCCAAGATGAGATGGCAGGGTGAGTGAGTTAAGGTTTAACGTCACATGACGCTGGCGCTAAATAATCAAGCTCAGCTGCTTCACGTGGTCCCGTCGTGTATAAACTTATTTCACATTAAGATCAGTCAAGTTTAAAAGCGTCAATGTAGTGTGCCTACATTCTATAAAGAATTATAAAAAAAATATATTGAAACCGACAAAGCGGAGTATGGACTCGTGAATCCCTGTCTGTGTACAGCCACAGTAACAATCACTACTACATTTGGGGCAACTGGTGAGTGAGTTTAGTTTCACGCCGCTTTTAGCACTCTTCCAGCAATATCATGGCGATGGACACCAGAAATAGGCTTCACATCTTGTATCCATGTGGGGAAGCGAACCCGGATCTTCGGAGTTACGAGCGAACGCTTTAACCTTAATGCTACCTCACCGCCCCTGGGAGCAAAGAAGGACCAAGCGTTTCGCTGTACTGATTTAGGCAATGTTTTGGGTGCAAGGATCCTGCGAACGCGGGTTCGAATCCCAGATTAGCAACGATTATGACCCTCGAATAGCCAGGGCATACCTGTGTTAACAGCTTCGATCGAGTGATTTAACGCCTGAGATCATTTCTCCCAACACTAAAGGCAGACACACCGTGATAGATATAGAATACAGTTATACAGCGACTGAAGTGAATTTCGGATATAGAGGACTGATCTCAAGGCCCCTAGTGATGCACGGAGTGAACGTCTTTCGTCGTAATTTAATCATGTTCAAGCGTGCCTTCGTCTCCACAGATATTGACGATCGACATCAACGAACTTTATTTTTAATATTTAAGATATAGATGCAGATTGTCCATGTAGTCAATTCAACTCCCGGGTCGTGTTTCCCCGTACAGGCATGATTGAACAAAAGCCCCATTCCGTCTCTCGCCGTCCCTCCTGCGTGGTCTTTCTGCACGGATCAATGGGGACAGAAACATGTCTGTGTTTGATAATTGTGTATGCATGTACACTGCATGTTTGCAAGGAGGTCGCCGTGCCAAACAAGATGAATCAAGATCAGGGGAGAAGTTAAAGTTGGCTTGCCTTGCCACCATTGTGAGTTGCACATTCTTGATTAGAATCTTACCTTTAGTGAAACGGGGTGGGGTGGTGCCGGGTTCGAATCCCGACATGGTATTTTCTGGTGATCCCTGCTGTGGTATGATCTGGATCATTGGTAACATATAACCAGACTCACTCATTCACTGTAAACGTAGATATCGATACCGGAGTGAGTACAACGGTATGTCACGCAGCCTCACACCAAGGAGTCTACGTAATGAAAAAATATACGAGATTTATGACAGAAGGGAAACGCGTTTTCGTGTAAAGTTCAGAATAATGGCGGAAAAGACTTGTGATCAGTAGTGTAGTTGTGACGGTCGGCAAAGTGGGAAAAGTCGCGAAGACTATGAAATAATCACTTAATTGAAACGATTTTTAAAAAGGTCCTTAGATAAGTGCTGATAAATGGGTGGAAATGTGGGTGGGTGGATTGAAGGTTGTACGAGATACACGTCTTGTTGGATACAGTCATGCATGATTTAGATTTATGAGTGGGTGACTGGCTACGTGAAATGAATGGTGGGTACATGTAGATTTTAAGCCAATTGTTGCGTGCCACAAACACCCATCCCTTACACAAAAATCTTTATATATTACATTTATTGGTATTACAATTTATAAACAAAAGCGTCCTTTTGATCAAACAGAAGCACGCGGTTACAATCATATGTTAAAATCTGGATTCCTCCAACCCACGTAATTCTTTCGCTGCTGAAAACGATGTTAAATAACTATCAATTTATCAAACACGGCTGAACAAGTTCAGTCGACAGCTATGCGATAGTATAAATACCTAGATAGGAATGGAAATATGATCCAATAAATCGATAACCAAATAGATAATCGACAGACACAATGGCTCCAATTAGTCGTCCAGCACGGCCACACCCGCTTAACTGTTGCCACCCAACACTTTCACCAATAGCACCATATTGGCAACCTACCCGTCTACCTCGTCTCTTCAGCCAGCCGCTAACACATGTGTGTTTGCTCAGTTCGGCTCAGATTTCACCCTCCATGGTAACCGTGACATATACAGCACAGCACGCTCCGCTATCAATATTACCACAGACGCAGGTGCGTCTTTTGTCATAACTGTTTAAGGTGATGTCCTTTGACATTTCCAGTTGTTACGAAACACGTCCGTGGCTTTAAGATGTATTTTTTATGTATTGAGTTCTTGCTGTCTCCTCGAGCAACGGTGACGCACCTATGTCGAAATTCTTTATGAATGTCAATATTTTACCGTGAATACAAAACACAACACGAACGCAGAAAGTGTGTTTGTTTTGTAATAATAACAGACTCAATTTCATGAGTTAAACTCACTTTTAAAAATCGAAGAAATTCACCTAGAACAATATTCCTCGCGGAGGAAGACACCAGACTGGTTTTACGGGAAAGCAAGGTCGATTGTCAAAGTGAAACATTAGCCATTTTTTTTATTTAACTACAAAGGTTTTTACTCTCGTGTTGTTTATTATCTATTCATATCCACTCAATTACCTTCTTTCATTCGATTAATATTACTAATCCTTCGAACTCTTACTTAAATTATACCTCCAAACATAGCGACGTTTATTCATTCACTCAATTAAAAGTCCATTCAATCCCTTATCTTAAAATGTTTTTGTGACGATGGGGTGGCCTAGTGGTTAAAGCGTTCGCTCGTCACGCCCAAGGCCCGGATTCGATTCCCCACATTGTTACAATGTGTGAAGCCCATTTCTGGTGTCCCCCGCCGTGATTTTGCTGGAATATTGCTAAAAAGCGGGGTAAAACCCAACTCACTCACTCACTTAAATCTGTTAAGCCAAATCCAGCAATACCCCAGCTATGTGACAACAATCCGTGCAAATCGTTTCTGAAGCAGACAACCAAGAGACTGACATCATGAGCACTGACCTACAGAACAGGGAAACGATGACATTCACTGACCGCCAGCAGGTCTTACCACCCGATCCCGCCATTCGCCTCTCACGACAAGTTAGTATGAGTATACTGAAGACACCGGATCTTCTTAGGAAAGAGTGAGTGAGTGAGTTGAGTTTTAGGCCGCACTCAGCAATATTCCACCTACATGTATATGGCGGCGGTCTGTAAATAATCGAATGTAGACCAGACAATCCAGTGATCAACAACATGAGCATCGATCTGCGCAGGTCCGGGTTAGAATATTGATCTTCAGTAACCCTTGCTTGTCGTAAGAGGCGACTAACGGGATCGGGTGGTCAGGCTCGCTGACTTGGTTGACACGTGTCATCGGTTCCCAATTGTGCAGATCGATGCTCATGTTGTTGATCACTGGATTGTCTGGTCCAGACTCTATTATTTACAGACCGCCTCCATATAGCTGGAATATTGCTGAGTGCGGCGTAAAACTTAACTCACACACTGTTTTTCAATCACCACATGTTTCGTGCTAGTCAGTTGCCCAAATTAATTTCATCGCCCACTACACTTCCGTATCTTCAATCAGCACCCTCCTTCGTTCACCTCATACCCGCTTGTCTCTCATTCACTTACCAGTGCACGAACTATAAATAGTATTCTTCTGGGACGTGTTCCAACCAAAGCCACCCTGCTCGTGTATATTGACACGTCTCACTGATTTCCATAGCAACGTTATCATTACAGTCAATGTTGAAGTGAAAAGGGTTAGGGTAGTGGAACATTTACACAGGTGTAATTGGCCCAAGTTTTGCTTCCAGATTGACGCAGAAATAATATTCTAACCAAATATAATTGGCGTGTTTCTATGCCGAAAGATTAACTGCAATTGTTTCATTTCGATACAAAGGGCGATGTATTGATCAGGTAACATACTTTAATATTTCCCGACCAGGTAGCTTGGGGCGACGTCAGTTTCAACGGCAATGTCCAACCTGTCGAGTTGTACAGCCCAAGCGCGGACGTTGATTTCGGCCAACATCGTCTGTTTCCGTACGTTGTGATCGTGAAGGGTGCGCAACGTGATTATCACACTTGATTCGCTTGGTAAAGCTTTCAAACTTGTGTGTATATCTTATACAAAAATATAGTGTCGTGTAACACTACACAGTTTACCATGATGTATAAATACACAATTACATATTACTTTTTTAATAATGAAGTTCAAATAAAACAGGAAATGTGTTTCCGGCTTCACGTAACAGATATGTTTAGTTATTCACTTTTTTATGTAGCCTGGTCAAATAAACGCAGATAACAATTGGCCGTTCACGATGAATCACTTCATATTGTATCATTTCATCAAATGATTATGATAATTATATCATTGCATATCAATCATATTGACATGCACTGTTTGAAATATATCAATATGAGACTATCACAGTTATAATGTTAGAAATCAATTCTTATATTAGATATAGCCAGCAGTTTATTATATGATATATATGAAACCTCAACAGACTGTTCTGACAGCATTATGATAAATATAGTCATGCAATTCAGACTAAATAACCTTAATTTAACCCGAGGATTCATGATTATAATATAATATAAATATATTTATCAAATACACCATAAAACGCGGCCCACTACCAATTGAGGTATATTTTCCAGAAGTACATTCATCAAATTCAGAATAAGCAAACCGCCTTATTTTGAAGTTGTACTTGCCTGAGAAAGTGTAAAGCCACACATTTGTTGTTATATTTTGTATTGAAGTGTTTTGTTTTCCACCGCTCTTGTTTCACATTCTCGCCCCCTCGTTTCTTCTTAAACATTTACCGAAAGTTGGTGTCACGTTGTGAATCAATTTCGTGCATGGTGAGACTTGAATCTGTCCTCAGACAAACCTCAAAATAGAACAACCGTTTTTCATCGGTTAGCAAGCACTGGCGTTAGAAGCCCTCAACGTGTTGACCCCATTCGTAAAATTAGCAAAGCTGTCACATTTTAGTGAATGTTGATTCTAAAGTATGCAACAATGATAAAAACCTGTGGACTTGGCATCCATGGCCATCTTTATCGATAAACCATGCGGTTGTTTGCTTTTGTCTGTTTGCTTTATTTAACCCTTTTTGTCAATGTTGTGCTGAAGTTAAATAGTAAATTAATGTGAATTTTTATAGTTAGACATTCGGGATCGTGGGTGGCGTACTTTACACTGATTACGCGCAGAATGTCTCATCTGAAAGGATACGTGATAGATTTTCTCGAAAAGATCGTTTTTCACGTGCAGCATTCGAAATGACAGATTAATAGCAACCACGTGCAAATCATGGCAGGTGCGCGGCGATGTCGTTGTATCGCTGCGCTCAGTCTATAAATAGAAACACTGGCTTTTTTTCTCCCGCGACAAGCTAAGGCGGGCTTTTGAAGTCATTAGTGTATATATTTGTCCGTGTTCGGTTCCCATCTCGACACTTTATGAAACTGATTTTTGCTCCGAGAAAGCACGATTCTACATGTGATGGGGTTTTTTTTCTCAAACTCTCACGATAGGCAGGTTTATATATCAGCAGAATTTCTGCCGCAGGCCTTCTTGCATCACCCCATCTATTTCGTAATGGAACCTTCGGTTGAGAGCTTGGTGTCAGGGTGATAATTCATGTCAGGTCGACACACGAAGCACCAGCTGATGTATATAACTGAATATAACACCTGCTACATCAAGATGTGAATACTCTATCATATAGGCATGGGTCAGGTACACATTTACATTACGCTATTTGCCTGAATATATGCGACGCACACAGATGCGTATCATATATCGATTTTCACCAGCTTATATATATTTGACTATGATGGTCTATTAATTCTAGTGGCAAATAATTGCAGTCAGCTGGCGACCGCCTGTTTGAAACTCACTGTCCGGAGGTGTGAGACCCCGGGGCATCAGCTGATGGGACGAGATGTCATGGTGGGCGTGGCGGAGTGAGGTCAGCTTTATGTTGACGGAACGTAATGGGATGCTACATGGGAATGGGGGTTAGCCATATGGCTATTTGATTCCCCAGTTATGGCCGACTCTTCCATGGAACGTTTCGGTGATACTGAGGTAAGGTTGTATTTTGTTTAATGTAATGTGCTGAAACAGTGACTTCATATCGTGGAATACCATATCGGTTCTTTAAAAACTTTGGAATGTTCGCCCTTGTCTACATATACAGAAGAGATTATTATCGCATTCTGAAACAACACCTATTTGGAAACTACTCGCCTTCGTTCAAACCATTTCAGACGAAAAACACACCTGAAGAGTTATGCGCCTTTGATATAATGATCTAATTTTCCAGGAAAATATGTAGTCAAATATACGGAAGGTTTATTCATTATATATGCTTCTATATATGCGCTATTTTTTAATGTTAGGCAAGAAAACAGGATGCAAGATGGAAAATGTAATATACTCAAGTAAGTCTTACGTCAGCTGATTTATGATTCTGGTGAACACTAACACGTGTCATGTCAAACATGATAGAATCCGGTCTGTCTGCCTACTCGCGCACTGGTGTGGTGACAGTCTGCTATTTACTTGAAATAATTATTATATACAACAACGTGTATCAATGACACATCTGTATTCGGTGAATAAGCCGTGAGAACGGACTTGTCACGTGATCAACAACCTTGTAAATATGATATTATGATTCCTATGGTATGTTTGAAGAGGTATTGACAGTATTTGGTGAATCTGTACAAACACACAATTACCGTATATACGACAAAGTGGGGATTTTCTCTGCATTTTAATCATCCAATCGGTTAAATTCGGAAAGCATTCGGGTGAAGTCGGTGCTCTCCGTTACCTAGGTTGTATCTACCAGCGAACTTATACTTACCTGCAAACACATCGCGAACGATTCACAGAGCATGTATGTTTTCATCATCACGGCCGATATTGTTGTCTGGCTGTTGTTTTGTTGTGAATAGAAATTGGGCTACAGTTTCAACTCTGGTTACAGTTTATAAAGGTCAGGATTGCCTTCAGATCGTATTGTGTGATATGCTAGTCACTGGGGACTTTGTTGTTTAACGGCGCATTGAGTCACATTCGAGCTTTGCGAACGGTGGTGTGTAAATAATCGAGTCTGGACCAGGCATTCCAGTGATTGTACAACGTGACCATCAGTTTACGTTATTGTGATAAGATTACATGTGTCAACCAAGTCTCTCTCTCTCTCACTCACACACACACACACACACACACACACACATACCGATTCCGTTGTTTGCCTCTTACGACGTGCATGGGTTGATTGCTCCCCGCATATGGATCTTTTCCCACCCCCAAGTACATGCCTTGATCATTAAAAGTGTACGAAAAAGTTACGTTTTAGTGCAGAGATACACGAGAATTGCAATCAACGAATGGATGTTCTTTTTCAAATATATCTCGCCAGTCACCGCAGCTATTTGGCCACAGCCTATACAACAGGGATCTTTACGAAAGTGCTTTAAATGATCGGAACAATCTGCCCTCAAGCGTTATGAAAAGGTTACCTCCCTTGATGGAGGGGATTGTCCCATTGAACATTGGATTTGTTATGCGACCTTCTACAATGAGAAATATACAACAGTCTTTATTTGTCATAGATGTAGACAAAAGGGATATTTTATCAACACTGTTTGAAAGCTGTGGGCCATGCGTCTGGACTAATATTCATTGAGAGCGTCCCCCGTGTGCAATATCTGCTTCAGTGTCTGCTAGCGCTAACCTTCCATTGAGACGCCGATTACTGAAGTAATGGACCGGCGTCGGTTTTCATAGCTCATTATATCCATGTCAACAGTCCGCATAGAAAAAACCTTTTCGAAATTTGTGAGATGATTGTCATATTTAACGCGTTTAAGAGTATTCTGTAGGATCATGAACCGTTTTTGTCTCTTTGTACACTTTGAAGTACACAAGTGAGTCGTTTTTAGCTTCCTTAAAATGCAACCACCACTTGTAACGAATTTAGAAAGCATTTGTAGCATTATTATAAATTCCGCTTAATTTGTAATTTGATATGCAATATTCCTTCTCCAAACCTTTTCACAATACTAGCCGATATTTTAACTGCGTAATAATTGTCAAAGGTTTCAAGTATGAGATCACCGCAAACACGACTGTTTGTTCAAGGTGCGAGCTGCAGAGGGGAACATATGTTGGTGGATTAGGGTTATAAATATTCACGACCAGCTTCAAACACGGTGTCGAGTGATATGACGGTTCAAATCCAGATAACATTTTAATGAGTAATAAACCACGTCCTGAGACGACTCCGCTCGACAGGCGGTTCTCCAAATACGTTCTTGCTGATGCAACTATTTCAGGAGGATGGATGGGTGTGTGTTTTGGACGGGGGAACAGCCTGTTTGTGTGGATACTTTTTTGTTTTCGGTTAATAAAGTAATACAGATGTGAGCAGCATTTAATCTGGGAAGGGATGAGTGTGTGCATGGTAATGGGTAAAGGCAGTGTTGGGTATGGGAGGTGTGAGATAGTGTTGGGGGGTGGAGACGCGCTGTGCTTTGGGTTAGGGAGCGGTATGGGAGGGTGTCGGATATTATTAGGGGTTGGAGACAGGGACTTTGGTGTATTCGGGTTGCCGGCAGTGTTTAGGGTCGGTTTGGGGTAGACTCAGTGTTGGATATAAAGGTTGTCGGTTGTGTTGTTGCAGACGGGGCCGCTGCTGGGGTAGGGGTCGATGAGAGAGGCGGGCGGTGTGCCGGGTAGGGAGGGTACTTTATTATTATGGTTTATATTATTAAGCATTACATATACACAGCGAGTGGGGGGTAGAGGGGAACGGCCAGTCCTGGGGGAGGGGCACTGCGCATGTTTGTTTTCCAACTGCTGATTGGTGCACTTTGATATTGGTGGACGGGGGCTGTAGCGGTGAAAAAACCCAGATCTGTGAAGTAAAGGACGAGAGATATGGTGAAGGTTTGGACTGGGCGTCTACAAATGCAATGATAAAATAAATGTATCGATCGAAGCAACCCAGCATAAGTGTAAAACGTTGACCTATTGGTTTTCGATTTTACAACATCCTGGGAATAACGGAATGGGTGACTCGCAAGATCCTTGTCGCACATTATGGAAAATGTCAACATGAGCTGGGAACCCGTACATGACATGGTTCAGGCTTACAGTTCATGGTATTGGCTTTTCATGACATGGGTCTGGCTTACATATAATGGGTCTGGCTTACATGACATCCTCTGGCTTACATGACATGGGTCTGTCTTAAATGACATGGTACTGATTTACATGACATTGATTTGACTTACATGACAAGGCTTTGGCTTATATGACATGGTTCTGTCTCGCATGACATGAGTCTGGCTTACCTGACATGGTTCTGCCTTACATGGCATGGCATTGGCTTACATGACACAGTAAACCTTGAAGATAAGGCTTGGAACTCATCTCTGTCGTAACATGTAACATGTCAAGCTTGTCGACGTGATTGACGTGTATCCCGATTGCGTGGATTGATGCTTATGATGCTCATGATGTCAGTTACCGGATTAGAGATTCGGCTGTCTACAGACTGACGTCATATAGCTGGAATATTGCTGAGTGTGGAGTTACCCAACAGGCATGACATGTTATTGACTTACATCACATTTTAGCCGCTTACACAACAGCTCAGGGGTAGTTGGTTAGCCTAGTGGCTAAAGAGCTTGCTCGTCACGCGGAAGATCCGGGTTCGATTCCCTACATGGGTCCAGTGTGTAAAGTACATTTCTTGTGTCCCCCGCCGTGATATTGCTGGAATATTGCCGAAAGCGGCGTAAAACCATATTCACTCACCTACTCATGACACCCCAACAATTACCTGAAGGAGCCTTCAGTATACGACACAACAGAAGTTAAGGATCACCCGGTCCCTTCACATTACGGTACTATTAGTCAATATATCTTGCCTTCAGTTACTCATTGAAAATTTCTTTCCTATTACTATACTTAACCTTCCATGCCATGCCAGACGAACTAAAGTGTTATCAAAGAATTGGGTAGTCCTTAAGTCCTTCGGACTATTCCATATTGATATGAGACCTATAGACACTACCCTTAAAGAATCTTCATGTTCACCGTAAGCTGACGTTACAGCCCCACGCTACACTCGTGGCATGTGTTGGAACCAGCTGATGGCAGCAATGATGAATAGATACGACTGCAGATCATGAACGAGGCATGAATAACGTATAAGCACATCGTCCTATTCATTCACTTTCGCTGCTTTGACAACAAACTATTAGTCCACTATCCACTATCTCGCCCTCCACTCATTGACAAACGTTCTAAAATATTTAACATCAGGTTGAGGTTTTTTAAAAAATATTCGGAGCTGCTTTACAATTTTAACCATTTAAATCTGGTCACCATACCTTTGGTTGTTGATTGATGTGTTCGATCTACGTTGTCATCACCTGTTCTCGATACAGGATATACCTCTCAGAGGCAGTCGTACCATGGTCCAGTGCTCGAAGGGTTCGAATCCAAGTTTCGCCCTGATGCTTATCATTATTTTGTCAGCAACATACCCAGGACGCCAAGGACCTGATTGTTAGGGCGGTGGGGTAGCCTAATGGCTAAAGCGTTCGGTCGTCACGCCGAAA
Organism: Haliotis rubra; assembly: GCF_003918875.1. Taxonomy (NCBI): domain Eukaryota; kingdom Metazoa; phylum Mollusca; class Gastropoda; order Lepetellida; family Haliotidae; genus Haliotis; species Haliotis rubra. The sequence goes on along the minus strand of NW_025766980.1, from coordinate 2,905,189 downwards.
ACTCGGGTTCGATTCCCACATGGGTACAATGTGTGAAGCCCATTTCTGGTGTCCCCCGCGGTGATATTGCTCGAATATTGCTAAAAGCGGCGTAAAACTAAACTCACTCACTCACCTGAGTATGGTCCAATCACGCGGTAATTAGACTGAAACAGCGACCAAACTACAGTAGCTTTAACTTGGAACACTCTGTTACCAAACAATTCGCTGAGAAAGGCCCCGCAAATGGGGTTGTATGGGTAAAAGCATCTTTTCAAAATCAATGCTGACATATGTACACAAACGACCCAAAGAGTTTTACATTTAAAGACTTGATGAATCGGAAAATACAGTTAATTATCATCGCTTCATAAAAAAAGGACATGGTCATCATATCTAATCAATATATTGAACCAAGGACCCTGTCACCTTCATAGAATCAATCACCTTTATTGCCATACTACCTGATCGAGAATTGATCAGTTGATTCCACCTATTATTTTGTATGTTAGATCATAATTCCAGTGCTGTGCAGCTGCTGAAACCTGTCCAGTATTAACTTGTTTCCGTCATCATGTTGTGGGTGGAGCGTCTTATCTAGATACGATTTGAGAGTTATCTGCTCTTGAATTGTTTATGAAGACACAATTCAAAACAGGAGCATCACTGCTATTCCACAAAGCGCAAATGCGATGTTACTCAATACAGAGAGGTTTAGAACACGATCTTGAGGCACCGCGATACGGCAGTGAAATATTCATGTATTGGTAACGCGAACTAACGCTTTGATTCTTGCTTGGAGTCATGGTCGAGTGGTATCGCTTCCTACATAAATCTCATTGTAATAGCTCTCCGAGGAGCCAACAGATTTTATTATTGATAGGGAATGTTCTTCACGGAATAATGATGTATTCAAGCCTGGGGCTAGCGGAATAACCAGACGGCTATCAGGAACGGCAAAGCTTCAGTTGCTTCCGAGCTAGCTGCGTGGAGTTGTGTGTCCCGCTTGTTTTAGGCGAGCAGACGATGTCATCTTCCCTCTGAAGGAGCCAATAAACGCCCACGTCGCCAACGCGGTTCTGTCACCTGTCAGACACACCTGTGGGCGCCTGTGAAAGCAATCAACGCCATCTCTCGCCAGGTAAAAAGTACGTGCATGCAAGCACTCGAAAAAATCGATAGCTTTTATAAGCGTGTAAACAGCGCCATGCTGGCTCGTATTAATCATAGTGGTGTAAGTGTCCCCAGCCTCTGGCATTTCAACATCCCCGGGATCGCCGTTCCTCCCATCGTCCTCTCCTCGTGGCCCGGGACGGCTCATGCAGCATTCATGACTTCCCAACATCGGCTCGGCGATAACCATTCGGAACAGAGCCATTAACGAGAGAGGACTGGACTGGCGATGCCAGGACACATGACCGCCCCTCCCCGGGCGCGACCAGAAGCCAGCATCTGTGGGTTATATTGCACATTATTGATTTCAATCTATTTCAGATTTAGCGATTGGAAAGGATGGATTAGCGAGGCGAACTGCGAAGATCGATCCGGAGGAAGTAGGAACTATCGGCGCTCTGCATGTGTCGGCTACCTGGGCCGAGCACGACAAAGTCCCGACCAACCGTTTTAAGATAGCCCGCGTTCACACTCCTGGCTCTTCTGTCATTCGTGAAAACGTATCTCCTACAGTGACGTCATGGTCATGTGATCACTTTTACCTGTGTGGTGACACTCTGCGGTTGGTTCCAGTGGCTGGACGGACGGACAGTGAGACGACGGAGTACAAAGCGACAGGTAAGTATAGTTGTACTCGTACAGATTGAACTTTGTAGATTTCTACACCAGTTCTACCAAAACTGTGTAGTTTTAACCACGCTTAATTCGGCCAATCGCAATTAAAGGTTATTTCCAGTATTGGCTATCCTACCATATGGTTTGAGTGAACGGGCTGCCAAAAGTTAATTGAGTTTTTCGACTACGAACCATTGTTTCTGTCGCGTGCCATGACAACGTCTGCAGCGCCACTAACGTTTGTCTCCAACCTTGATTGAATTTGGCTGGATTTCTTTTTCATTCTGAATTCACTTGCAACTGTTGTATGCTGTGTGGGTTAGCTAGTGACAACAATAGGGTAAATAAAGCGACCAAAAGCTAACAGATTATAAAGCAGGTAACATATGGCTAGAGGAGCACAATCGATATGGGCATCCGGACTGCTGAGTGATCTCTGCCCAAGCTGAACGTCGGTTGGGAAGCGGCATTCACTGGTTGATAAGTCCGGCAACAGACGACAGGTCTGCATAGGGTCCGGGTCTAAACAAGACGATCAAAATAGGGTGCTATACCAGAGAGTAGGCTAAAAATAGAGCTAGTGTAGCTTCAGATTGTGCTCTGTTGTAGAACCTTGTTTAATAGGTCTGACAGCAGACGATATGTAAAATCAGTGACAGTTGCAGTCAACGGGGTTTAACGGTACTGGCAGCAGACGACAGTTTGAATGGGAATTGGAAGCAGACGATGTTTTCTAGAAAAGACTGGGTAGGTCTTCAGTGTATTCTTTGTCGTTCTCCTAGACATACGATGCCAGAACCTCACTGACAGAAAACGACCAGGAGACAATGTTTCAGGTGTGTAACTCTCGTCTGATATACAGTGTATCGTAACTAAAAGTAATCTATCCCCAACGGATTTGTAACATGATGGACAGACGGAAGCTGGTTTGGATGGACAGACGACGAAGTGAACGAATCAAACCATGGATTATCGGTCATTTTGACGGGTTTCGCGATAGGCGAACAGTCTTTCGCACTGTATGTTCGTTGTCGTCGAAACCTGCCTTAAATGCCGAATTTGCGCCTAATCGAATCTCACCTGCGGGCGTCCAAGGAGATCATCAGCACTTGTCTGTGATGTCAATGGAGACGTGACAGCGCCACGGACGTCGACCACGACTACTTCCTTGCTGGAGACTGACGCCGCCAGGAAGTAGGGCAGAACCAGCATGGCTTCATTAGATCCAGCACAGCACTTAAGTTCTCTTCTTAATCGTTCTTCGACTCCTGCCGTTCTATGTCTTCTGACCGGTTATTACATGAGTTTATGTAAGAGACGCTCAAAAATGCTTAACTCTTTTCAATATTGTGTTTAAATTCTATATATAAGTCAGGTATATGTTCTGTTCACGAATCAAACACCTCTCCAATAATGTACAGGGTGTTGAGGTAGCCAAGTGATTAAGGGTGTACGCACTACACGCCAAAGACCGTGTTCGATTCCCATAGTGATGTGTGAAGCTACTTTTATGTATCCCTCGTAGTTATATTGCTGAAAAGTATACAGCTGTGTTAAACCAACCTCTCACTCATAACCAGAAATACAGAAACAGATGTGCTAAAGGTCATATAACCAGGTTGGTGCATCGTGATTGGTCTAGCTTTATTATGGGTAGAGACAACAGTTGGCACAATTTTCACTGTATCGATTGTGGTCCTCTATGCTGCATCATGACGACTACATTGTGTATATGCACAATGGCTGTCCGGCTGCTGGTCGTGGTCCGCCAGCTGTGCTGGACAATGTTGTACATCATTGCTGCCAGCACCTGATGATTGTACCGTTAATGAACCTGTGTAATGGCTGTAGATAGTTAATTACTATTTTTATATGTATATTTACAGTATATTTCTGTATGTGTATGGTTGTGACTCCGTTGTGGGTTGGGAGTTGTTCTGTAGGATAGGTGTCGTCTGTAGACTAGGGTTCGGTTGTAGGATGGGTGTCGTCTGTAGACTAGGGTTCGGTTGAAGGATGGGTGTCGTCTGTAGACTGGGGTTTGGTTGTAGGATGGATGTCGTATGTAGACTAGGGGTTAGGTTGTAGGATGGGTGTCGTATGTAGACTGGGGTTCGGTTGTAGGATGGGTGTCGTATGTAGACTAGGGGTTAGGTTGTAGGATGGGTGTCGTAGACTAGGGACTAGGGGGTTCGGTTGACTTGGGTTGGAGTTGTAGGATAGGGTCGTCGGTGGTGAAGGATGGGTGTCGTCTGTAGACTGGGGGTTGGGTTGTAGGACAGGTGTCGTCTGTAGAGTAGGGTTGGGTTGAAGGATGGGTGTCGTCTGTAGACTAGGGTTCGGTTGAAGGATGGGTGTCGTATGTAGACTGGGGTTAGGTTGTAGGATGGGTGTCGTAGATGTAGACTAGGGTTTAGGTTGTAGGATGGTATGTGTCGTCTGTAGACTAGGGTAGGTTGGTTGTAGAATGGGTGTTGTCGTCTGTAGACTTGGGGTTGAGGTTGTAGGCTGGGTGTCGTCTGTAGACTTGGGGTTAGGTTGTAGGATGGGTGTCGTCTGTAGACTTGGGGTTCGGTTGTAGAATGGGTGTTGTCTGTAGACTTGGGGTTAGGTTGTAGGCTGGGTGTCGTCTGTAGACTTGGGGTTCGGTTGTAGGATGGGTGTCGTATGTAGACTAGGGTTCTGTTGTAGGATGGGTGTCGTCTGTAGACTTGGGGTTAGGTTGTAGGATGGGTGTCGTATGTAGACTAGGGTTCGGTTGTAGGATGGGTGTCGTCTGTAGACTAGGGTTCGGTTGTATGAGTGTCGTCTGTAGACTTGGGGTTAGGTTGTAGGATATGGCTGTCGTCCGTTGATTGAGGTTCGGTTGTAGGCTGGGTGTTGTCTGTAGAATGGGGTTCGGTTGTAGGCTGGGTGACGTCTGCAGACTGAGGTTGTAGGCTTGGGGTCGGTTGGAGATTGGTATATATCTTTTTAGTCCACGGTTTCTTCTGCAGACTTTCTGTCGAGAATTCACTAGTTTAAATGGCGCTTCCGTCTGTAGTGCATGGTTTTCAACTTCCTTGGGAACCTCCACGTGCAAACGTAGAGCTAAACCTCGGTCTTGGAATTCACATATTCTGCTATTCTCGATTGTTTTACCACTGCGTTCATGAAAAAGCGCGTGTAACTCGGAGAAATGACACTTAGATTCATACGAGAAACAGTCATTATTTTCTCCAACAACTCTGAATCGACACGCGGGTTCCAGGTTCGTGTAACTTGTGTGTGTTGATATTATACACGAGCTGTGGTAGTCTTGTGGTAAACAGGTTAGCTCTCACGCCGACGTCCCGGGTTCGATTCCCCACGTGGGTTCAAAGCGTGACGACTCTTTCAGGTGTCCCCTGTCGTGAATTGCTGAAATATACTAAAAATGCCGTAAAACTATACTCCCTCACTGAGTGTATACATTTGGATGAAGTGACCAGCCGACTCCTGTTTCACGTATATCGATGCTTAATTGGTGACTGGGCCAGCGCCTACCGTGGACGCTGGTAACCTGGAGACCAGAATTGAATGAAGGTTCACAACTATGGCCAACAGACTGACTAACCCTATTCACTAACATTACGGACCGCGAACAAAATCGATATAGTATCGATATATGGTCACTTTTACCAGCTTATACACGCTTGTTAATTAAGCACACAAAGCTAGATGTACATAAATAGCTATTTATTTCTCTGTATATGACAGGCGACACCGCCACCGGGCTTTCACAGAGGTCCACGACGAGCGAGAAGGTGGGGTGAAATGGTGTTGAACGTCACTGGTGGCCATGGGTGGCCTGCTTTGATGTCGGTTTTATAGCGCAAGCGCACCGAGATACATCCCAGTTTAACACGGACGCCCTAGTCAGACACAGTTAACCAGTGCTTGTTTTATGCCCTTAGTTTCTAAGGGAAGGCAGGGTAACAAGACTCTGAGTTAACCAGTGCTTGTTTTATTCCCTTAGTTTCTAGCGAAAGACAGGGTAACATCAAGTAAAAACCTTTTAACGAATTGTGTTCTGAGCCGATTCTCCGTGCTTCGGGCTACTGAAAGAATTATTGTACATACATAACATTAGGATTGTGCCCGCAGAAATGTGTTGTAATACAGATCCAATTTTAATTATGGGTGGGGTTTCGGGGATTAAATGCTTGTCCATAGATGTTTCTCATATGAGCACCGCGACACCCCTTGACTATGCAGACATTAGATGAAAGACTGTCAGTGTCGACATGAACTGCAATACAGAAATCCCAGCGACTCTTAAGATATTACTATGTTCTATGTTTAACTCCAAGACAGAATATTACCTGCACAAAGTAGATCGGAAGCTAAATGTAGATGTTTAATGAATTCTTAAAATAGGAAACGACAGATGCTGTATACACTCACACATTAAGATATGTTGTTGATGTAATACTGTTGAAATCAAACTTGTCACCACATACGCTATTTCCTTTCAAACACAAGAAACATAGATGCATTAGTTTGGTGTAGGTTCTCGAAGGAGCATGAAACGCAGCCATCTCAGTTCGAATAAGGAGCTGCAAGTTTCTAGAGAAAAACGTGCCCAGAATAAATAAATGCTGTGTATTTTCAGGTCTTGAGAGATTTAATCTGATATGTGCAAATTTTATATCAGTTTCTTACCAAGTTCTTGTTCACGCAGTTTCGTGTTAGTTACACCCGAGACCTTCTGTAATATACTCACGAGCAACAATTTACATATATATTCATCCTTTCACAAAGCTCGCGTGCCTTGTGCCCTGAAACTGCCTCTCTTTAAAGCGAATTCCATCTCAATACAAGGAGGTTTGTGGTGGTGTCCATGGTGCCAATGATAGTTATGACAATTATTATGAAAATACTGATCCCCACTTTTATTAACATAATAATGATTAAAATAATATGCTTGTGATATAGCCAAAATCTTACGATGGAAATATTTTATGAGTACTTACATTGTTTAGGGTGTTGTTGCTCTTGTTTCCACTTATTTAAATTATCTGTACTGAAAGGCTTTGGTCCGGCTTTCCCCCTCTTCATTTCTGATGGACTTCGGGTGGTAGGGGGGCGGTAGGGTAGCCTCGTAGTTAAAACATTCGCTCGCCACTCCGAAGACTCGGGTTCGATTCCCCACTTGGGTACAATGTGTGAAGACCATATCTGGTGTCCCCAGACATGATATTGCTGGAATACTGCTAAAAGCGGCGTAAGTCCATACTCACCCGGGTGGTAGGAGTGAGAAGATTAATAATCAGAAGCACTAGAGGTGAGGTGAGGTGAAATTGGGTTTATCGTCGTACTTGAGAATATTTCGCTCATATGACGACGTGCATGCGTGTGTATGTGTATGTGCGGCTGCTTGTACTAGCCAAGACTTAAGCTGGTTTTATAGTGCTAGCCCACTGAGATACCATGCCGCAGTGAAGCATGAATGCCCCGCTCAGACACATTATACTGACTCCCGAGCCGACCAGTCCTTGTTGTACCCATTAATGCCGAGTGCCAGGCAGGGACCAACAAGTACCATATTTTAACGTCTTTTGGTATGACGCAGTCGGGGATCGAACCCGCGACCTTCAGCTCTCCGGGCGGACGCTCTAACCACTACACCACGGAGGCGGTTACAGAAGCATTAGAAGACTACCATCCTATAAAGATAGTCTCGAATTCTTGTTTTACACCAAAGGTTTGTATGGAAACGCTTAGACTTGTCTACCTTCCGACACACACAAGAAAATCGTATCGACACAAAAACGTGTTTAAGGAACTGTTGCTGGATATCGGTTAATATGTACAGTAGTTGGCTTCATTGTTGTCAACACCATTATGGTATTTATTCATACACACACTATGGAAGTCTCCTCTGTGAAAGTTACTGCTTTCGCGTATTAAATAACTGTCATGTTTTTAACCGTTGTTTCGATTGGCCTGACAATTTGCACTGAGGGACAAAGGCTCTCGGAACTCCCAGCCGCTCGTTATCATTGTGTAATGTTAATCATATCGATCTGAAAGCATTAGCAAGTTACACTCATGCATCTAAAACCTGGTCGTAACAAGGGTTGAGTCTCGCGTCACAATCGGTCATTATGTACATATGACTTGATTCCTATGTTAGGGTCCCAGAAGAACCAGGGTACAGTTCTGCTAATTGCCAGTGTCTTCACTGTGGTTAGATTGATTGCACGGGAGTATAATCACCGTACAATACACTGCCGAAAGAACAGCGCTCGGGAGATATAAGATATTGATGTGTTTAACGATACTTAATACACATCATTGTATTGTCTGTACACGGATATAAATGAAAATGGTGGTCAATGACAAAGCAATAGTGACTGGTGTTAAACGAATTCTATGGTTTTAATCCATTCTCATGTTGATTTCTCTCTTATACACACATTGGGAATAGAGGGATGAAAGTGCGGAACACCGACTAAATATGTTTGACAAGAGAACGATATTACTGTTATAATTGAGAAGTGGACTGCCGTGTTTTGAAACTAGTCCAGCTCTTTTATTCACCCGATAAAGGAGTAAGAATATTTTCTAAAATGTCTGGTTCCTAGTAACTTCCTACTATTGAAGAAGTTGACATCCATAAATCCCCCCATTTAGACACTCTCAGGGTGGAGGAGCGTGTCCTGTGGATGAAGCGTGCAACTTGGCTCGTCAGGCCAACGTGTTTGGGTGTAATTGACTGAATGGGTTTCCAGAAGTCAACTTCAACTTTTATGTGACAATATTTTAACAGGCCCTTCGTAGCGTGTGTACTTTCCACATTTGAGGCATCGAGCATTGTATTTTCAAAGAACATCCCCGAATGTTGGCAGAGAGTTGATTGACCAGGGTTGCAGGCCGCGGTAAAATACAAGAACGTGTTCCTAATATGAAGTCAACAGTGACTGTTATGTCTAAAGCGATTCCCTGTTGTAACATGTTCCATATGTTTCAGGGGCGGTGGGATAGCCTAGTGGTTAAAGATTTGGCTCGTCACGCCGAAGACCCGGGTTCGATTCCCCAATGGGAACAATTTGTGAAGCCCATTTCTGGTGTCCCCCGCCGTGATATTGCTGGAATATTGCCAAAAGCGGCGTAAAACTAGACTCAGTTAGTCCATATGTTTCCGTGTCTGTTCAACTAGAACGCTTGACTTGACTTGTGTGTGTGTGTGGGGGGTGTGTGTGTGTGTGTGTGTGTTGTCATTTTATAACCTTTTAAGGACAAGGGGGGTGCGCACCACCACCACCTCACGCACAGTCACCCCACCCCACCACTCTGGATCCGCCTATGCTTGTTGTGTTTGTGTCGGATACCGCCTTCAGAACAGGATACGCTTACCTCACTGCGAACAACTGGCACCAACACAGATTGTGTTTCATGCACATGTGATCATGATGTAGTCTGACTAGAACAATTAACTGGCATAGATATTTTTTATGAAGTGTCTGTGTTTGTAGCTGTAGCCCAATTTCTGTTTACAATCTTAGCATAAGCCAGACAGCTATATTCTCTATGAATCGTTCGTTATGCGTTTGCAGGTATGGATAAGGTTGCCGGTAGGCATAACCAAGGTAACGGTGAACACCGACTTCACCCGAATGTTTTCCGAATGGGTGAATAATATGCATAGATTAACCAAAACATGACGTAGATACGGTTACGGTTATATATATATATATATATATAGAGAGAGAGAGAGAGATTAAGTATATGTACCCTCTACATTGGCGGATCCAGAGAGGGGTTCAGGGTGTTCGAAAACACACACACACTCACACACACACACACACACACACACACACAAAATTCCTGGATCCGCCCATGCTCTAAAGATATTAAAACAGTAAACAGTGATAACTGCAGACCGTATACTGGCCGAACCCGGCATTCTCATTATAGGCCGCCACGGATGGATGATTCGCGGTCGGTGTGCTGGATCGGAAATCATTATATCAAACACACCCAACCATTGTGGTCTTACATAACTGACATGTCTCCACATTGATCAGGTTTGGGTTGTAATATTCCGGACCAGCAGAACAGCTGGTATTTCTATATATCGACCTCTTTTGCCAGTGATATGAGGGATTTGTGCCAAAGTTAAATATGTCTGTGCGGCATTAAAATCGATTTTCATTGGAGTCATTGTCATTGGGCCTTTACTTGCCGTCAACACAATTTAGTTGGCTCCGGCCAGCGGACTAGCACAGGTGTCGAAGACAGGTGAGCCCGGATGTGCTGTATAAAGATATGTCGATGTCAGAGCCACCTGTTGCCTTTGCTCGTATTGGCCCTATCAGCCTTTTGAATGATTTGATTTCTTTTTATTAAATATTTTATTGTGAAAATGTAAATTTATATCAATGACTGTCATAGTTCCAGCTGGATTGGTCTTAATTTCAACGATCATGGATTTCGTATAGCATTAAATTGTTTTCGAGATGTCGATACATTTCAAATTGTTACATATATGATGGGAATATCTTGCGTAGGTATGGGAATATCCTTAACAAAATGTATGTAGTATAGGAAGATGACGCAAGGTGACATTATACGAAAGAACCAGACATATTTTTACCTCGCACAGCGATCTAAAATGTTTTGAAATGAGTGCGAATTCAGATTTGAGTGTCCTTGTATGCATACGCTCACTGTTTCAGTTGTTTTTTACTCCATGAAACACCAGTCTTGGACTGACCAATCAGAACACAGCTTACCAAATCGCAAAAGTTAACATTTGCACATACCGTTTGAACCGTTACTTCAAAAAACTGGAACGATTCCGAATGCTACTTTCAGCACGATCGCTTCCGAGTGATACACGCAATGAGTAAACAGTTGCTGAAAATAGCGTTTTTGTCAATATTCAAGGATGTCATCTTGCGAAAATATAAGCAAATAGTAACCATGTCATTATTTTCACTTGTTGATAGATCAGTGTCAGCGACCAGGGAAGAGAAAATCCAAAAACCGTTTTGTAAGTCCCGCCGAACCCTAACAATTAGTCGTTGTCTGATTGGTTAAATCCGCTCGGCCGTCTCGCGTTTGATTGGACGGTCATAGGTCGCTCAAAGGTTAGCTGACGCGACCTTCTACTAGGTTTTATTAGACTCAGTATAGCAGTGTAACGAATAATACTGAGCCTAAGTTTACTCAGACTGTTGAAACACCAGACCTGCAGTATTCGTCATTGACTAGAACTAGATACAAAATCCCCAATTTCTTTTCAGCAAACAGAGCATAGTCATTATCTGCTTATACGACACAAACCATGTTAAACTCGATGCTTCCATATGACCAGATGATCTGTCGTGGCTGATTAGTAGGGCGTGTATCCTTCCAAAACCGTGAGTTTTCTATTGTGGATGTTCCTTAACGTATTTTGAGTAGTATATCATCAACTTGGCTCAGAAAAGCGGACAATGAGGGGTTAGTGTAGGTTTTCATAAATTGTATCGTTTCGATTTTTCAATACGTTAGTTTTGACTGTGTAAACACAGCAAAAGTTCAATATGTATGTAAATATAATCGACCCGATACCAGACAGACAAGCGAATGGTAATTTGATGAAGGGCCTAAGCCGTTAAGATATGGTGGTTCTCAATGAAACAAGTCACTGAGTCAGTCAATCCAATCCACAAAGTCACCTTGTAGCTTAAATATCAAGGTGAAGAGCCCACCATGCTGAACGATGAAAGGTCTGTGTTCACACAGGCAATATATTCACAATGACTTTCTTCAATACCATTTAACCTCATTTGATTCCTAAATGCAGACTTGACAAGTAATAAAACTGCTCTGGTTTAATCGCAACGTATGAAATAACAAACTGCAGACGTAGATTAAAAACTATGGAATGGTGTAACTGTATCTTTGACTGACCAAGTAATTTGACTGAATTACTTGGTTTGAACTCGGCTTCATATAGGAGGAAATGGGATTCAGGCCTTTATTCAAAGTAGTCCAAAGTGAGTTGCGTCCCTTGACTATCCTCTTAGGATCCTCTGAAATCATGAGTCCACTGTAGATGTATGTATTTTGCAAGTGGTCTTGGGTGCCACACTCCTTTTCCAAGTTGGGCATTGTGTTGCATGCGTCTGGTGGGAGTTAATTCCAATTCACAACACGAGCGATTCGATCCATTCCACAGACTCTCTTTGCTCAACACTTTGATGGATACACGTTTTAGACATCCAGCAATTGAGGAGGTCATTCACACATCTAATTGCAGTATTCGTTGGTACAGCATATCACGCAACCTCACTATCTGCGCAATAACAATACATACCAGGAACCTGTGTGTGCGTTTGCGTGCATGCGTACGTACGTGTGTGTGCGTGTGAAAACCATTCAGTGCTGAACAATAAACTAGCGGGCAGAATATTTGATCTGAACTTTCACGTCTTGGGCGGGAAGAGTAATGTCAGCATTGGTCTTCCAGGGACACTCTGGTCATTACGATTTAGGTCTAGACGTCGTAATTAGTGCCCTGTGTGACCACATTGTGTCTTTAGGATGACCAGGATCTGCTGGGTCGATATATATCATGGAATGTGAGTATACAGACAAACACAGCCGTGTGTGAACTACCTGACCTAAACTTGCTGCAGGAGCTGCCCCATCCACGTCTTGCATGAACATTTTGGTTTTATGTCACAGTCGTAATGTTCAAGGTCTGTCATGTCGGTCACGAAATTACCAGCTCAGTGTCGGACAGGTTGTTGATGTTATAAGCATTATACTACTCTGTTGATGTACAGTTAGCCCTGGGGTCAGGCAGGCCACCAGGACTGTCTGTCAGGTCCTCTCTTCACAGTGCTGGGGCGGTTCTAACCCGAAGCTTGAGAACGTATAAGGATTTATACTGATTACAAGTGGATACTGACGATGTTTGATCAGCTCTCTTGCTCCAACATGCTGGAGCGTCAAGATATTCATTAAGATGTAACCCATACAAATCCTACTTTTTCATTTTCTAACTGAAGATGATGTGTGTGTGTGTGTGTGTGTGTGTGTGTGTGTGTGTGTGTGTGTGTGTGTGTGTTTGTTAGCCAAGTGGTTAAAGCATTCGCTCGTCACGCGGGTTCGATTCCCAACATGGGTACAATTTGTGAAGCCCATTTCTGGTGTCCCCTGTGGTGATATTGCTGGAATATTGCTAAAGGCGGCGTAAAACCCAACTCACTCACTCACTCTAACCCGAAGCCCGAGTAGCAGCTGAGGATGAAGACGATCCACATTATGTAATATTGATAATTATTTTATTGTTCTCATCATTCAAAGTTCAATTGTGCGAACATTGACAGTGGTCGCTAAACACTGTCAGTATAAATGTCACTGATTATAGAGGTAAAGGGTGCGTCAGTCGTCTCCATCAATAATAAAACAGACACTCTCTATAGCAACTGCAATGTTAGGAATAGCAACGATCGATAAAAGGAATTATTTTCAATAGAAGTTATTCTGTTCCTAGATACACCACGTTTTCTGGGTATCCATTTCATTCCTGTTCAAGCACAGTGATATTTTCCTCCCATGTGTGACATTGTTAACCTGCTGTTTTAATACAACCAGGGCCAGGATTCAGCGTCTTGTTGCACGGATGTCCAATCTGCATTGTTCTGGGAGACAGGTCTGGTGTTGTGTGACAGTTCTGGGTTCCAATCAGTCGCACGGAGCCAGAACTTATGAAATATACATGCCACTATTGTCACGTTCACTATCATCCGTGGTCGTGCCCTGGTGTACGTGACAAATGGTTTTGTTAACTTCTACAGTAAACCGCTTAGAGTAGAAGTTTCGTTTCGCAATGCCCTGAAATGTTTTACATTATGGACAGGAGGGATGTTTTGTGAAAAATATCATATTTTAGAAAATACTGGGTGAGGTGGTAATATTGACTCAGATGTAACAGATACATGTTAAATATTTGCCAGACATCCTGGTTATCATGTTGAAAAAACGTTTTGTGAAATATGTGGGTTTTAAGACTATTTTATGTCCATGAGTGAGTATGGTTTTACGCCGCTTTTAATATCATTCCAGCAATATCACGGTGGGGGACACCATAAATGGGCTTCACACATTGTACCCATGTAGGGAATCGAACCCGGGTTTTCAGCGGACGTGTTACCCACTAGGCTTCCCCACCAACCCTGGTGACCATGAAAAGGGCAAGCACTTACAATAACAAGATGCACCAATGCGACATATTAGTGAAATACTGCTTACAACATGTTAACACAACTCATTCAATCAATCAATCAGCCAAACAACCACTCACTCACTCAAACAATCAATCTTACAGTCCCTGTGGACAATTCATTTGAGACAACCAGGATGGGTGTAATAGTCAATTCAAATAGAATATATACTATCCCCAAAAAGAAACGCATAGGCCAGAAATCCGTTGCGAAAATGTATTTTCAAACATGCATAACTCCTCCACAAATAGACTTTAGTGCATAAATGTTTACATCAGTTTAGAAGAAGGTCATGTCTATACAACCAAGTGGATGATTGTAGTTAACGGAGACCTTGAGCGCGATGGCGACGACGTAGCACGGTCCCGACGTCGGGTCTCCTGGCTCTCAGTCCAGTCTCTCTCAACCTGTTCCGTACCGTTTGACCGGATATCCTCCGAAGTTCAGGCACCCTCGCTGTTGTGCTCTCACCCGTGGCAGTACGATCACGTAAATGTAGTACCCGGATGTACCGATCTTGGGCGACAGTGGTGACTCGAGGTCTGCCTGTACGGGGACGATCATTTGTTATACCTGTTTGGTTGTAACGAGCTGCAGGCCGTGATATCGTGCTAAGACTAACATTCAAACGCCTGGCAACAGAAAATTGGTAATCTCCAGCTTGCAGTCTTTCAATGGCGATGTTCTGTGTGGCAGCGTCAAGACGTGGCGTAGTGATTTGACCTTGAAACTTTTCAAAACGAATGTCGATTTCCGAAAGTAATCTGGATTTTTATAGCCAGACAGTGTATGCTCTTTGCTGCACAATTTCAACTTCAAGGTGATTTCTGTTGAGTTGTGGCGATCCCTTTTTAACCCTTGTAAGAAATCACATCAAAATCAACATTTTCGTGTGTGTGTGTGTGTGTGTGTGTGTGTGTGTGTGTGTGTGTGTGTGTGAGTGTGTGTGTGTGTGTGTGTGTGTGTGTGTGTGTGTGTGTGTGTGTGTGTGTGTGTGTGTGTGTGTGTGTGAACCTGAACCTATTTACTACCATAGCTACGAAACAAAAGTCACGTCATCGTCTCCAATTATGTTTCCATGTGGCGGTGAGCATGTTGAACTCCGGGTAACCAATGTCTTTATCAGTCACGTGTTGGAAGAAGACTCAGGTTCGTTTCAAGTGACAGATATAGTGGGTAGTGAAAGTTTTAAACTATTGCAACGGCAACATGTGTGTGGGTCGTATAATGTCATGTTTCAATATTGACTTTTTAAAAATGTATAATGTACTTTAGCCTATACATTGAGTACTATTACAAGTGCGAATATATAATGTGTTGATGACATTTAAAATTTGTATAATGTACTTTAGCCTTATACATTGAGTACTATTACAAGTGCGAATATATAATGTGTTGATGACATGAATGAAACGTAAAGTTGGTCTAATGTTGTACTGAAAGATAACACTAGATCCAGATTTTCCTGTTATATTTTGTTTAATTCTTCAAGGCTGTATAGTATACTTTAATTCCTCGAATAGGTATCGCGTTTTATATTTGGTTGATGAGGTCCTTGAAACAAGTTTTCATTCTGCATTGTTTGGTTCGGTGTCTCTTCCCCGCGTCGGATGAACCAGCGTTTATTCTAAGATTTCCCTACAGATTTAAAAAAGGGTTAGTTCCGCTTTGGGAGCATGACGTGAAAGTGTTGAAAGTGCATTTTGCTATTCAGCATTAGATTTTTTGCGTTTCCACGACAGCAAGTCGGACTTTGGAAATGAAGGTTGGGTTAATTTCCGGGCCATAATTCATAAGCTGTTCAATATTAATTATGCAGCTTTGTCTACACATTAGACATGAGACGAACTGGTGGCCTTCCCAATACAGGAATTGAAAAAACAAAGGTTGTTGTTTCCGTTTCCATGGCAATACATTGGACATAAATTCATGTAAGAGTAGGTTTGATTTGCGTGGTTGAACTGTCCATGGTGACATGTAAAATGTCTCAAATCGAACAACTACTAAACTCGTGGTATTTTCTTGTCATGTTATTTTTATTTACAAAGTTTTCTTTTCTCGGACTAAATGTCGAAGATGAAAGTTGAGTTTAGCTCCGGAAAACTCTAAAATGGTTCGATCTTGCTCAGAAAGCTTGTGTACACACCTGGTCTCTTTCTGTTCGGGAATCCAAAATATTTCAAGGGTATCGCTCTCAAATCTTTCTGTAATTATTTAATGTAGATCTGTGCACAAGTATTAAGCTATTATGAAATATAGTCCGTTAGTCCACTTGACCATCACTTTCCACCTTAAATGAAGATTGAGTGCTATCAACCACGTAAATACCGGAACAGACTCAGCTGACTGTTTTCATGTTTCTCCCAAACGTTAGTCATCATCATCATCATCATCATAAAGATGTGACCAGATGCGGCTGAAAGATTATTCTTTGCATTTGTGTCTTCTTGTCAGTACCTTAGCACAGTATTTCTTTCTCATGAGCTTGTCATCAACACCTGATCAACATCGGCTTTGTACGAGCGAGGTTATGTGTGATCGAGTGTTTCTCAGATAGATTAGTTGATACAGCTGTTCATCTGAAACACGAAAGAACAATGCATATTGGACGGCTGTACGGAGGGTGCCTTGCCATTTGATCCGGGCTCAGAACGAAGATCCGGCGGTAAATGTGTCCAGGTTTTATTATAACGGTCATTCTAATATGTGTACATATATTGCGCTACCGGACAATGGGTCAGTGTACACCACACCCCAAGCTGGCTGCGAGATGCGAGAATGTTAGCAGGCATATGGCCATCTCACCCTACCGGGTTGGGCAGGTACCCATCCACCACTTGGTGAATAGAGGCATTTTTTAACAAGGTCACTTACCTTCAACTTCTTTATTTCTCCTTCAACCACCCAGCGGTGGTACAAGCGTACAAAAGCATCGGATTACTTAAAAAATGACAAGATAGGGCACAGTTAGCATTTAAAGTGTGATAGTATACTATTAATAAACAGCGATAGCTTTATCAATTCTGCTGTTTTCTTTGTACACATTAGTTGCTTGAAGGTAACCAGATTTTTCCATTTAAGGTATTGCAAAGGGATATACTTTAGTCTACTATCATTAAAGTAACTACATCCGAGGTGAAACCACACATGGTGCATGTACTTCGTTTTCGGGCAGGACAAAAGTCTTATAAACTCTTAGGTGTCAAGCCGCCAAAGACGGTCACCCATCCAAGGACGTCCGCTACCAACTTTGCTTAACTGGTCTGTGACCTGTGCTCTTGGCACTGGGCCACACACCATCAATACAGTACAGTATAGTATGGATGCTGGATACTGGATACTGGACAGTGTGTATTGGGTGTCACTTCCTCAATTTAGAAACTGATCCATAAATGTTTGGCATCAATGTAAAATCCACGTGTAATCAGCCCTATGTGGTAAACACCAGAAAGGAGTTCAGGGGTACACATGCAGTTCCCTCTTTTCCCAGAATTCCGGGTTAAAATAAGTCCCCAGAACTTCTTAAAACTATCTGAAGGGGATCGGGTGGTCAGTCTAAGAGCTTGACCAATCATGATACTATCGAGGGAATCGTTGTTCATTCCTTCTACCACTAGTTTACCTGTTTCAGACGAATGTTTTGACAGGTCACCTGATATCCCCTGACTACTGATGTATGCGGCATGAAATAACATTCAGTCGCCTAAGCTTTCTCCCATCCTTTTATGTGTAAAGATTAACGCCCTGTAATCTCAAATACTTGTCTTTTTCTTTTAAAACTCGTAATATGATGGTAGTAAAGACAACTTTCAAATGTTGATAATTATTGATTTATGTCACAGAAAGTTGGCATTTAATCGGATAATTCTGAGATGCTGGTAAATACTAGGAAACCCGTTAACACGCATCTTTCAAACATGTTGTTTTGCTGTGACATCACACCATGAACATGTTTAAATTATTCTCCGAAGAAACCTTTGAAATCTTGTTGTGTTGTTGTTGTTTGATTGAAATGTTGATTTACACGTGTTCAAAAACAATATGTTGTGTTGATTCAACATGTTTTACAAACGTAAGTTACACGATACCTCATGTAGTTGGGAAAGAAAGCAAACTATGCATTAATATATAATATGTCACTTATAACGATCGGGTATTTGATACATTGTTTGTGTAACGCTGCAGCGAGTTTACCGTTGTATGCCACATATCCAGTTGAATCCCATCCTGTGGTTTAGAGTATCAGCAAGTCTAGCTTCATCCCGGTACTAGGATATACAATCAGCTATATCTGATCTTATTAGTTACAGTTATTTATACAGCCGGAGACAGCTAAATGGGCTTCATAAAGCGCGGTCGTTTTTAGAATTGAAGTCTCACGAGTCAATGTCACTGTAACTTGTGGACTACAAAGGCTATGACGTCATAGTTTGGTGTATATTTATCTAAACAATGTAGACATTGTGGAAACCCGTTTGACGTTGTCTTCTCCATTTTGGAAGTGAAAACACGGTCATTAAATATACATAATCATTTGTTCGTTTGTGGTATGTTGTTTTACCGCATTACAGTATTAAGGCGGCATGTGAATTCTCGACTCCTAGCAAACCAGTGGTTGATCTCAAGAGCAACATTCCACGCCGTCTCAGTGACATACAATCAACTAACTCTCATTACCAATGCATTTAGTCGGCCCCAACAGTGGAGGGCGACCTAATTATAGATCACGTCCCCACGGGGTTCACATTAGTAATGTATTTTAACCCTGTATCTATGCATGATGGACGCGAGTCGTCCTTGTTGAAGATAAACGTTGTGGTAATTTTATCAAATGTGGAATACATAACTGTCAGTCTCCTGTGATTATTATGTAGCTTTAAAATGCGACCAAGGGAAGTTTATGTAACGTCACTTATGGGAATATTGCATTCGTTTAACGGCGTAGGACACCAACATGGGCTTCAATCGGAATAAAACCCGAACCTGGGGCGTGGCGAGCGAGGAAGGTAGATGTAACGTCCTGTAACACATCCTTCTTTTTATATTGTTTGTTTGTTGTTTAACGCCACAACAACAATATTCCAGTGGCTGTAATTATGAGCCACGTATATTGGGGTTGCGAGTCTTTAATAACCACCATCTAAATGTGTACACATTATTGTGTTACGTTTTGGTTAATTACTCCCAAAAGACTAAAACAATATCAAATTATGTTATGTAAAAACACACATAAACATTACCCTAATATTAATCAGACTGATATTCTCTACGAAAAGCCTCTAAAAGTCCAAATTATTACTTTTTAACAAATTGTTTCAATACCCTATTTGGGCATTCCTTTTTTCTGTTTCATCATGTGAACGCTTGAACTTTTTTTATCCTCTTTCAGGCAAACGTAAAACTGATAATCGACTTTCAGTTACAAAAAAACACAGTTTTCTATAGAAGACAGTACGTCATTGACTTACCGTCAGATTTTTTTTATCTTAGGCCATTACGCTTTTTAGAAAAGCGCATTTTGTTTGTGACTACGTCTTTTCCGAAAGCTCATTTTATCACACAAAAGAGGTAGCAGAGGTACAGTTTTTGTGGAATTGGTTTTCTGTGGCAAATATCCCGGAGTGAGTTGGAGACGATTTAAAGCCACTATGAACGGTATTGCACTTTTAAAGATGAAAGGCCAATGTGACGCATTATATTGACTTAATGTCATTTTGATGACACCCGTGACCACGGGTATATTGCAGATCAAACAGAATCCTAACCAGGACAATTCCAGGATTCGAACCAATGGCAACACTGACCGGCAATATATTCTGCCCCTTAAAAAAATCATAATATATTCCGCCAATATAAATAACTATACAGTAGTAAAATTCGGCAGTGACAAAATAATGATTTTACACAAAATTATAAATCGTTCACATCTACGTGTCAAAGTTAAACTGTTAATGAAATACAGCGAAACCTCTTTAATACGGACTTGACATTCTGTCTACATAATTAAACCTCAAGAAGTCGCCCAGAATATGAGGTGAGGTGAAATCGGACTTAAGAATATTTCGCTCATATGACGACGTGCATGTGTGTGTATGTGTGGCTGCTTGTACTAGCCCAGACTGAAGCTGGTTTTATAGTGCTAGCCCACTGAGATACCATGCCGCAGTTAAGCACGATTACCCCACTCAGACACATTATACTGACTCCGAGCCGACCAGTCCTTGTTGTACCCATTAATGCCGAGCGCCAAGCAGGGAACAACAAGTACCATATTTTAACGTCTTTTGGTATGACGTGGTCGGGGATCGAACCCGCGACCTTCCGCTCTCCGGGTGGACTAAAACCACGGAGGCGGTTGCCCAGAAGGTGGGAGGTGTCCAGATCTAAAGGGTACAGACTAACGAAGTCATACTGTACATCTGTTACAGAATTATCCTGATAATGGCATCATAAAATTCGTGAATTCGAACTCGTGATCACGGATCCTGGCACGGGTAAGGGGAGTAACACTGCACAACACTTCTTTCAATCACCATGTCTGCTAAAATGCCAGGCAACAACTGATAATCCATAGAGAGCTGAGAATGGTTAACACCTGAGTACCAGACACTGGCAAGGTTTCCCTGGAACATCAACAGTAACTCGATATACCAAGCCTGAATATGCATATGCATAAATTGTTAGGATAACTGTTTTCATACCATATGTCCTAGTTTGTAAATACGGATCTGCGCCGTGGCTTAAACGATACGTACTGTCCAACTTGCAATAGTGGTGGAATGAATATTGCGGTGTGGAGTGAGTGAGTGTTGCAGGTTTAACACCACTGTGAGACATATTAAATAAACACCATGGAGGAGAGAGGGGTTGATACAGTGTGCAAATACAGAGTATTACATCCGGGTACGCGAGCACTTTAACCAACAAGCTTACAATATTCCAGCAATATCACGGTGGGGTACACCAGAAATGAGCTTCACGCATTTTACCCATATGGGGATCGAACCCGGGTTTTCATCGTGACGAGCGACGCTTTAACCACTGGGCCCATTTTATTTATGTCATAACATGGTTTCGAAAATTTAAATATTTTGGGAATATATTTCATATTTATTTCGAATTTCTGACCCCATTAAAGCAATATCTCGCTACACTTATCTGTATGTGTAGTTCATTATGTAAACTGTCTCAGATTTTAAATTTTTAATAAACGGTATAGTCTACATCATCATACTCATGCTTGTGTTTTTTTTCAAATCAAGTATGTGATGAAAGAAATAGAGCTAAGTGCAGTTACTAAACGTATGAGACGGGAACTAGTCAGTTAAGGCCTTGGGAACGACATACACTGTCAACTTAAAGAAAGTATTCACTTACAATTACCCAAACCATTATAAACGTTATCAAAGCGTTCTTAAGCTGAAAACTGTCGCCGAGACAACTAAGATGGAAAACAAAGCTGTGATACCCGCATCAAACACATCAGCACTGAATATATATGTCTTGTCTGCTTCAGTTTGAGTCTCCATCCAAAACACAATTCAATGTGATTCAAAACAGCAGGGCTACAGATAACATTTTTGGTCATTGGGTTATGTACTCGCTTGTGGTCATTTCAACTGGGTATCCTAATTTTCCCTTGAGTAGCCAAATACATTATACCCATCTCACTCAAAGTCAATTAGATATTTTGTCATTTTCCATTAATTGTAAAAATATAATAAAGTTTATATGTTGGTTTACGTGTTTGATCTGTAATATGAGAAACGATAAGAAAGACTGCAAGTTGACTAGTTCAGGTGCTGAAACAGAACTTCTCAATATTCAAACGTACTTGTACGCAATAGACTGAATTGAGTTTTCACATAAATATTTGCGTAATTTACTCAGATACGCAGCTTAAATGTACCTCTGAAACAGTTTTACAACAATCCTAATATACGCACTAAACCTATCACATCATTATGTAAAGAACGTGTCTAAACGATATAATATCCCGTCCGGATTAACAAGGTGGTCTTAATCGACAAATGTCAGTAATGACACAGAACTAACCTACACAAAGTCCATTCTGACAAATCCAGGACGTAAACATCAATACACACAACGCTTTCAACACAAGTAGCATGTCCGAAAGCTTCATGCATTAGCCAGCTTGGTATCCATTACAGTTGTGAAGGTTATTTCAAGGACATTTGGACGGTAGAGCAGCGTTCAAAGACACGTATAATCACTTAGTAATTTGTCCACAGACCATTATAACGCCCCGGGGGGTCCTGCCCGCAAAGCATGATGGGAGACAGATGGTGCCTAGATACTCTGTTATGTAGTTACTTTCCGTTCGCTGCCAGTTGGACTACCTGGTGCCTTGAAATTATGTCGCGCCCTAAGTTTGGGGCGTCACATTCGCAGTTACCTCTGATTGCAACACGAGTGGAAAATCAATTTCGTAGTGTGTGTTTATCTAAAATTATTATATCTAATTCAGAGAAACTGTTGCAGTTGCCTTGTTAGTTAAGTTGATCAATTATTTTGATATTATTAGGATGAGCTTTGTTGGTCATGCTATCAATCACCTGATTGTCTGACTCAGACGCAGATATCTACAGTCTGTGTGACATAGCTGGAATATTGCGTAAAACAGTTATGTAAACTACACAGTTGTCTTTCTGTCACTCGAATGTCAACAGTTTAATTCCTGTTAAACTCAGACCTTTACAGAACAACTGTTTTGTCCTAATTAACATACATGCTACTCAGCTATTAAAATTGATTTTGTTGATATCAGATATGTCGCTCTATTTGATGATATACGAAACATAATACGAGAATCAGGTGTATGTCTTGGGAATATATGAATATTGCCCATCGAAAATGGAATGGTTTATATGCTGACATATCAATAATCACACACTTGCCATAAATGGTAGGATGACTACCCCACAGTTGTGTAGTCAGTGATTGTTAATCCTCGTATACAATTAAGTGTACAATAACTAAGTCAGCTCATAAGATGTGCAACTATTAATATAGAAATATTATTGCCTACCATGTGGCCTTGAACGAAAAATGTGCCCACCACCACGACCCATCGCTGGCTGGGTGCTCCGTGGCACCGAGAGCACTACCATCACATGTGTTGTCATGGCGCTTCTGGTACACATCTACTTGTATTGGGTAAACATGTATGTGTTTCAGTCAATGTCTGTGATCAAGCAGTGCGTGTATTGACAGGTTGGCTTAGGCTGTTTACTCATTCATTGAAATGATCAGTCATTATACATACTGTCTAAACACTAAGACTGGATTTGAGTGAGTTTAATTTTACGCCGCCGTTAGCAATATTCCAGCACAGTGGGGACACCAGAAATGGGCTTCACACATTGTACCCATGTGGGGAATCGAACCCAGGTCTTCGGCGTGACAAGAGGACGCTTTAACCACTAGGCAACCCAACCCCACCACCCCGACTGGAGTTGAGAAAGACTGACTGAAATGTATTAACTCGTGAGTTAATCTCCTCATTGTAATCTGTATCCATTTTCATGTCCTGGTTTCAACAGGTACCAGATACAGGTCACTGTCTGTGTACACGATGATGACCCATTCCATGTTGTCACTGGAGACCGACGCCGTACATCATCCCTCTATATGCTTGTATACGAATATGTACGGACACGCGCACGATTCATTGTTACAGTGGGGTTATTGACTCGCATAGAATGTGGAATCATACATCGAAAATAGGTAATACGGCATTTCGGTGTACAAAGTCGCGTACCTTGGTCGGGCCTGACTGGGTTCGAACCCCAGATTGTGATTCTTGTCTTGCTGCCACCATACTTGTGCTCTCTCTCTAACACGTAACAGATCAAAGAAAGTGTATCCTCAGCAGTGAAACAGCATTCCTAGCAAACGAAAACTCCATTTGTTCGAGTTTCACTGTTTCAGACACAAATCATATTTTAATATAATCAATATGACAGTGATTGACATGGAGACAGTTTTCCCAACCCACACACAACCACCCTCTTTGTAGCCACTTGGATCACAATAGGTCACCAAGACTGCTTGTCTTTAAAGCAGCTAATTATAGTTTGAAACTGTCCTAGCTTTGTATAGCAGTATCCCTAACAAAGAGACTTATTTGGTGTGTGATGTAAATAATCGAGTCAGGAGCACATAATCCAGTGACAGACATCATGAGCACTGATCCTACGCAATAGGAGTTAAGACACGAATCAGTTAAGTCAGCGAGTCTGACCAACCGATCCCATCAGTCCCCATAAAAACATGGGTTGTTGGTGACTAATTTTAACCAAGGATTTCAAAGGGTACAAAACGTGACGACAGAGTGTATTACTTGGTACAATCTTGAAACATACAGAGCATATAATATATGCCATCATGAACAGCAATACAAGATGTGAAATGAAAAAGGTATAATCATCTAACATACAGTATCAAAAACAATCCATCAATCATCGTTCGATTACATCACTATTATTATCAATGTATTTTTGGGTCAGAACTGACCCCCATCAATCTAAAGTATACCTGTGAGAGGCTACTTGACATGCATCGGGCCATCAGACTGGAGGACTCGGTTGTATGCCTACTCCTGGAATGAGTATTCCATTTGACAGGTAGGGTGATTTTGTAACCATGACAAATAATTATGGATCGCAGGGTATTTGTATACATACACAACGACATTATATCTGTCCTCATCTGCACGTATCTGTCATGTTCTCTCGCCACTTCACTAACCTGTTGAATGAAGTAGCCCCGGAAGATAGGGATGTACATTAAAGACATCCACAATAATATGTCAGTAATTTGACCTGTACTAGAAATGGTCACTAGGCCATGAAACATGATATCCTTTTGAAGACAGAAATATATGTTCAAGATGGCGGACACTGGTACATTGATGATGCGCACGCGATAACAAGGCTGACGTGTCAACCACGTGGCGTGTGTGTCGAGTAAGGAAATAAATATGAATGAATACAGAGACTTTTTGCCCTGACGGATCAAGTCACTCATGATGATTTGTGCAGTGGCGATCTTGTTTTTACAGACATATAGAGGATATTTGATGTTGATGATGAAACATGAGTTGGAACAATGTCCTTTCAAAAGGGGTTCAGGAGAATCTAATTCACGTAATAAGTAAATGATGACCAAACAAACCCTCTGTGGAATATTAGAAAAAGCTATACAAATATAAAATAGATCGTATTTTTGTACGTAAGTCTGACATCAACAACAGCACAATACACACATTGCGAGGTGCGGTAGCTTCGTGGTTGAAGCGTTCGCTTTTAACGATTAAGACCTGTGTTCGCCTCTCCACATGAGCGCAATGTGTGAAGTTCATTTCTGGTGACCCGGTCTATTGAAGAAACCATTCTTACTCACTCACCTATACAAAACAGAGTGTTTACAAATTCCTTAAATAGAAAGCGTCTTGAATATGCAGTGTAACACAGCCATATAACATATCAAACAACATCAAAGTATGTAAAACAATATACATGGTCAAACAACTACTGTGTGTCAATCAACATTAGATTGCCAGAGTGAGTAACAGCAGATAGTATCGAGTAATAACAAACGGTATCCAGTAACAACAGGGCGGTACTGAGCAGCAGAAACGGTTTTCAATTACAGCATATGGTATTGAGCAACAGCATGGGTATTGAGCAACAGCATAGGGTATTGAGCAACAGCACAGGGTATTGAGCAACAGCACGGGGCATTGAGGCAGGGCATTGAGCAACAGCACACGGTATTGAGCAACACAGGGTATTGAGCAACAGCACAGGGCATTGAGCAACAGCATATGGGTATTGAGCAACAGCATACGGCATTGAGCAACAGCAGCATTGAGCAACAGCACAGGGTATTGAGCAACAGCATACGGCATTGGGCATATGGTATTGAGCAACAGCATATGGGGCATTGAGCAACAACATTGAGCAACAGCACAGGGCATTGAGCAACAGCATACGGTATTGAGCAACAGCAGCATACGGTATTGAGCAACAGCATACGGTATTGAGCAACAGCACATGGTATTGAGCAACAGCATATGGTATTGAGCAACAGCACAGGGCATTGAGCAACAGCATATGGTATTGAGCAACAGCATATGGTATTGAGCAACAGCACGGGGTATTGAGCAACAGCACAGGGCATTGAGCAACAGCACAGGGTATTGAGCAACAGCATACGGTATTGAGCAGCAACAGCACGGTATTGAGCAACAGCACAGGGCATTGAGCAACAGCATACGGTATTGAGCAACAGCACACGGTATTGAGCAACAAGGGTATTGAGCATATTGGCGGTATTGAGCAGCAGCACACGGCATTGAGCAACAGCATATGGTATTGAGCAACAGCACAGGGTATTGAGCAACAGCATACGGTATTGAGCAACAGCACACGGTATTGAGCAACAGCACACGGTATTGAGCAACAACACGGCATTGAGCAACAGCATACGGTATTGAGCAACAGCACAGGGCATTGAGCAACAGCATCATCATTGAGCAACAGCATATGGTATTGAGCAACAGCATATGGTATTGAGCAACAGCACAGGGCATTGAGCAACAGCATATGGTATTGAGCAACAGCATATGGTATTGAGCAACAGCATAGGGCATTGAGCAACAGCATATGGTATTGAGCAACAGCATATGGTATTGAGCAACAGCATATGGTGGTATTGAGCAACAGCACACGGTATTGAGCAACAGCATACGGTATATTGAGGGCAGCAACAGCATATGGTATTGAGCAACAGCACAGGGCATTGGTATTGAGCAACAGCATGGTATTGAGCAACAGCACAGGGCATTGAGCAACAGCATATGGTATTGAGCAACAGCACAGGGCATTGAGCAACAGCATACGGTATTGAGCAACAGCACAGGGCATTGAGCAACAGCATATGGTATTGAGCAACAGCACAGGGCATTGAGCAACAGCACACGGTATTGAGCAACAGCACAGGGTATTGAGCAACAGCATATGGTATTGAGCAACAGCACAGGGCATTGAGCAACAGCATACGGTATTGAGCAACAGCACATTGGTATTGAGCATTGAGCAGCAGGGTATTGAGCAACAGCATAGGGGTATTGAGCAACAGCACAGGGTATTGAGCAACAGCACAGGGTATTGAGCAACAGTACACGGTATTGAGCAACAGCACATGGTATTGAGCAACAGCACACGGTATTGAGCACACATTGAGCAACAGCATAGGGCATTGAGCAACAGCAACACGGTATTGAGCAACAAGCAACAGCATACGGTATTGAGCAACAGCACAGGGCATTGAGCAACAGCACAGGGCATTGAGCAACAGCACACGGTATTGAGCAACAGCACAGGGCATTGAGCAACAGCATATGGTATTGAGCAACAGCACACGGCATTGAGCAACAGCATATGGTATTGAGCAACAGCACAGGGCATTGAGCAACAGCACAGGGTATTGAGCAACAGCACACGGTATTGAGCAACAGCACAGGGCATTGAGCAACAGCACAGGGCATTGAGCAACAGCAGATGGTATTGAGCAACAGCACACGGTATTGAGCAACGGTATTGACACGGTACATGGATGTCAACATGTGCTCCTGCACCATGTGACGTCATCTGGATCACACATGCAAGTTACTTTGCAGAATTTCTGCATTGCGGAACAGCAAGCAGTGGTAGAAATATTTAGAACTTAGCAGACCAAACAAGCATCAACAAACATCGTATATCATTTTACATTAAAAAAACCTTTTCATGGAAGGATTAACACGTCGAGCTGCCTTGTAATGTGGCTATAGAATTGTTTGCGTCATCAGTTCGTCATATGTGTTTGGCATTGTTAGGTTTTGAAGTCACATGATTTGTTTTACTGTGACATGACAGTCTCATCCGGAGAGACAATGTGACGTCAGTTATCAGAAACCAATGTCCATGTATGGTTCATCCTAGGAAGACTGACGTACGAAAGAAAGTCCACACACTGTTTCGGGATTATTTTTCAAAAGCCAACGTAGATTTTTTTTAAAGCGTTTAGATTGTGTACAACCAATGCCGTCGCATGCGTTGTGAATGAGTAAGTGAGTTATTGAGTTTAGTTTTACGCCGCACTCAGCAATATTACAGCTATATGGCGACGGCCTGTAAATAATCGAGTCTGGACCAGACAATCCAGTGATCAACAGCATGAACATCGATCTGCGCAATTCGGATACGATGACATGTGTCAACCAAGTCAGCCAGCCTGACCACCCGATCCCGTTAGTCGCCTCTTACGACAAGCATGGTTTACTGAAGGCACATTCTACCCCGGATCTTGACGGGTACACATGCGTTGTTTCCTCCTATGTTACCTGCAGTGAGATGAGCTTGTTAACGTGGTCGTAGATCGCTGCAACATGTCAGCTGTATGACGGCAGTCATGTGATCCGTGTCTGGACCAGAATTCCGATGATCGATATTATGAGTAGGATCCCCACTGGCGGGGTACGATGACACGCGGTCAAGTCCCCAGTCTAACCACCCGATCTACTAAGTTCCTTGTACCACACGCCCAGCTTGCTGGGGATAGTACCCGGAATCATTGACACTGACGAGTCGGTCCGTATTAATCACAAGCTGAATGGTGTCCAACTACCTGTTGAACTAGATGATGTTAGCACATATCACTGTGTTCTGCCTTACATGGTTCAGTGGGACCCACAGGACCTAATTCAACACATGTACACTGTGGCCTACACAATGAACCATTACAATTGTTCTGTTCACTGTGAATGGTACCTGATAGATTGAGATAACGATGTTGCTGTTAATCTTCCAGTGATTCAGAACGTTGGGTCAATTGAACTCTCCCCGGGGAGTTGATAATACCCACATAGTGAACTCAGGTGGAGGAGGCGATGTCTGTGTGGTTCGGGAAAACGCTTTAGCCACTATGTAACATATGTTATATTAGGGATAACACTTTCACAGTACAGATTCTAGTACCTCTGTTAGGTTGAGTCCTCCCATCCGGGGTTCGAACCCACACTGTCAGTCAGGCACCTACTTTTCTCTTTAGTAATCGCCAGCACACAAAGTCATCAATCTAGCCCACTCAGACATCGCAACCTCCATAAAAATGGAAGTCGGACAACTGGTAGTCTAGATCACCTACTTTGTGTACCCCCCTGATAAGTGTAAACTGGCACGGCCGAAAGCTATGATTACACAATGTCATTTAGAAAGTGGTCAAATGTAACATAGGACTCAACCTAACAAGTTTGTACTAGAATCTGTACTTTCCTGAAAATGTGTAATCCCAGTGTATGAAATAAGGCCCGTCCGACCGCCTGAGACGGTCAAGATTTCTGATGGACGGTCTAAATTTACAGTTAGCCAGCCCGATGCTCTGGTAAATTTTTTAGATGTTCCATCCATCTGAGTAAATTCACCATATTTGGTCTGGTTAAATCCATTTTGGGCTGGTAACATTTTAAAGTTACCAGCCCTGAGGTCTGGATGGATTTGGGGCTTATTTCATCCACTGGTAATCCAAACTAAAACATATGTTACATTTGGCCATTTTCCAAAAGACATTGTGTGTTCAACAAGTAGGTATCGTATCTGCCGTTTGGTTAGAAAGACAGTTTGTGAGAGGGTGAATGTCTCCAGTGCTCCAGCCTGTACAAACTAGAGCCTGAATAATCCAAAGAGCTTGACATCAGTAAAATTTGTTTCGGCAGATTATCGAGAAAATCTGGTGTTGATGTGGCATATATATTCCCATCTGGTCATGATTCGTTGTATAAAAGCTGGTTTTAAAATCATAATTTTATATTAACAAACTGTTCCTTTCAATATTTTTAATATTCCCCGTCTATTCACATTACGCCTGTCTGCCAATATGAGCGAACAAACTCGCATGCAATGGCCGACCAATGAGTCGTGATAGACTTTACACAGTACCTCTTGAAGGTGCCACAGGCTTGTGCTGTGTATGCAAATCTCAGCCCCATCCATTGATTGCCCGCTTGACACTAATGAATGACCTGGAATACACCATTAATTGACAATGATTAACTCGTCGGACTGACACGCGCTCTTCCGGAGGACACACAACTAGCCCCGGCTTCTTATACCAGTTTGGCAATCAATCCGGTTTAAACGCAAACTGGTTTTCATCCATCTGGGAGTGAAAACCAGTGTTCTGTTATACATTCTTCAAACGGAAACCGGATTACATGTCGCAACATGAGAACTGGTGTTGGTTTTTTCAAACCGGTTTGGAAGAGTTGATTAGTTTGAAGTACTGGTGTAATGGACGGCGTTGTCATGTGTCCCAGCATTGCACCTAGCGCATAATTAGAGATGCAGTCATTACAACGTATTTAAATCACGCGAGATTCAACTGATGGGGCAGACGACACTAACGTATGGATTCACAGTAGGATGGCCTTTACAAGATGCAAGGAGGAGAGTGACCTCGGAACGGTTGTTAAGGTGATAGCACCAGTTGGGAACATAAGAAGGTTAAACATAATTAATAACGCCTGCAATCTTGTCATACATTAATATATTCATTGAACTGGGACCTGACATGTGAGACTCTTCACAATGGCGATCCATGGGAAAGAAAGTGTTGTGTTCACTCATATTCATATTTACAGACGCCGATTGTATTTCCAATCTCGCTCAATCTATAGAATTTTCGAAGACCTTGAAGGGCACGTCAGTTTCCAGGGAAACTAATTTTCTCACAAATGATATATAGTCAATATTGTATCGCAATAGCTACGTTGATTGTTTGAACGTGCAGAGCTAGGTACCACGGTGCCATATGGCATGAGATGTCAGATAGTTGCAGAAAATCGGTCGGTGGTGACGCAAAAGGTATTTTTTCCTCGGTTATTTAAATTCAAATGCTGTGTGCTAGGTTTGCTGATATCTCCGGTGTCAAGACTTTAACGTCCAGTAGGATAGGTAAGTAGTTAAGGCTTTGACTTGTAACGCCGTGGATCAGAGGTCGATTCCTTTACAGGAAAGAATGTATGTGTTAAGCCTAGGTTTGTAGTCCTTTGAAGTTACATAGCTGGAAAATTGCTAAAAGCGGCGTAAAACCCAACTCATTCACTCACTCCAGAGTAAGGGGATTCACATTTACCTTTGTGATCGATGTTCATGCTGTTGATCACTGGATTGTCTGGCGGTTATTTACAACAACCATATGGCGGGAATATTGCTGAGTGCGGCGTTAAACAACAAACAAGCCTTTGTCCATAAACCTGTTAATGTACTCGTATTTGTTCTATCAGATTTCAACACGTGAAGATCCGGGTTAGAATTGATCTTCAGTAACCCATGCTTGTCGTAAGAGGCGACTAACGGGATCGGATGGTCAGGCTCGCTGACTTGGTTGACACATGTCATCGTATATCCCAATTGCGAAGATCGATGCTCATGCTGTTGATCACCGGTTTGTCTGGTCCAGACTCGATTGTTTACATACCACCGCCATATAGCTAGAATATTGCCGACTGAGGCGTAGAACTAACTCACTCACTCTATCAGATTCTTCAAACGATACTAAACATACAGTAGTTTAACTCCATAGAACGACTAAATGACTGAACTAATTATTCTAAACTAATCGATCTTACACCACGGCGCATAATCACTGCTTTTACTGATATACTTCCGCGTTATTTCGCTACAGAGCAGTGTACGTGCATGTTGTCAGTCCTGAGCATTGACATAATTATTTTGTAACGAATGACGCCACAATGCTACAACTTACCAATCAGAATAAGGGAATCGTTAAAATACACATGTACCTATATGTTATTCACTACTCTCTGTCTTAGGTATAATGTAGTGTCTTGTGTCTCACAGGCCATATGACCGGGTGCTATATTTTATTGAGTGTTTTAAAGTGTCTTTGTATGTTTTATAACATGTGACACACAAATTAAAAATATTTTCTTCTTCTTCTTCTCCCTATGTATTAAGATTATTACACGTGATCAGTCAGGGATAGCCTCAAGTGTTAGGAAAATAAACGCGTCATCAACATCTCCACAAAACAACAGTAAAAGTAACTGTTAGTGATGTGCCTTGCCAACGGTAGCTGGCGAAAAGCTAAAGAGTCAATATGAATAAATGCATCTTAAATGAAGACAAACGCAAGGTCTTCTTCAACCTGTTGAAACGTCTGGTCGGAGGAAATTTGACGTAATGTTGTAAAAGATAAGTCACAAAGTTTTCGCTTTCTTTAAGTGTCCATCTTGGCGTGTTGACGCTGTAACCTTTGTAAATGAATATCCATCATTCAAACAGAAACCCCATACACGATAGCTTTATCATTAGTCTTCCAATAATTAATTAATTAATTCCATGAGCTGACAAGTAATTGATGATCGTGTTATTCATATTTGATGATGTGTGGCCGTGATCGTGAAATTAACGATATACTGGCACTATATTAAGCAAGATATTCCTTTAAAAAACTCTTGTTCGTTTTACCCAGTGTGTCATATCTCGATTTAATCATAACAAACACACTGGAACCCTTTGCTACCATAGCTTGGCTGGCTAAAGGAGTGAGTGAGTGAGTGAGTTTAGTTTTACGCCGCTTTTAGCAATATTCCAGACATGGGCGTCACACATTGTACCCATGTGATGAATCGAACCCGGATCTTCGGCGTGACGAGTGAACGCTTTAACGCCTAGGCTACCCACCGCCCCGCTGGCTAACGAGATGTCACATCTCCTTCAGTAATTACACCCACCCGTGAAGATCGGGATTAGAACTAATCTTCAAGCTATTGCTTTTCATGAGAGGCGACTCATGGTTGATGCATATCACAGAAAATCGATGCTCATGATGTCAGTCACTGGATTGTCTGGACCAGACTCGATTATTTACTGAGCGCCGTCACATACGAGGAATATTGCTGGGGGTGCGGCGTAAAACAACAAACAAACATTAATGACTCAAAGAAAACAACCTCGCATATGATCTGACGTGTTATCTGCAACGTGCCAGTCGACTCAGATGTAAATTAATACAACGGTCTTAATTTATCATGACTCAGCACATTAAATACGGGGACAAAACAAATGAATCTATCGGAATAGTGAGTGAGTGAGTGAGCTTAGTTTTACGCCGTTTTTAGCAATATTTCAGCAATATCACGGCGGGGAACACCAGATATGGGCTTCACACATTGTACACATGTGGGGAATCGAACCCGGGTCTTCGGCGTGACGAGCGAACGCTTTACTCACTAGGCTACCCCACCGCCCCGAATCTATCGAAATAATTAAGTGTTTCCGGTGGATACTGCAGACTGGGTCGACTGATCGGGAAGTGGCTGCTGCATTCGGGTGTCTTCGCCTCATCATTCTAAGGCTGCGTCAGCGATTCCAGAATACTGGCACATTTAGAGGCAGACCCAGAAGCGGGAGGCCACCAATTACAACCACTTCCCGATCAGTCGACCCAGTCTGCAGCATTCCAATGGCCCTCTCCCGCTCTTCTGCTGTTAATCTCGGCATTGTAGTGAATGTATGGTGTGAAATGATAAATCTAGGGGCCTTATATACCCGTTTCCAACAGTTTTCACGTGCATTTCA
Source organism: Haliotis rubra (assembly GCF_003918875.1). NCBI lineage: Eukaryota > Metazoa > Mollusca > Gastropoda > Lepetellida > Haliotidae > Haliotis > Haliotis rubra. Next base: position 2,871,507 of record NW_025766980.1, on the reverse strand, counting down.
TGCAAGGTGAAGTTACAATGGGTACGTTTTGGCGTTATGCTTCCTTATACAAGGACAGAAATAGGCAAAATTTTACAGTATCTAAGGGAAAAAATTAGTCTTTTCTCGTTTGACGACTCTTCCTAAAACAGTCGAAAGTCATGATGATCCAAAAATTAAACCTCAAGTGGTTGGAATGTGTTTTAAAGAGACAAAAATCCAATTTCAGCATTGGGTCCCTTTTTTACGGTAAACAACCATTCTTTCATATCCAAAACCCAACTTTATCACTCTTTGTGAATGTGCATGCATTATCATCATAAACAATATCGTTTGGACCCATTTTTAACTGTTTTTTACACTTTTGATTTGGATTTTTACATGATTGAAAATAGGACAATGGACCCCACCTAAACAAACATGTCGATATCCTAATTATCAATGAATTCCTCAGTCTGATGTTTTGACTCAATAGAGTTACATGATTGGTTGTTAAAACATACCAAACCAAAGTCTTCTATCCATATAACATTTGAGGCTATTCTACTGTTCAGAGTTGTAACATTTCTTTTGGCGTTCAGTTTAGTTAAGCCTGAGATAAGATGAGAGTCTGAGGATCTACACAGCTTTCAGAAATATCCATGCAGTACAAAAGAGAAATATTTTCATACTGTACTCGCGAGGAGAACTGAACCCGTGTCAGCCAAACGTATTGAACATGCAGCTACCCTGCGTTCCCCATCTCTGAGTAAAACCTCCCGTAGCGTACTAGGAGTGATCAGAGTGTTTGGTTTGACTCTCAAATTGCTGACACAGCAAAGTAACACTTTGGTCTTTTGCAGGTCTGTTTGGTGTCGCGTTGAGTTTAGAAAACGTTTTACATGTATATTGTTTAAACACTACCAGGCTATCTCTGTAATTATACAGAATTGGGGGAGTTTTATTTAAGTCTACTCGTGCCCTCTCCCGTGAAGGTCTGGGTTAGAATAACCCATGCTTGTCGTATGAGGCTACTAACGGGATCGGGTGGTGAGGCTCACTGACTTGGTTGACACATGTCATCGGTTCCCAATTGAGCAGATCAATGCTCATGCTGTTGATCACTGGATTGTCTGGTCTAGACTCGATTATTTACAGACCGCTGCCATATAGCTGGAATACTGCTGAGTGCGGCGTAAAACTAAACTCACTCACTCACTCTAAAACTATGAATCCAAGTGAACTTCATATTGCAAGTAAAACCGTATTTGGTTATATATTCCTTAGTTGTAACGATATGTCATTATGCCTGAGTGTTTATGGTAAGGAGGCGGGGTAGCCTAGTGGTTACAGCGCCCGCTCGTCACACCGAAAGACCTGGGTTCGATCCCTTACATGGATATAGTGTAAGACCTATTTCTGGTGTTCTCAGCGTGATCGTTCAGGTATATTGCTATAAGCGGCGTAAAATCATACTCACTCACTAACTGAAGGGTGAAGGATCCCAAAACGGATGATGATACCTGACAATCACACAAGTGACACTCTCGCTAATAAGATAGAATCACTGAATGAATGTTTATTTAGACCAAAGGTCAATCATTTGTACATTCAATAATGATTTAACATATGCACATGTGTATAACATTTCTCACCCTAATAAGATACATGAGAGATATATTTTCTGAGGACATGTACATGAAAACAGAACAAACAAATGGTCAGGGACTCTTGTCGCGAACCTGCTCATACTAGTTCCCCACAAAACATAACAGAAACCGACGAATTAGTCTACCAACAAGAGTACTGTCAAATTAGAAACACTATGACACTTAGAAATCTATATTTATAGATGGATCCAAGCACAGATGCAACTGTCGTTAGATCCAGAACAAAATCTTCTAGTTTACCAGATTCAACAGCTCCATTTCCACTGCAGAAGCGAATGCTATATTATTAACTGCTCTTAAATCTATCAATAAACAGTCTAAATATAAACAATATGTATGTCGCGTGGGAAGCTCTGGAGTTATATAATGATCTTGCAACTTGTCAGTATGACATTGTCTTTGTTCCAAGCCATGTTGGAATCGGCGGTAATACAAATGGCTGATGATAATGCAAAGGTGGCGCTGAATAAATTAATGATGCTGCTTATAGAGATTATAAACCTGTCATTAGAGGTTACATCCGGGATCTAATGCAAAAGAAGTGGGACACCCAAGAAAGTATCAATAAATTACATGCAATTCAAACCAACTATCGGTTGCATCAACTTTGGATGTCAGTCCATATTTGAAGAGGTCATTTGGAGACCGTGCCGTATTGTCCACAGCAGGTACACCCATAATTATAATCCAACCGACAAGGTATGTAAGACCATGTCATTGAGAGTATTTTATATCTGCGATTGTTCTGATCGTAGAATGTGTATTCGTTTAATGTTTGGCTAAATTTCTCAATAATCACCAACATCTGAAGGATGGTGTAAATCCAGCTTGGGTTCATGCAGGTAGCAAAGGTACTGTAAGTCCCCATGGTCCCTGGTATGGTGATCTACCTTCATTTGCTGGCGATCTGTACCCCGCTTCTATATTGTATCCTTCTCTATGGTGATAGTCTGAATTCATTCTTTATCAGAGTATGAATTGTTCACAAAATATCTGGAACACTGCCGATGTGACGTTAAATATTCACACATTCATTAAATGTGAAGACATTTATTACATCTTTGATCGATGCTGATTTCGTTTACAAACAAGTTGAATAAAATTGTATGAAAATTTACATTACAACACTAAACAGGGACTCCAACAGTGTATATAAAGGACATTACTCCATTGTAAATATACTAGGCACATAAAGAAACTGTGCATACAAAAATTTATAATATAAATTTATCAAACCTGTGTAGACACATAAGGATTTAAGCTCAGAGATTAGTGACATGTATCCATAATGCATGCACGTGCCACGTTCCGTGACGTCAGTGGTTTCGTCCTTGAGACGTGCAATACGTTGTTGCACGTGCATTCCGGGAAAGTGAAACAGAGCAAATGAATGCCACACAATACTGTCACTTTGCAAAGCTCAACCCCTGCCCTTGCGATCGTTCAAAAATTTAAACGGCTATTGAAACGCATAGCATGCCAAGGCTCATGTCTGCACAACGTCATGAGGCCAATGGGATGGTCCGTAGGGGAATGTCTCAACGACAAGTGGCTGCACATTTCCACTGCCACCGGAACACCATTTCTGCACTGGTGAGACGCTACCAGAACACAAATGACGTCATCGATCGGCCACGTTCTGGACGTCCACGTGTAACAATGCCAAGACAGGACAGATGGATAAGGGTGACCCATCTGCGCCACAGGTTTCAGACTGCAGTGATGACTGCCCGAACCATCCCAGGACTTCGCCGTATCCACCCCAACACAGTTCGACAACGTTTACGTCATCACGGGATCAGACCACGACGTCCCGCCATACGGCCTATCCTGACACAACGTCATCGACAATCTCGCCAAATGTGGTGCTGAAATCATGTCCGCAGACCCTTGTTTTGGTGGAGAAATGTTGTTTTTACAGATGAGTCCTGGTTTAACTTTTCCCATAGTGATGGACGTCAACGTGCCTATAGACGCGTGGGAGAACGTTATGCACAGGCCTGTGTCTTGGAGAGGAATCGCTTTGGTGGTGGTTCCGTGATGATTTGGGGTAGAATAACAGCACGCCAAAGAACTCCTTTGGTGATTGTTCAGGGCAACTTAACTGGTGTGGGCTACAGGGATCAGATTCTTCGACCTGTGGCAATTCCTTTTCTGCAACGTCATGGCCCTGGGTTAACATTCCAACAGGACAATGCCCGTCCTCATACGGCAAGGGTTGCTATGGATTTCTTGCAACACCAGAACGTTGACTTACTGCCTTGGCCTGCAAATTCACCGAAAGAGCATGTTTGGGACGAGATGGATCGACGTCTACGCCGTCTTCCTCATCCGCCAGATAACGTCCTTGACCTTGCAACAGAACTTGAGAGAATCTGGCGTGACATCCCACAAGCCTTCCTTGCACGTTTGATAGGTTCTATGCGTCGTCGATGCACTGCTGTTCTCAATGCCGATGGTGGACATACCCGTTATTGAGCTTGTGACATGGTCATTTGACCCCTGTCCCGCTTGTGGACTCGTGACGTCATTGTGATTGACTTTTCAATTGAAATTCTCCATTAAAGTGTATATGTACCTTTGACATTGTTATCGTACTTATCAACTGGGATAATATTTTGACAATGCACAGTTTCTTTATGTGGCAAGTATAGTTATTAATCCGGATTAATAATCATGGTGATTTCAATAGGATCATCCGTAGAGATTATCGGGCCTCACTCTATACTTAATGCTGCATTATATCGGACATGCCTTTAAAAGAACGATATAAAGAACATCGTACACACTCTTCACCATTGTAAAAGGGGGCGTGAACTTGACTCTACAAATCATATAGTTCTATTTGCAGGTCATACAAATACCGTACACATTTGCCTTAGTTGTGTACACAAATCAAAACCATAAACATGTTCCACCCCTCAGTGTCCAGAAACAGCAAGACGTTTGAGTGAGTGAACTTTTAGCAATATTCCAGCAATATCACGGGGAGGGACACCAGAAATGGGTTTCACACATTGTACACATGTGGGGAATCGAACCCGGGTCTTCGGCGTGAACAGTGAACGCTTTAACCACTTGGTTACCCCACCGCCCCTCAAGACGTTTAAGGTGAGGTGAGGTGAAATTGGGTTTAACGTCGTGCTTGAGAATATTTCACTCATATGACGACGTGCATGCGTGTGAATGTGTATGTGCGGCTGCTTGTACTAGCCCAGACTTAAGCTGGTTTTATAGTGCTAGCCCACTGAGATACTATGCCGCAGTGAAGCATGAATACCCCACTCAGACACATTTTACTGACTCCGAGCCGACCAGTCCTTGTTGTACCCATTAATGCCGAGCGCCAGGCAGGGACCAACAAGTACCATATTTTAAAGTCTGTTGGTATGACGCGGTCGGGAATCGAACCTGCGACCTTCAAGAATCTGATAAAAATGTAAGGGTTTTTGAACAAACCAAACTAAGCACTGAGTAGATTCCTGTTTGTAACAGATTGGCTTCTTTACGGGGTCCTACCTGGATATAGTTGTTATACACTGAAGCATACGTCAGTTCGGAAAGCGTTTTAGATTTCTATCGCGGGGTCTATTATACAGTAATTTGTAATACTATAGCTGTTGAATTAGTGAGAGATTGATCGGCCGACAATCCAAGCATCCAATGTTGCATACATTTGTTGCTAAATCAGCGTTTTTTCTGCCGCCGCGTCGCTTGTATCCAACGTCTATGAAGTTGGGAACGTGATGGAGCCGATTTGTTGCAATAAATTCATTCGTGACTTATGACGGGTCCCCTGTGACCCTACAGTATTTATAACAGGCAAACTGATAAGGTACTGATTGACTAAATCCCCCCGGTTCGTCTCCGACTTGGTAGTGGCATGCACGCAGACATGGCGATGGTTTATTTATTAGACGAGACAGCCAGGTCGTCGGGAGGAAATGACGCCCGCTGGTTTGGTGTTTAGTTATTCGTAATTAATTGATACATATTCTGTATGTTGCGTCTCACGGATGAACGAGCAAACATTGTCTCATTGCCTCTTAACTAATGCCAGTAACTCACTCGGCTATTGCTGCCAATGTCATATGATTCAGACGCCATGTTGGTTAGAAACGTCATATGCTTGTCAACGTCGACGTCTGAAATGGAATGGAAATTATATTCCATGTGGAAACGGACCTGGAATATATCGTGCTGTAACAACTTCTGAAACGTTCGCGGAGACGATTTGGTTCCACCTTTACCCTCTTTATCTTGCGACTGAATGTTATTTTACGTCACAAACAGCGACAACGTAGATAAATCACGGCGAATGTGCGTAATCGAGTCTGGACAATGTGCACTCGTGGTTATCAGGAGTAGTTAGAGAAGGATGACAGGAGACAATTCAAGACGATAGAAAGGGTTCCCCGCAGGTTTTAGGGATAGTTTTAGGGACGTTTTGTATAACCGAAAATGAGATACTCGACTGCAACTACGCTCCGGTTGGTGGATGGTCTGTTGGTCCGCGTTGTTGCAAAATTACATGATGTAACATTCAGAACATTCAGATCGACAAGACAGCCATTGCCAATCTTTTGAGTCATGCAAGAACGCATCTTCCCAGAAACACCCAAACAGCACCTGCAAATACGATGTAAAGTTGCACGTGGGCTGGGCTGCGCATGTTAATTTGCTTTGCGCATGCTGTGAATTCACTGCATAAATCGACCACTTAACACAAAACACGTAATTCTTCACGTGCCATATGTACCTCAAGAACAAACAACCACACTGCAACATGTTTTAATACAGGTTTGTTCATGTGCTTGGATTGGCTCCTGAAAGTTACAAGTCACTGGGATTTGTTCTGAGAGAGTCAGTGAGTGAGTGTGTTCTAACGCCACTAGCTATGCACAAAGTGATGCATGGTATAGACGTGTATCGCGATATGAAATGTACGACCATTGTGATGAGAATCTGGACGCATAATCTGCGCGAACTGTCAATCAGCATGACGCCGGAGATTCGATCTCCGACCCCATCATACCAAATTGTTGACCTGCCTGGCGTCCGACATAAAGGTGGTCAGCTCGGAGACAGTAAGTTGTGGAATATCCACAGTGGGTATCCATGTTAAACCTGCGGAATGATTCCTCTGTGTCTTGCACTACAAAATGGCATCAACCCTGACTAGTACCAACAGCCACACCCATGCATGTCGTTGTGGAACAGAAACAATCCCGAATGTAACTTTAAGCCCGCTTCACCTCACCATGGTTACCACTGGCTGCATCAAACCTGCAATGCTACCGGGAGCTGAAGAATAACAAATACTGAATCCTCGTTCGTTTTTGTATTTGGAATGTATGGCGAATCGCACATTTCGTATTTCATGACTATCCAGCATGTCGGAGCAAGAGAGCTGATCAAACATCGTCAGTCTCCACTTGTAATGCCTGTCCTGGCTGTGAGCATGCAGCATAGCTGGAGTGAAATTGCTTCCACTGATATTAACATGATGATTAATGCTCGGACTTCAGATGGAAAATTAAGCCGGAAAGTTATCTTGCCTGGTTAAAAATACTAGACGTTTAGGTGACATTGTCAAACTCGACTAGTTTTACTGAGTTGTGTTGATTCAGTCCCCATCAAGTGGCATGTGTAATTTATTATTTTGAATATTTGATTCAATTGTTTTTAATTGTTTTTTTAGCCTACCGTCATTTTTCTCAGCGTTCTATCCATCGTGTTGCTGTTTGAATACACGACGGTGAGGCGGTCGTCAGAGGCACCGAGTTGCTTCCCTTAGGCCTGCCAGTATCCAGTGATCGCCCTTGTTATGTTTCTAAAGTCCACTTGAAAATTTAATAGACTCACAAAGTATGGTGATGATTAATTACCAAAGGTAGCTGAATGAGTACTGATAATTATCAAATGAATATTACGCTTTACTGGAAATATTCTGTAGGGAAACGATAAACATAATCAGTCAGGTTTGATCACAACGTTAAAATCCCGACTGCATCCCGACCTTCAGCGGCTACACATAACAGATTTCGTACATTACAAACAGGGGGGTTCCAAAGCCTAGAGATGGTGATTAATGTCATTACACTGAGTGTTTCTTAAAAGGCGCATTTTCCGGTTTTGTCAGAACCATAAGTGATACTTTTCATCGTCGCTGTGGCATGTTTTCACTTTCTTTGTATTAGCACATATGAAGGTGTTTTCATTAAATAATTATTGTGATAATTTTTTATTTTTTTTGCCAAGTGACGAGAATTACATTATTGTCATTTTCTGTGGGTTTCACCGAGATGGTCGACGTCTAAAACGTGCACCACTTCCGGTTTTCTCCGCAACCTGTCATGCCGTAATGTAAGCTGTTCTAAGCTGTGTCATATCCTTCTTTCACTCTTTCACCCACATGCTCACTTACCCATTAGAATTGTTTGAGAAGTGGCGCTGCTGTTATCTATGTGGAGTAGCCTCCCTTAGCCGGATCAGGAGCTTCTGATCTAATCTGAAATTCTTCCAAATCCATTGCCGAAACGCAGCTCTATCCTCCCCATAGATGTAGATACAAGCAAGCTGATGGCTAGAAAATTCGTGGTACTTAACAAAGGCTGGTTTCTTAAAAGTGCTTTGTCCTACGGGAAACCTAAAGCTAAATAAAAATAAGGAAAGTTCACACCTGTGAGACTGGCCGACACTTGCCGAACATTGTCCAACCTGCCTACATTTATCCAGTTATCATGATGTGTCAACATTTAAGTTTTACTTTAAGTTTTTACTTTAAGTTTTAGTTTTTACTTTTTCCAGGCAAAAACGAGCAAAGCTGTTGAAATGAGACATTATGCATCTGTTTGTGTCCTCAACAGCGGAGAGTTCCACAAGCCCGGGAGAGCCCGGATGTGTTTCCCTGCTACAGTCAACATCATCAATATTTCAGCGGACAAAGCGTCAGATTGCATGTCACTGATATGGGGAGAGACTCATAAAGTATCTCGCCATTTATTTTCTCTAAATGAATACGTACTTCACAACTGGCAAACGCCAATCTCGGTGTCCAAGATTTGTAGGCAAAAATCGTGTTTGATAAACAAAACATTTAGTTTGCATCTCGTTAAATCCCAGTAAGAAAAACAGGGTTTTGCTTGTAGATCCCATTGACAAGGCTATCCACCACTGGTTTGATTTTCCAAAGCAGATTTCGTTATGGATAAAACGAATAATGAAGATTGCGGAATACAAAATAGATAATTACCCATTAAAACAGAAAATGAGACAGAAACGTCTTGAGCCAGTACCCACGCAAATAGCAGATTTCTATGGTAACGAAAAGCTGCAATAATAATACCCATTCAAAGCTGTGTTGGCTTAAAGCTGCAATAAAATCACAAAGTGTGTCTTGCTCATCTGCTCAATTTCCGACTCAAGAAGCTGACACCAACTAAAGTTCAGTACCAAATGTCGATTGCTTGATAAGACATATGGATAATGGTGATGAGACACATGGATATATTCAGCATTAGTAATGGTGATGAGACATATGGATATATTCAGCATTAGTAATGGTGATGAGATATATGGATATCATCATTAGATAATATTCAGGTAATGATAGATTCAGCATTATATGGATATATTCATTAGTAATGGTGATAGACATATGGATGGTGATGAGACATGGGACATATGGATATATTCAGCATTAGTAATGGTGATGAGACATATGGATATATTCAGCATTAGTAATGGTGATGAGACATATGGATATATTCAGCATTAGTAATGGTGATGAGACATATGGATATATTCAGCATTAGTAATGGTGATGAGACATATGGATATATTCAGCATTAGTAATGGTGATGAGACATATGGATATATTCAGCATTAGTAATGGTGATGAGATATATGGATATATTCAGCATTAGTATAGTATGGTGATGATATATTCAGAGAGTAATATGGATATATTCAGCAGCATTAGACATATATATATTCAGCATTAGTAATGGTGTGATTCAGAGTAATGGTGATATGGATATATTCAGCATTAGTATATGGTGATGATGAGACATATGGATATATTCAGCATTAGTAATGATGATATAGACATATGGATATATTCAGCATTAGTAATGGTGATGAGACATATGGATATATTCAGCATGGTAGTATATGGATATATTCAGCATTAGTAATGGTGATGAGACATATGGATATATTCAGCATTAGTAATGGTGATGAGATGGGATATGGATATATTCAGCATTAGTAATGGTGATGAGACATATGGATATATTCAGCATTAGTAATGGTGATGAGACATATGGATATATTCAGCATTAGTAATGGTGATGAGACATATGGACATATGGATATATTCAGCATTAGTAATGGTGATGGACATGATATTCAGCATATGGATATATTCAGCATTAGCATTAGTAATGGTGATGACATATAGACATATGGATATATTCAGCATGATGAGACATATGGATATGGTGATGGGACATGGATATATTCAGCATTAGTAATGGTGATGAGATATATGGATATATTCAGCATTAGTAATGGTGATGGATGGATATATGGATATATTCAGCATTAGTAATTCAGGTGTGATGAGACATATGGATATATTCAGCATTAGTAATGGTGATGAGACATATGGATATATTCAGCATTAGTAATGGTGATGAGACATATGGATATATTCAGCATTAGTAATGGTGATGGGACATGGATATATTCAGCATTAGTAATGGTGATGAGACATATGGATATATTAGCTGTTGCCTGTTCTGTGGAACTTGTTGCCGACCTCTGATCTTCCTGTCCAGATGATCCCAGAGGTGCTCGATCGGAGTTCATATCCGGTGAGCACGCTGGCCAGAGCAGGACGTCAACATTGTTCTGTTGCAGAGAAGTAGCGAGTCTCTCTGGCAGTGTGAGGTCTCGCGTTGTCATGTTGTAGGAGTACACCCGGGGTTGATTCTGTAGGAAGGGTACCACAACTGGCTGTAGGATCTGTCCGATGTACCCCGTGCATTGAGATTGCCCTGCACTACAACCAGACGGGTCTTCTGGTCTCCACAGATACCGCCCCAAACCATGACTCCACCCCGCCGAATGGATGAACTTCTCTGATGCATGGCCTTGCTAAACGTTCCCCTCGTCGACGATATACCCGTTCTTTGCCATCACACTTGTAAAGGGTGAAACGGCTTTCATCGGAAAAGAGAACACGTCGCCAATCTCGGACTTGCCACTTGTAAACTTGCCTTGCCCACCGCTGTCTGTTTTGGCGATGTCTGAGGATCAGGACCATTCCGCGGAAAGGCCGGTAGGCCTTATACCAGCTAATCTCAATCTTCGGGTCACTGTGCGACGACTGATACGATGCCCGAGTGCCGTAGCCGCCGTCGACGTTGCCGTCACGAACCTGTTCCGGAGATGGATAGACCGGATGTAGCGGTCTTCTATGGGTGTAGTGACCCGTGGCCGTCCACTTCTCGGCCTGTCTTGAGTGCTACCAGTATTCCGGTAACGTGTGAACAGCCTGGAGATTGTTGCTGGGGTGCAGCCGAACGTTCTGGCAAGATGAGCTTGGGTAGCTCCCATATCGCGCATTCAATGGCTCGCTCTCGCTGAATTTTGTGTCAGCTTCGGCATTTTGCATGTGCTTTCAGTTACTGTGATATGCCAGCGTGTATCCATCCCATTTCTACCCGACTGGTGCACGTGCATGTTCGTGATTTTCAAAGATTACATGTTATACCTTTTTCTCGTGCTAGGGGTCACGTGACTACATCTACTGACATCACTACCATTCTGCAATATTCTCGTGACTTTGACAATGTTTGCTTTGGATGTTTCATTGGAATTTAGACATGCTCAATTTCCCCAAACCAAATTGAAAACGTTATACTAACTTTTGCCCGTCAGTTTATAAGGATTTATACTGATTACAAGTGGAGACTGACGATGTTTGATCAGTTCTCTTGCTCCGACATGCTGGACAGTCAAGATATTAAATAAGGTGTAATCCATACAATTGGTACTGTAATCATATTTTTTCATTTTCTAACTTCTGAAGATGCCGGGGTGGGTTAGCCATGCGGTTAACGCGTTCGCTCGTCTCGGGTTCGAGGACCCGGGTTCGATTCCCCACATGAGTACAGTGTGTAAACCAATTAATGGTACACACAAGTAAAAATGACGTAAACCATACTCACTCACTCACTCTAAAGATGCCAACCAAACAAGGAATAAACCAACACTAAATGCTGAAGAACGTGGTCTATATTAATGACTGGGTCTAAATAACCTATATATCCCACATAGGTTTAGCCAATCACAGTGACACAGATATAACGACTTCCACTATTTAACATTTCTTTAAACTGAAACAATCACCGCCGGTGTACCTCTCAATCAACCAAGTCAGACCATCCAATCCTCACTTTGGTCGCTCCAGCAGAATCTTAGGAAGTTCTTAGGTAAAAACTGCAAATTAGATTTGGGTTGTTTTTAAAAGACGTAAGAGTTACACAGTTTGCTTTAGTTATCATTGTATTTCTTGTATTACTAAATTAACCATCGAGATGTTGAGACGACCCCTTATCTTCTCTGATAAATGCTAGCACACGTACAAGCGGAGACAATACATTGTATTCCTTGACTGCCATAATGCCCTGATACAGCTGTTGAGTCTCAGGATGGACATCCATCTTCATCAAGGTTTATTATCACTTTGAAGGACTATCACATCCATGTTAATCTTCATAATGAATGTATGTAACGCAATCAATATTTAACGAAGAGGATTTCTTGTTTGAAAGTTCTGTCGTTTTCTCCTATTTTGAACATCTAACATATATTGAAGTTATATCAGTGATATCTTTCTTAGTGGTAACATATGTAATATGTAAATAAGGAGTGAGTGGATTTGACATCCTGTTTCAGTGATATCACGATATCTAAGCTCCATATCTGATGAAAGCCCGAAGTGATGCACGTCACTGACGTCTACCTCTTCAGTGGAAATAAAAACGATAGACACTTTCAATTTCCATACATGCAATCTCTCCCAAAAGCAGAGTTAACTGAAACCAACCATCACAAGTATATTCAGGATTGACAAGGAGTCGAACCCGCGATCTGCACAGTGCTTTGGACGGCTGGGCCACCCCTTGTTAACGATGAATAGTTGAAGGAGAGGTGTGTTTATTATGCTATGTCCCCCTATGAACACTGGCTGCAATGTCTTCGCTTTGTTTACGCCGCTTTTAGCAATATTCCAGCAATATCACGGAGGGGGCAGCAGAAATTGACTTCAGACTTGAGGAATCGAACCTGGGTCTTCGGCTTGACGAGCGAACGCTTTAACCACTAGACAAACCTCCCACCCCTCTACGCTTTGGAAGAGACGTCACAACCGCAATGTATCTGTCCGTAAGCAAGGAATTTCTATTTCTCTAAGAGAGCTGCCGTTCCATTTATAGTTTTACGCGAGGCAATTTTCCCCCCAAGGTCTATACATGTAGATGCAACATGTAGTTTATTAGTGTTTATGTAGCCATGTATCGTAAATCATTGCGTTTCTAGATGAAATCGATACCTGTATGTTCTTGTAATTCAGTAATTCTGCTTACGCTGTGTGCGTGGCATTGACTACTATTCTCTTCTTTAGTCAAAATTTACTGATGCAGAATGGATTCTTGGAAAATATATTTTTGAACATTTCAAAATTACCGTGTACAGACAATCTCATAGATATGGTTTCGAAAACAACAGCCTCTGCACGTGCGAAATGAGAATCACGGGACCTGTCTTGTTTACATTTGATCCAAGATGGCGGCTTGTCTTGTCGGGAGACATTGAATCAAACCCCGGACCTGGTCCTAGTACGAGAGGCAAGGCAACTCAGCCAGACACAGAGATGGATTCAACTGTGAGTGAGTCAATCAAAGCCCTGACATGTCAATTTGATACATTGAACAAGACAATTTCATCTATGAGTGAAATGTTAAGTAGTCTGAAGCGTACTGTTGATGAAAGTAACGCTAAATTGAACAATCAGCTGGAACTTATCAAACAAGAAAATAGTGATCTCAGAAAGATAGTAACGCTTCAAGCAAAGAGTATTATTGCTCTGGTTGATAAAATTGATAAGAACGAAAATTATTCACGCCGGAACAACTTAATTGTTTTTGGTGTCGACATGGACGATGCAAAAGAAGAGTCATCGGAAACCAAACGGAAGGTATACTTATTTCTAAAAGATCAACTAAAATTGGAAAACAGTGATAACATTCTCTTTGACACTGTGCACAGGTTGGGCTACAAAAGACCACACGGGGCTAATCCACCGATCATTATAAAGTTCATCTCAAGAGACGACAAATACCTTGTGTTTAGTAAGGCAAGGGAACTGCTGAAAGGTAACACTTCTGTCAGGGTATCGGAAGATTTCTCCCTAAAACCAGACTCCGAAGGAAAGCAAATGGTACCTCATCTGAAACAAGCAAGGGAAGAGGGGAGACCGCGTTTATTAAAGGTGACTTTCTCTTCATTGATGATGTAAAATTTTCTGTGGACAGTTCTGGAACTCTTCTCCGTTCGTTTGTTACTCCCATGCCGGGTCACGATGACCGGAATGCTAGTGTATTGTAGCAAAGTGGCCTTGACCTTAGTACTGCTATTGACAATTCCTCGGAAAGTGCATGCATCTCGAACTCGACGCTGATAACAAACCTGTTGTGTTGGAATTTAAATGGTCTCTTCAGCAAACTTAGCAACCCTGACTTTATACATTTCATTTCTGAACATTTGATAATATGCTTAACTGAAACTTGGGCTAAAATTGATGAAGATTTTAATCAAATATTTGACCATTTTACAGCTTTCCAGTCGGTGAGACCTAAACGTAAAGTTCAAGGACGATATAGTGGTGGTGTTGTCATATATGTAAACAAGATTATTTCATCTCTCTTCATCCGAATTCATGATGAGTGGATGGACTCCTTGTTTCAAAAGATACTATAAAATCATATAAAAACTTATCTTGGGATGTGTATACATAAGACTTTGACACTGTGCACAGGTTGGGCCACAAAGGACCACACGGGGCTAATCCACTGATCATTATGAAGTTCATCTCAAGAGACGACAAATACCTTGTGTTTAGTAAGGCAAGGGAACTGCTGAAAGGTAACACTTCTGTCAGGGTATCGGAAGATTTCTCCCTCTAAACCAGACTCCGAAGAAGTAAATGGTACCTCATCTGAAAAAACAAGCAAGGGAAGAGGGGGAGACCGCGTTTATTAAAGGTGACTTTCTTTTCATTGATAATGTAAAAATTTTCTGTGAACAGTGCTGGAACTCTTCTCCGTTCGTCTATTACTCCCATGCCGGGTCACGATGACCGGAATGCTAGATGTATTTGTAGCAAAGTGGCCTTGACCTTAGTACTGCTATTGACAATTCCCTCGAAAGTGCATGCATCTCGAACTCGACGCTGATAACAAACCTGTTATGTTGGAATGTAATTGGTCTCTTCAGCAAAAGTAACAACCCTGACTTTATGCACTTCATTTCTGAACATTTGATAATACGCTTAACCGAAACTTGGGCTAAAACTGATGAAGATTTTAATCAAATATTTGACCATTTTACAGCTTTCCAGTCGGTGAGACCTAAACGTAAAGTTCAAGGACGATATAGTGGTGGTGTTGTCATATATGTAAACAAGATTATTTCATCTCTCTTCATCCGAATTCATGATGAGTGGATGGACTCCTTGTTTCAAAAGATACTATAAAATCATATAAAAAACTTATCTTGGGATGTGTATACATAAGACCAGAAACACCCACTTGTAATGATAACATGGAACGTATTGAAAATTATATTGCTATACTAAAGGAAGATCTTCCTAATTTTGACTTTATTATCTGTGGCGACTTCAACAGCCGTACGGGTACCGAGTTGGCTTATATTTGTTTTGACAATGCTGATTTTCTACCGCTAGATGAAGGCACATATGAGGAGTTTGATGCTCGACCATTGTTTCCTAACCGTAAAAACAAAGACCAAGTTGTGAACAATTATGGAAGAGATCTCCTAGAATTGTGTAAAATATTTGCCAATGGATTGTATTTATTAAATGGCAGGTTTTCTGACGAAGGTGACTTTACATACATAGGCCCAACAGGGTACAGTACACCAGATTATGTTTTTGTTTCAGCATCATTGTATCACTGTGTGGAGGACTTTAAAGTTGTGTCTCGTACAGATTCGGATCATCTTCCCCTTACAGTATTACTTTCCCCGTTGTTTACCGTGGACGTGCCAGCTCCGGAGGATTATGTTAATAACAGTAATCGACTCAGGTTCAAATGGAACCATGATAAGTCAAAACAATATTTCGAAAGCATGAAAAGTGAAAGTTCAACGGATATGTTTAATAAGTTTATTGACATGTTACATGTTGATATTGATAAAGCATTGGATATTCTACAGTGTATATTTCAAACATGTGGAAGTGAAATGATATGTATTCAACCGAATTCTATCCCTGCTAAAGGACAGCCCGACTGGTTTGATGAGCAATGTCGTACTCTCAAGAGAGAAAAATACATATGTCTAAATATGTTTAGAAAACAGTCCACTAAAGAAAACTATAACCGGTATTACTGCAGCAGAACTAACTTTAAATATACCTGTAGAGCCAAGGAAGAACGTTATAAACATTCAATAATTCAAGCTATACATGATGCAGCAAGCTCCAGTGACTGTATTGTGTTTTGGCGTCTTGTGAAAAAGTATATTACAAATCGTTTATCTGAGTCTGTTATCTTGCCCCTTCAGTATGGGCTGATTACTTCAAGAACCTATTAAATCCCTAAACAACCTGATGATGGCGGTTTTGCAGAGGACATCAAAGCTTCACTTAGCAATCACACTGTGCAATGCAGAATGTTGACTGATGATATTCTTTCAATAGCTTTAACGGATGTTGTGTTGAAGATGATATTCTTTCAATAGACTTTAACAAGCAGGATGTTATTAATGCTATAAGAAATTTGAAAATGTAACAAATCCCCGGGTGATGATGGTATCCCAGCGGAATTTTTTAAAACTGCTGAAGGTGTCCTTGTGCCATATTTAGTTATACTCTTTAATAAGATATTACACATTGGATACTACCCTACATCTTGGTCTACTGGTATTATTATGCCACTACATCAAAAAAGGCAGCAAGTGTAATCCGAATAATTTTAGAGGAATTTCCTTATTAAATGTGATAAGCAAATTTTTTTCTACAGCTTTGAATAAAAGACTGGAGTATTATTTAGAGTTCTGTGACCAGGGCCCACTTGCACAGAGCAATCTTAGTTACAATCAATCTTAGGCCCCTACAATCAACTTTACAATCACCATACAATTGCCCTAATCCACTTGCACAAAGCCGATCTTAGCGCGATTGTAAGACCGCATGGATTTAAGATCGCGATCTTAGCTAAGATCGCACTCTTCAACGGTGGAGGTGCGAATTTCTTAAACTCGACTCCTGTCTGGCCAGTTGTCTGCAAGTGCACATAGCATACTGCGCAAATAAGAGAGTGATACTGGTCCCTGCACACAATACATACCTCCCTCAGTCGCACTTTGCAGAATTTTCATGACAAACATTCCAAGAAATCTTCGAAGGAAACGATTACGTGGACGATAGCATATATTTTTCTACATTTTAACTGTCTTGATTTATGAATTGAGGAATGTGATATTTCAACCACGGAAATACCTACCCATGTTTATGAAAATATTGAACTGCGAAAAATACATTCATAAATTTGGGTCTAGATTAAGTGACTTAATAATTATGAAAATTATAATAATATATCTAATATCGACAATATTTACTTATGATATAACACCTAAATGCATGATTTGCCACTGGTTGTCAATGAGACATTGTTTAATGCACAGCTGTTTTTTTTCCTTTTTGTTTTTTTTGTGTGTGTAAAATCAAAAATATACCCTAGAAGTATTGGTTTTCTCACAATATAACCAGAAAATGTAATATGGCTACAGAAGTGTTGTAAAGAATTCATGACAGGGAAATACAAGATATCAAATAATTTTTATCGAGAGCGGTTGTTTAATACTCATTCACAGTATATTAATGATATGACCCCTATTGCGTTGATAAATATTTTTCTAAAAGTGAAATTAAAATTGAATCTTGATTTTGCACGTTAACTTGATTACTTTAATGATTAACTAAGACAAAATCACTCCATCACCGAAAAGAAAATATCTTGAGCTCTGCGATTGGGCATGACAGACTCTACGGCAACGGCATAAGCCAGGGGGAAACCACTCCCATCTTGCCCATAAAGCTAAAAATTATCTGCTCTTGAGTTAATGAAAGGTCACGGCCATTGTTAATCGCTACGCGGACACCATTTGCTGGTATCCCTTCCTTGAGTTATCAAAAAGGTATGTTGTTTCACATTTATTCCAACATTGAATCGGTTGGGAGATAGTACTTTGTGATATCGACTCGATAGTTCTGTGGTTCACTACAGCAAATACAATGTATCCGACGTTAAATCGGTTGTGCATTCTCCGTGTTGTTGAAGTGTCGGGGTTGAATCATGCTAGGTACAGTTTTATGCAATGTAAAAGCACGCTATCTCCAACGTAAAGCTGATTATTTGCTTCGAAACTTGAACACCATTTTGTCACAGACTACAATGATCTTAGCTCCTTACAATTGGTCCGGACCAATTGTAAGTTTCGATTGTAACTTACAACGATCTTAGCCTACAATCGCTTTGTGCAAGTCGATGGCGATTGTAGCCGAAGCCTAAGATCCCGATCTTAAGGATTTACAATAATTGTAGCGCTAAGATCGTTCTGTGCAAGTGGGCCCTGGTTGGTGAATACAAAGGAGGCTTCAAAAAGGATAACTTGACTGTTGACAGTATCTTTATTTTCAGGCTATTGTTCAGAAATATATTACTGGTAAAGGAGGTAAACTATATGTTGCTTTCATAGATTTTTGTAAGGCCTTTGATATGGTAAACAGGCACACATTATTATGTTCTTTTACAAAATGGAATCCATGGTAATTTTTTTACTTTGATACAAAATATGTACAGAAATGTTAAAGCCACTGTATCTTATGATTTTGGTAGAAATTATGAGATAAATTGGAGTTCGTCAATATTGTGTCCTCAACCCTGTGCTGTTTTCTTTGTTCATTAATGAAATCAAACTGTCACTAGCCCAGGACTTGTCTATATTTGTATCCGAAAAATTAAACATTATTGCATTGTTGTTTGCAGATGATCTGATTTTGGTTGCTGACTCTGTAGTTAAACTTCAGCGTCATCTTGATGCTTTAAATATGTATTCTTACAAATGGGGTATGGATATTAGTTAACATTGATAAAAGTAAAATTATTGTTTTTAAGATGGGTGGCCCTCTATCAGAGCATGAAAAATGGCTGTATAATGGTACTCCAATGGAAACTGTGAATGTCTATAAGTATCTTGGTCTTATGGACTAGAGCATGTAAAAACCTCTCTGAACAACCTAGTAAAGCACTTTGGCCTGTTAAATCATTGATAAGGCGGTATAATATGTGCTTTTCTGATGCTCTCTATATTTTTGATAAGAAGATTGTTCCAATTCTTACATATGGCGCTGAGATCTGGGGTTTTCAAAAAAGAGAGAATATTGAAATTATCCATCGTAAGTTTTGCAAATTCGTGTTAAAAATTGGTTACAGATTTCCTAATGCTGTTGCTTATGGGGAAAGCGTACCACCCCGTCTGTGAAATGTTTACCTTGTAAAATGCATCAAATATTGGATAAGATTATTACACATGCACCTAGATAGATACCCTTATCAATGTTATCGATTTTTATTGTCAATTGAATCTAGAAAACGCCCAACACGGGCAAGTTATGTAAAGCATTTATTGTTTAGACATGGGTTTGGAATTGTATGGAACACACAATCTGTTGGTGATCCAAAGATATTTTTATGTAAATTTATTGAAAGAATTAACGATTGTTTCCACCAAGAGTGGCATTCATTTCTTCTTGACAGCAAATCACTGTGCTTTTACTACTCTCATAAATCTTTGCTGAACTGTGAAAAATATCTCCTGTCTAATATTAGTAATGATAATAAACGTATTTATACAATGTTTAGATCAGGATGTAATATACTCGGTATTCAGTTAATCAGGAAGGGTCTTGCTACTGTCAATGATAATGTTGCATTATGTAAGCATTGTAAAGCTGTTGAAGATGAAGCTCATGTTATATACAACTGCAAGTTTTATGAGAGTTTTCGGCAACGTCTTATTCCAAAGACATCAAGTGGACACTAAGTCTCCATTCAAAGTCTCTGTACATCCGTAGATATTAATATCATTAACAACTTTGTGAAATATTTGAAATATGTTTATTCTGAGAAACATTGTTAGCAAACACGTTTCTTCGATCCATACTATGTACTCATTTGGTAACTCAAGAACCATACTATGTACTATTTTGTATTGTAGGTCGTATGGTCTATATGCAAATATGTCCAAAGACATCAAGTGGGCATTACGTCTCCATTCAAAGTTTCTGTACATCTTCTGATATTAATATCATCAACAACTCTGTGAAATATTTGAAATACGTTTATTTTGCGGAACATTGTTAGCAAACTCGTTTCTTCGATCCATATTATCAACAACTATATTATGTACTATTTTGTGCTTGTAGGTCGTATGGCCTCATATGCAAATAAATCTCTCTCTCTCTCTCCCTCCTCTCTCTCTCTCTCTCTCTCTCTCTCTCTCTCTCTCTCTCTCTCTCTCTCTCTCTCTCTCTCTCTCTCTCTCTCTCTCTCTATCTCTCTGAAGAATGATTTCTATGATAATCTCTCTCTCTCTCTCTCTCTCTCTCTCTGCTTACATATCAATATATTAACATCACTGCAATGTAAGCACTTCATGATTGAAGAAAAACATGCATTTGTTTTCTTCAGTTTTGTTTGATCTCACTTTCCGCGTAGTTCATCACACATCATAATGGCCGGTCGTAGTGTGAATCTCTGTTGGAAACCCGTTTCGACTTCCAACCACGAAGTGATAACAGCGGTGGAAAACAATCTGGATGGGCAAAAAATTGCGGCATTTGATAAAATCCCTTAATATCGTTAATTATGATGACGGTTATACTTATGTGGAAAATAATCATGACAAAGCCAATTTCTTAATGTCAAGTTTTTCAGTGGAACGTAATAGTCGACCTGTAAATGCACTTAGAAACCTGCCCTTAGAGACCTGCCCTTGGTGCAACATACGACGTCATGAAAGGAAATCCTCATGTGACAACCGCTTCACGAAATCTGTTTAAAGACATCGGAACGAGTCGCATTCAAATCCGCGTTCAAAGTGGTTGTTAATGTAAGAAAACATCATGTGATATTTTTACTCGACGGTGATGTTACGTATGAGACAATGTCCCGGAGCGAGATTCCAGTCTTGATGTCAAATTCGCCGAATTATTGTGCGACTCTGCATAGTGCCATAGTTCATTAAACAACGCGATAAATAGACCATCCTACTGTGAATCCAGGCTGACGTTTTGCCATTGAACATCAAAGTAAACATACAATTGACATAATGTTTCCATGGTGATTCAGTGTCCTGCAACCATCCACGATACATTATCACCACCATCAACGCCGGCGATACCCACCCAGCGACACCTACTGTTGTCACATGGTACGAGTTAATCGATATCGTTGGTAAGAAAAAATAGCTTCAATTTGCCAAACAACAATATATGTCTACATTAGGGATTCGACGTAGATATCAAGGACGTTTATCGATTTTTACCATCACGGAAGTCCGCTGGTGTGACCTGGCTACCCTTCCGTTAAACCAACTCCATCTAATGACAGACGGTGCGATGGTCTTCGGGTAGTGAAACCTGGTTAATGCATCATTATTTCGATGTATCGTTTGAGACAAAATAACTGTAAGATCCGGGACACCCTTTGGCATTATTTTCTAATAACGTCAACCGCTTTTGAATATTGGACATCTTGGTATCCAGGATCCATTATTATTGAAGTGAGTGAGTAAGGTTTTACGCCACTTTTAGCAATATTCAAGGAATGTCACGGCGGGGGACACCAGAAAAGTGAGTGAGTGTGTTTAGTTTTACGCCGCACTCAGCAATATTCCAGCTATATGGCGACGGTCTGTAAATAATCGAGTCTGGACCAGACAATCCAGTGATCAACAACATGAGCATCGATCTGCGCAATTGGGAACCGATGACATGTGTCAACCAAGTCAGCGATCCTGACCACCCGATCCCGTTAGTCGAAACTTACGACAAGCATGGTTTACTGAAGGCCAATATTCTAACCCGGACCTTCACGGGTCCACCAGAAAAGAGCTTCACACATTGTACCCATGTGGGTAATCGAACCCGGGTCTTCAGCGTGACTAGCGGACGCTTTAACCATCAGGCTACCCCACCGCCCCCATTTCTACTGAAAAGGCTCAGTCAACACCAATAAATCAAACACTGTAATTGGAATGTTTCAGCTGATATTGTCCATACTCCAACGCTGTGTACTGAGATGGTTCAATCGGACATGATAAATCAAGACTTGTTAAGATAGGCCTCTAAATGTACTTTAGTTAAACATTCTATGAATTTAATGACCGGATCTTGTGTTGGCAACATCCTAGTATTTTTGCATTTTAATTTTACTGCATCGCTAGACGATAGCTATATAACTGTTCACCTGGCCTGAGAAACCATATAAAGTTCCGTCGGGGCAAGTGGTCTGTAGTCCACAACGGGCGTCCACCTTTTACAGTTTTACCGCTCTGAAATGACTTTATGGCGCTTGTACTTGTCAATATCAGATGGTTCAAGTTTGTTCAGGGCATCCTGTTTTTAATCTCAATTTGACCGCCAGGAAGCCATTTAGTATGTTAAAACATCTGAAAACACTCAGGAAGCAGAGGTCCAAACCTTGGTGGGAGAGAACTTCACCCAATGGTGAAAGGAAATCCTCATGTGACAACCGCTTCACGAAATCTGTTTAAAGACATCGGAACGAGTCGCATTCAAATCCGCGTTCAAAGTGGTTGTTAATGTAAGAAAACATCATGTGATATTTTTACTCGACGGTGATGTTACGTATGAGACAATGTCCGGAGCGAGATTCAAGTCTTGATGTCAAATTCGCCGAATTATTGTGCGACTCTGCATAGTGCCATAGTTCATTAAACAACGCGATAAATAGACCATCCTACTGTGAATCCAGGCTGACGTTTTGCCATTGAACATCAAAGTAAGCATACAATTGACATAATGTTTCCATGGTGATTCAGTGTCCTGCAACCATCCACGATACATTATCACCACCATCAACGCCGGCGATACCCACCCAGCGACACCTACTGTTGTCACATGGTACGAGTTAATCGATATCGTTGGTAAGAAAAAATAGCTTCAATTTGCCAAACAACAATATATGTCTACATTAGGGATTCGACGTAGATATCAAGGACGTTTATCGATTTTTACCATCACGGAAGTCCGCTGGTGTGACCTGGCTACCCTTCCGTTAAACCAACTCCATCTAATGACAGACGGTGCGATGGTCTTCGGGTAGTGAAACCTGGTTAATGCATCATTATTTCGATGTATCGTTTGAGACAAAATAACTGTAAGATCCGGGACACCCTTTGGCATTATTTTCTAATAACGTCAACCGCTTTTGAATATTGGACATCTTGGTATCCAGGATCCATTATTATTGAAGTGAGTGAGTAAGGTTTTACGCCACTTTTAGCAATATTCAAGGAATGTCACGGCGGGGGACACCAGAAAAGTGAGTGAGTGTGTTTAGTTTTACGCCGCACTCAGCAATATTCCAGCTATATGGCGACGGTCTGTAAATAATCGAGTCTGGACCAGACAATCCAGTGATCAACAACATGAGCATCGATCTGCGCAATTGGGAACCGATGACATGTGTCAACCAAGTCAACGATCCTGACCACCTGACCACCCGATCCCGTTAGTCGAAACTTACGACAAGCATGGTTTACTGAAGGCCAATATTCTAACCCGGACCTTCACGGGTCCACCAGAAAAGAGTTTCACACATTGTACCCATGTGGGTAATCGAACCCGGGTCTTCAGCGTGACGAGCGGACGCTTTAACCATTAGGCTACCCCATAGCCCCCATTTCTACTGAAAAGGCTCAGTCAACACCAATAAATCAAACACTGTAATTGGAATGTTTCAGTTGATATTGTCCATACTGAGATGTTTCAATCGGACATGATAAATCAAGACTTGTTAAGATAGGCCTCTAAATGTACTTTAGTTAAACATTTTATGAATTTAATGACCGGATCTTGTGTTGGCAACATCCTAGTATTTTTGCATTTTAATTTTACTGCATCGCTAGACGATAGCTATATAACTGTTCACCTGGCCTGAGAAACCATATAAAGTTCCGTCGGGGCAAGTGGTCTGTAGTCCACAACGGGCGTCCACCTTTTACAGTTTAACCCCTCTGAAATGAGTTTATGGCGCTTGTACTTGTCAATATCAGATGGTTCAAGTTTGTTCAAGGCATCCTGTTTTTAATCTCAATTTGACCGCTAGGTAGCCATTTTGTATGTTAAAACATCTGAAACACTCAGGAAGCAGAGGTCCAAACCTTGGTGGGAGAGAACTTCACCCAATGGTACAATAAGTGTTCAAGACATTTTGTTCGGAAACAAATAAGGTAAATAGTTTTTATATCAGAATTTAAAAACAAAGAAAGAAAAAAAGTCGGGATTCACCAGTTGTAAACATCGTTTCCAGTGTACCAATCCAAATGAAATCCTACCAACAATAACACCTGAACTTGCAGAAGAATTTCGAATTTCCATGTTTATGACGATTATCGTTTTGTGTCACTGCAGTCCTCACATACCTATTTCACAACGTCCATTAAACTTGGAATGTGGATCTTGACCATGACATTTGCATCTCATCTGACTGCAGTATAGCGTCTTCAAACCATCCATCATCATATTCGGCGTCCAATTATACTGTGTGCTTGTCAAATATCACATCTGCTCTGTTGTTCTGCTTGTATCCATTCAGTCTATATTATATTATACAATACAAATAATATCTATTATGCATTATGTGTATGCGAGTTGTGACACGGAACGGGCTGATCAATATTCTATGAGAAATATGACCATCCCTAGCTGTTGCTGATGTTAGAGACATGCAATATTTGCTGTAATGAAGACACACAGACAGATGAAGTTGTGCCATATGTTCCAGCATTAGAAATAGCTCGCTTCTATATGCTCAGTTTCAAAGACGAATGATGTTACTTCCTGAGTGACAAGCGTAACTGGACTGTTCTCCAGTTGTCCCAGGGAACACTGGTGACTCAATGCACTCAGAAGAATTGCATGCCTTAGATCTGTTGATCATGCGATTCCCAGATTCAACCCGATTACGATCCTTGGTCTACGAAGTATGTGAGTAACGGGAAACATGTTTATAATAACGGGAAACATAGATAAATATATAGAAACAGGCCTTTAAATTACAAACATAAAATGTAATGTCAGTATCAGTCTTCTCTATAGCCAGTTCTGATAACTAAGTATGGCAATGGTCCAGAGGCCTAAACCCGACATTTCCAGGCGCGTAGCAAGCCAATTTTTTCGTGTAAGCCAGATAGGTTGCAAGGCTATTTATTTAGACAGTACTGTGTTAGCCAGGGATTTTTTTCATAATGGTAGCTACGCCCCAGATTTCGTAAGACATTACACAAAACTCGATGATTCGCTATGAAGATACAGAATTGCGCCCATAGGCCTCAATTACATAAAATAGCGTTAAGCGTAAGGCATGCTACAAAGTCAAGTAATGAATTTGGGCTCCATATTTTGCAAGGACGAAATTGATAGGACGATAGCTCTTTGGTGTCACCAATCAGCTGAAGACTATTACTTCAACCGGCAATGTCTTTTGCAATGATCCTATGGTATCACAGAACACAGACTGTATGTAATGATGTAAATGAATATGTTTGAACGTTCTTCCGCTAAAGATGTGTACAGAGTAATCTTAAGCTGCCATTGGTGTCATAAATGAATGAATGGATGCTTTATGACGCACGCGTGGAATTATTGCGGAAGCGGAGTGTTCTTAACGATCATGGGGCCTTTGTATGAAAGATGTGACCAAAAATCCGCACATGTGTGCACACTTAGTGAAAAAGTGAGTTTAGTTTTATGCAATATTCAGGCATTTTTGTGACACACGAAATGGGCTTCAGACATTGTACCCATGTTGGGAATAGAACCCGTGTCTTCGGCGTGACAACGAACGCTTTAAAAACAAACTGAAAACCGCCTTTAACGTTCGTATTGACTCATATGTCATATACAAAAGTCTGTTAGGGAATGAAAACAAAATATACAGGACTGAACAACGTAAGAAGTCATTTCAGTTTCAAGAACTGTTTGATAACTATGATTTAATATGATGATGAATATAAGTTTATACTTATATAACATGGATGACGTAGATGATTACGTCATCAGATTGAAAAACGATGCTTAAGAATTTGCAGTTTGAAAAACCTACATTTATCTTAGAAATACGTGTACTTTACGCAGTTCACAATGACACGTCTTATGCTTCCTACCTAATTCTGACTCTCAGGCACATCTCGAACAGAAAGTTAAATTCCTATCTGTATCTGAAACGAAAGTACGTACTGGAATGAAATATATTTTCATTGGTCGTCAATCAAACAAATGTTCAGTTATGTGCAGTATGTTTACGATTTAAAATCATGAAGATGAGAAAAGTAATTCAGTTGTATCTAGAATACTGTTGATATATCCCCTGGCAATACTTGAAAACGCTGACTAAAAAAACTGTCATATCTCTTATCAAGAACTACAAATATTTTCTAGCCTTGTGAAAATCAATAGGAATGTATCTTATGAACTTGTACATGCATAGCACTGCTCTAATCCAATGTTATCCCAGTAAATGTACACATAAAAAAACTTATATATCAGCCTTGCCAGACATATTCAACCTCTGGTTCGAACCTCTTCAACTTATAAGCATGTCATCACTGGAGAAAGTTTCATGTTTCGAGTGGTGTTCCTGGTGAATATGTTTACAGTAAAATATGATTACACCTTGAGAGAATTTAGGGGCTTGTTTAAAATGCAAAGGTTAAAACTAGGTCGAATTTATTATAACACGAAATTATATCAACAAATTCGATGACATTTTGAAATAACAACGCTAAGTGATAGTCATAAGTAGAATCAGCTTATAGACCATCTTGGATTGTATTATATTGCTGTTGGGTTTATAAAAAATGTCTATTTCATAATTTATTGATTAATGTCTTGCTCTTGTTGGATGTCGGTGGTCTTGCAGCTTTGTAAGAGATGTCGTTCTACCACTGCGTTAATAGTTTATTATCCCCCGCAATAACGAAGTTGCGGGGATATAGAAACGAGTTCCGTCCGTCCGTGCGTCCGTCGAACTTTGTCCGAAGCATATCTTCTAAACAATTGGTGATAGCTTAACTAAACTTGGTACACATGTCAACCATGATCCCTAGATGTGCCTTTTGGGGTTAGACCCAGATGCAAATTTCAGTTTTTGTGGTTTTCATGGAAACATGACTTAGGCTGTGACTATGAGGATGTCATCTTGTCCGGGGCAAATATCCCTAACTATACATGCTAGCTTCATCAAACTTGGTACATATGTCAAGCACAAATCCCTAGATGTGCCTTTTGGGGGTTAGACCCAGATATGAAGTTTATTTTTGTGTTGGTTTCCATGGAAACGTGACAGGCTGTGGCTATGAGGATGTCATCTTGTCCGGAGCAGATCTCCTAAATTATACATGCTAGTTTCATCAAACTTGGTACACATATAGATGTGCCTTTTGGGGTGTAGACCCAGATATGAATTTTATTTTTGTGGTTTCCACGGAAACATGACTTAGGCTGTGACTATGAAGATGTCATCTTGTTGCATTTCCATGGCAACAAGTTTGGCTTCAAGTGAATTTGGTGGTAGTGCTCCTCTCTGGAGCAGATCTAAAACCTTCAAATACTCTCCTTCCACTTTGCTGTATACATTCCAAAACATTTGACATAATCATAACTAGTAGACATATTCATAAAGAGTATTTTGCCGTTGCAGGGGATATTGATGACTTTGTCTCCTTGTTCTGTTAGTACTGTCAATAATGTCAGCATTCATTTACCACAAATGTATTTAGTATTTATATGCTTTTTAGTGTAAAAACGGAATGTGAATGTGTGCGTGCGTGCGTGCGTGTGTGCGTGTGCGCGTGTTTGTGTGTATGTTTGGGTTTGCATGTGTGTATGTGTGACTTTTTTAGCAATGTTTTCATATAACTGTCGCCTTGTGTCTCAAGACTGGATGCTGTTTTAAATCCCTGAAACAGTGAAATGTCTTTTATTTTAATTCAGCATGTGACACAACAATAAACTATATTTTTTCTTCTTCTTCTTCTTCTTCTTCTTCTTCTTCTTCTTCTTCTTCTACTTCTACTTCTACTTCTTCTTCGTTAACACATACAGTCTTGTTTGAACGAAGGAGTATATACACCATATATATGGTAACCACAATACGTTTTACAGGACATCCAACATATCAACTGAACACAATTTTGTCATCTTTTGTTTAAAAAAGGAATAAAATATTCTGTAATTTTTGCTTCATAACGCCAACAATATTCCAGCTGTGTGATGTGAAAACAATCCAACATGGAAGTGACAATGCATGGGCAACGACCCGTGTCCTGGGTCACCATGCCATACAATGAGCCAGGTCACAGGTTGTCACCACACCCTATTCAGTCGGGTCTTGCATGCCTGAGAAACTGTTAATATATATCTCCCACGGAGATAAAATGATATGTCGAATGCCTATACTTGACATGGTCCTGAAATAATTTTGATTTCCGCAATTACAACTTTGGAAGAACGAACAAAACCCAGGCTAACTAATATCGCCAGCAATATTAAAAACGTCATCCTCTCCTCATTGTCTCCATAACGCCGAGTGAATAATAGTCAATATTCGTGTTGATATCAAATAACTCTAATGAAGGGACAATCTATTATACCATGCAGTCCTTCTAATTCCTGCCTTGCATAACCCCAAGCTATAACTGCTGTGGTTCGTGATAGCCAATTACAGTCAAAGGAAATGGATCTCCGCTGATATGTCAATATTTAGTAAGTCATATGGCTTGTAGAGGCACGTTTCCTATTGTTTGTCGTGTCCGTGCTAAATTAATGCAGTCAATATACATACAGAGACCATTGTGGCCTGCTTAACCGTCACTCTTCGATCACTCTGGGAATTTTTCTCGTACAACAAAGCTGTTGGTTCACGAAAGGAATTTCTATCACTTTCATTACGTAAGTTTCTGTTGTGTAAAGAACAATCTTGAATACGCCAAAGCTTACAAAGCTCCAACTGCAGCTGTCGAGGAGCTTGTTGTTTGGGGTATGTATACTGAGGGTGTGGTACAGTATTGTTCGTTATGGAATAATGGAGGTAAACTCAGGTTAGGAAGTGGCAGCCTGCACTTGAACAATGCTCACACCTGTCTTAGATCTTTTGTATTGTGGTTTTAAGAGCAGGCTCCTCATCAATTTTTGATAAGAAACGCCATTGAAACATATCTCGTTTACAGAAATTGCGCAATATCTATACAAATTAAGCGTTCTCATGTTTGAAAGTATGGGCATGTATGTTCGAAGGAATTTCTCAAACAAATGTGTTGCCCCTTCATAGCTAAAGAGCTATATATTGCTAATGTCATGTCTATTGTTTCAGCTTCATCCTGCGATTGAAATTCTAAAGCAAGGTAGGAAATAGGCAGCTGTCCACAGAACCACTCGGACCCAGAACTTTTGTTTTCTACAGGTCCTTATGGACGACAGCTTTTTCATCCCCAATAACTAAGAGTATTATATTTTCAAACATCATGCAGCAATTTCTAGATTCTATATCGATCAGCAGATCTATTCTGTAAGTGAAACGACTATCATTTTCGAGGAAGCAATTTAGATTACTGAGATATGATCTTTTTTAACACTGTTTGTTGGTTGTCACATTTTTTGTTTGGTGGGAATTACTTATATTGTAGCTAAAATATAGGGCCTACACATTCTGATCAGGACCCACAACTTGTAATGGTTCTTTGTCCTTAGGCCTGCAGCTTTTCAGGGTTAAGGGCAAACACTGACCATGATATGGCTGGTACTTAACTAACAATGTCCGTCAGGAAGAGTGTCTTTTTGGTGTTTGTAGCTGCGAGGCCGTTCTTTTCCCAGAGCGTTTGTAGGTGACAAAGGTTTTACGTCATTAAATCTATGTCAGGTCGGGGACCTCAGAATTGGGCTTCCGCATTATGTATACCCATGTGGGAAACCGAAACCGGCCCTTCCACTTGCAGAACTAACGCTTTACCCGCCAGGCCACCCACCGCCCTCGTTGGTACAAGGCCAACTAGAG
Organism: Haliotis rubra; assembly: GCF_003918875.1. Taxonomy (NCBI): domain Eukaryota; kingdom Metazoa; phylum Mollusca; class Gastropoda; order Lepetellida; family Haliotidae; genus Haliotis; species Haliotis rubra. The sequence goes on along the minus strand of NW_025766980.1, from coordinate 2,841,206 downwards.
CCATTCACCCTTGCAGGCCATCGATGTGGACGTGATGACGTTTACCAGATTTGTGCCGCCAGCCTTTCAGTTTGGAGCACTTGTATATTAACGCTTGGCGAGCTATTTTTAACTAACCTTTCCAATTTTACGCCTCTGTCTACCTATCCAAGAACATCCACGCTTGACAAAGCTGAGACTAATTAACAATATTCCAGGTAATCAGTTGTTCTTTGATCTTCTGCTGAAAACTCTGAAATCGGTGAACCATGAAATTCACAAAATGGTCGCCCATGTCTGCTTTACGAGAGATCAATGATTCGGAACTACATTGGGACTGAGTGGACTGCAAACCCAGGCTTACTAATTTCATTCCGCTGAAACCTCTTCTCTTGAAAAAGGATATAAAGGTTATAATCTGCAAATACATTTTCTTTTCTGCAGCAGAGTTGAACATTAACGTGAATGACAATTACCCAAGGTCACACGACCAGTATAATGAGATTAGGGTCTGTGAAAATGTTTCTATATGTGAACATGGCAAATGGATTGAGTGCATAATGTCCAGGGACCATTATCCACCCAGGTTATAGGATCAGGAACACTGGTGGCATTACTGTCCCTGCCAAATGGACTTGGGTCAATAGTCAACACAATAGCCTTCTGGTGAAACATTATCCCATTCTGTTTACCGCAGCAACATTTGGATTATTGCATAAAAGTTTTATTTTCACATAAACTCACCTGTCCACTGAATTCGTACTTGTACAATAAACATTGTCCAGATTTAATCAGTATGCGATTGCTGTAACAAATCCGCAGAATAAATACATTTAGATTTCAGCATGTTTCATGACGTTATAGCGAACGTATGAGGGAGTACCTACACACGATGTTGTAAAGAGATACTAGGTCCTCGGGACATATCGGCTGTTCACCTATATTGAATTCTGGAGGAGTTTCCCATACATGCAAACATTATATTGTCTCTCACTCACTTGGTCAATATAATGGTGTATCGTCGTAGTGGCTGTGATTTCTTTATGTGGCTGGGCCTACAAGCTGGAGTCGATTATTATAGTGAGTTCTGTCACTGTGTTGTTTAAGTGTGTTGTTGGAGTGTATTGTTGAGTGTTGTTTGGCCGAGGTGTGTTGTTTAGCCATGTTGTCTAACGGCGGTTGCTGTGCTGTTAATGTTTCATTGTGTATTATAAAGTATGTTTGGGGTGTACTTTAAGTGTTGTTGAAGTGTGCTGTTTAAGTGTCTTGCTGAAGTGTCTCTTGAAGTGTGCTGTTTAAGCGTCTTGAAATGTGTTGTTGAGTGTGTCGTTCAAATTAGTGGTCGAAGGTGTTGTCGAAGCATGTTATCTAACAGCGGATTTTATACCACACTGACTAAACGCAATTTAGATTTTCTCACATCAAAGAGGATAGAAATCCACAGTCTCGAACACGACACGTGTGTCCAGTCTTGACAAACCCTCACCAGGATTTTTACTTATATTAACGTGGATGTGTCGAAGTCCTGGTAGCCTCGAATTCAGTTATAGTCTCAGGAGTTACAGTTAGGACAGTTATGTATAAGAAACAAATATACGTGTTAGAATAAAGTCTTGAACTTAAAGAAGAACTACCGCTTTTTCTCTCAAAGATGCCTCTTGTATGTAGTTGCCATACTGGTCAGTCCAAAGTCTTCAAACCGGCAGCCCTAAAAGACACAACCACTATGAGAAACCTACGAGGCTATACCTTTACAAATTTGGTATATTTTATCAAGAATGGTTTAGGACTTGATATGTATCAGAGGCAGTGTAATATATAAGAACAGAATAAGAAAAAGAGAGAAAATGTATGGGAAAGGAACATTGTCATAAAGGCGAAAAATGTAACTGTAAATAACTATAAATGAATATACACGCATATCGACATCACGCATATAGACATCTTTAGGTTATTGCGTGAGTTTAATTAGAAACGAGTAATCAGAAATGACTTGGTGAGCTTTGGTGGTTGCACCTGAACAGATATTTGTTTGTTTACAGTTTAACGCTGCACTATTCCAGCTATATTGAGTCTTCGTGTAAATAGTCGAGTCTGGACCTGACAATCCAGTAACCAACATGCATGTGTTGCTGAAGACGCACTTTACAGAACCGTTATATATATTTCCTGCATCAGATGAGGATTAAATGTACATTGTGTATCAACAATCTAGTGCATGTGATACAAAAAGCGACGGTATGCAGAGTTACTTGGCATTTAATAATGGTTATATATTTTGTTGAGTCAAGACGGAAACAGGTACAACCTAACACCGGTGTAACAGCGATGTGGACAAAGAAATATATTAGACAAAGCGGGCCATTTGAAATGAAATCCAAATATGTTGAATTTCTTGTATGTTTGGGCAGGAGCACCAGTGTGCATACATATATGAAATCTAAATCTGTAGGTTTGTGTACGGGGGGTGATGGGTTCCATGCATTGGCTCCAGACAGTTCTAAATGATGTATTGAGACTATCCGCACATCGGTAACGCTAACACGCAATGCTTCACTGGGTCTGCTATGGTAATGTTCGTATTACATGCACGTACAGCGCACATTGCCATTATCAGCGAGGACACCAACTCGGGACATTAGACTCGTTAACAAACCAAGCTGTTATGAACAAAATACTATGGTTGCTAAGCGAGAAGGTCTTATTGAGGGACATTCCTCCATCTCGCAGCTTCACTATTTTTTGTTTCCCGCCTTACAACTTCCGCTGTGGGGTATGTCGTCTGCTCGCATCAATCCCCGGATGCAACGTCGCCTGCAAATTCATGTCACCAAGCCAAATGTTAGCATACGTGGGTGCCATGGATGTGTTCGCAAACAATGAACATTCGATAAATTGTTTCCCCTCATCAAAACCTCCATCCAATCACAGTCCTCGTTTCTTTGTACTTGTAAATTCACTTCCGGTGTGTTCCCGATGAGCGATTGGCCATTTTCCTGCCAAATGCGATATGGAGAGAGCTGAAAGAGGTACAAGTGGCCATTGTCGAGGATACGGACAGTTTACTCTGCAATGTCACTGATTTACAATGCCACAACCCCGCCACCTGATCTAGAAGTGATTAGGCGCGGAGTGATACATGTTCCAGGCACGCGCAGTTCGTGTCTACTCCATTACGCACTTGTCTGCCGCGAATGAAAAATAGGTCTGCGCAGCGACACCGAACAAACAATTGGAATGATTTTAGAATACTCTGATATTATGACATTATTGATCGAGCAATTATAGACCGATATTTAGCCAGAATGAATAATGCACAGCGCTACTGCTAAGGGAACAGAGCAGCTGTGTTGATCGTGTTGGGGATTAAAGCCGTTTACAATCACCGTAATTTACACCGCCCCTCTGTGTAGAATACGAACAGGTTTTATTGTGAGATCAATGACAACACTAGAAAAACAGTAACAGGCCGGAATGACTTCAAAAATGCTCTTATTCCGTGTTATGTATTTTATGATGGGATATTAGCGAGGCGATAACAGGTCGTGTTTAACATGCGGACAAGACGTTTCTTTTATTCTCTTTAAATCACAAACACACATATAGCTTCTGTTTTTCTTCTATGGCGTTATTATGTTTTATTTTATATCACACATTTACCATATCGCCTGTCTTCTTCTTCATTGCAATGAGACGATTTTCTGTGAGTCTTATTTTGTTCATCGTGCCCTAGGCTATCCTGAACATGCTACTTTTTGTTGCCGTGTATGTTTTCGCAAGAGATGTTTGTGGATTGATCGTTGTCGTGATAACGTCACTAGTAAAAATGTAATGTTTTTCGCATGTGTTTTTAATTACATTTAAACCCTGTACTAGTATACAGGCTCTCATAACCCTGCTCTGGGTGTCTTATCATTTTATACTGCGTATCATTTTAATTCATGCATGCAATGTTAAGGTGAGACTCAAATAAAAAATCTGTCTGTCTGTCTGTAGGACATGTATGAAACTGTATATCCTTTAAACCAAAAACATGTATTACTGAAGTGAAATGCGGAACAACAGTGCCATCTACAAAAATGTATTGATCAATGAAATCCATACCGAAAGTGTGCATAGAGTCATTTGAGCTGTAATTGGTTAATTAAGAACAGTTTTAGATATAATCTCCTCCGCAGTGAGATGAAGCCAGATACGTGACGTGTGAGGGTGTGTTTTGGTGGGACCACACCTTCATTTTTTTATAATCGTTGTCTGAAAGGAAGTGGCGAGCAATTTGATTTCACAACACGTTTTTCTCAGGAAATCTAGTATGTCAAGGAAACAATTATTTCTTAAACCTGGGTCGACTTACATTTTCAAAAATGCGGAAATGTGTCAATGCCGTGACTAGCTGAGGACGTCAGTGGTTGTCATGGTGGGTGTCCTGGGGCTGAGGCATTATACTGAATCTACCATGGCTATACGGTTCTCAGAGTTTCCTGTTAAATACAGTTACTAGCTGTGTCAGACTGGTGAATGTTGTGGCTGTTCTTTCATAATGATAACACCAACAGCAACAGCAGAAACAAAAATGGACGTTTGTAATGTGTTTAGGCTACCGGTTGATGCATGATCAAAGCGGTAACAACAAGTATTATCCCTGTATTTTTAAACTCTTTGGTAAGAATTCAACACCAGCTTCCTACCGGGTACCCATTAAGTGTGAACATAGGCACATTTGGAAAGTCAGTTGCCTAAGGAGGCACCGTATGTTACATGTGATCCAGAGTACGCCTTAGAAACTCTCATGATCGAAACTGCTGAACACGTTCAACCAACCGACTATTCCCGCGACCAGCGTCTAATTTCGCCTTATTTGACGATGTGCACAGAACGCCGCTCAATAATGATCGAAGTTAATGTTGAATTCACATCTGGAACAAAATATTGGTGACTGTGAGATATGATATTCTTTTATGAATTAACAAGACATTGAACCCAAACGTACCTCCGAAATGCAGAATACATATAACTGACACATATATTAATCTAGTCAAGGAGAATCGATTAATATCACATTACATTGTAACACTAGCACTGGTGTACAAATTCACAGGAATACATTTTGGTACGTGGAGAGAGATTTGTGCGACCAGTACGTGAACGTCCTGACAGGATACCATGCGAGACAGGACCCACGAAAGTAAGTCTTGACAAACTCAAACTGTTTACGTTCAAATGTATTTTCTAGAAGTTCTAATAGATTTCCACTGGCCGTCCCCACACTCTGATCGGAACGTTCAGATACTATCTTCCTACCAACTGTAACAAACAGGCATCATATACTTGACAAACTACTCTATCATCTAGGTCTTGCAGATGACCTAAAGTTGGAATTCTGAAAATAGCTTTTAGAATATAATGTCCATCAAGCAGCTTGTAAGCCTAGACTAGACTGACATCTTGTCTTTAAAATGAGATTATTTCGAACCATCCAAAAGTTGTCTTATTACAATATTATAAAAATAAGCTCAGGGACTCTCCATTTAATACTTACCTTTGAAACTACAAGTAATCTAGACGTGCCAACTTTTATATATGCGAGGGCTGTATTGGATGTATTTGTTTCAGGGTGTGTGTCACAGACTACAACAGTAATCTAGACGTGCCAGACATGTGTGGGCTGTATTGGATGTATTTGTTTCAGGGTGTGTGTCACAGACTACAGCAGTAATCTAGAGGTGCCAACTATTACAGACATGTGTGGGCTGTATTGGATGTATTTGTTTCAGGGTGTGTGTCACAGACTACAGCAGTAATCTAGACGTGCCAGACATGTGGGCTGTATTGGATGTATTTGTTTCAGGGTGTGTGTCACAGACTACAGCAGTAATCTAGACGTGCCAACTATTACAGACATGTGTGGGCTGTATTGGATGTATTTGTTTCAGGGTGTGTGTCACAGACTACAGCAGTAATCTAGAGGTGCCAACTATTACAGACATGTGTGGGCTGTATTGGATGTATTTGTTTCAGGGTGTGTGTCACAGACTACAGCAGTAATCTAGACGTGCCAACTATTACAGACATGTGTGGGCTGTATTGGATGTATTTGTTTCAGGGTGTGTGTCACAGACTACAGCAGTAATCTAGAGGTGCCAACTATTATATACATGCGAGGGCTGTATTGGATGTATTTGTTTCAGGGTGTGTGTCACAGACTACAGCAGTAATCTAGAGGTGCCAACTATTATATACATGCGAGGGCTGTATTGGATGTATTTGTTTCAGGGTGTGTGTCACAGACTACAGCAGTAATCTAGACGTGCCAGACATGTGTGGGCTGTATTGGATGTATTTGTTTCAGGGTGTGTGTCACAGACTACAGCAGTAATCTAGAGGTGCCAACTATTACTATGACATGCGAGGGCTGTATTGGATGTATTTGTTTCAGGGTGTGTGTCACAGACTACAACAGTAATCTCTAGACAACATGTGGGCCAGACATGTGGGCTGTATTGGATGTATTTGTTTCAGGGTGTGTGTCTGGGCTGTATTGGATGTATTTGTTTCAGGGTGTGTGTCTGAACTACAGCAGTAATCTAGACGTGCCAACTATTACAGACATGTGTGGGCTGTATTGGATGTATTTGTTTCAGGGTGTGTGTCACAGACTACAGCAGTAATCTAGACGTGCCAACTATTACAGACATGTGTGGGCTGTATTGGATGTATTTGTTTCAGGGTGTGTGTCACAGACTACAGCAGTAATCTAGAGGTGCCAACTATTACAGACATGTGGGCTGTATTGGATGTATTTGTTCAGATGTATTTGTGTGTGACAGACTACAGCAGTAATCTAGAGGTGCCAACTATTATATACATGCGAGGGCTGTATTGGATGTATTTGTTTCAGGGTGTGTGTCACAGACTACAACAGTAATCTAGACGTGCCAGACATGTGTGGGCTGTATTGATGGGGCTGTATTGGATGTATTTGTTTCAGGGGTGTGTGTCACAGACTACAGCAGTAATCTAGACGTGCCAGACATGTGGGCTGTATTGGATGTATTTGTTTCAGGGTGTGTGTCACAGACTACAGCAGTAATCTAGACGTGCCAACTATTACAGACATGTGTGGGCTGTATTGGATGTATTTGTTTCAGGGTGTGTGTCACAGACTACAGCAGTAATCTAGACGTGCCAACTATTACAGACATGTGTGGGCTGTATTGGATGTATTTGTTTCAGGGTGTGTGTCACAGACTACAGCAGTAATCTAGAGGTGCCAACTAGTATATACATGCGAGGGCTGTATTGGATGTATTTGTTCCAGGGTGTGTGTCACAGACTACAGCAGTAATCTAGACGTGCCAACTATTACAGACATGCGTGGGCTGTTTTGGATGTATTTGTTCCAGGGTCTGTGTGCCTGTCGCATAACATGGTACTATGGATGTATTTGTTCCAGGGTCTGTGTGCCTGTCGCATAACGGTACTAAAGATGGTGAATGATTTTGTCTCAACGGTGCTTTGAACAACATTTCGGTAATACTACACCCTGTACACGTGTTACACCAAGTTTAGCCCAGAGTTTAACGTTGACAAACAATCCAATAATTTTATACTGGAGGTAATTATTCGAACCCCAAATATACTCTTTGACGATCATTAGAGAAACAAGCGTAACAATATAATAACATATCTAGTTCGCGTATAGCAATTACAGCAAATTTACTTGAGTTGTGACACCAATTAAAGCATTAAACACAGGGCATAGAACCCTCCGATCCCTTCAGCTGTCAACAACAGGATAGGCGGCGGTGGGGTAGCCTAGTGGTTAAAGCGTTGGCTCGTCACTCTGAAGACCCGGGTTCGATTCCCCATATAGGTACAATGTGTGAAGCCCATTTCTGGTTTCCCCAGCCGTGATATTGCTGGAATATTGCTAAAAGCGGCGTAAAACCATACTCACTCACTCAATCAATAACAGGATAGAATTTAGAGACAGAATTTAGACTGTGATATCAGTTTGGTAGCTTTCTTATATTTTCCTGTCTGGCGCGGTGAATATACAAAACAGACAAAAAATTAATATGTTTAACAGGCCTTGATTTGAAGTAAAGTAACTTTTCTTTTTCTGAGAATGCAAAAACGTTCTCCCATTATAACAACCCAAACAATACTCTTTACATTACAGAAAGTGTTTTCCTGTGCAAAAATAGTTTTTTCTCGTTTTCTCTGAAGATATTATTTTTGTCAATAAAATTACAACAACATGCTTTCCTGATTGCAGTCTTGCAATAAAATCTATTTGGGTAGAATCACAATTAAACTGAACCCATATAATGAAATATCAAAAGTGGCATCGCTGCATGTTTGAATGTAATGAGAAAGTCTGTTCGTGTGTTTAATCGACGTCGTGAAAACGACAAGCTTGTAAACTACCTCCTTAGAAATAATTATGTAATTGTCTGCCGCGAACTGGAATCGCTCAGCTGCTGCGACATTTTAGCTTCTGCTGATCTCCGCTTACCTTGCACGGGAACCCAAGACATCCAGGTAGTTCTACCTGTGCAAAGCGGCCTGTTATTCAGTTACCAGCACTGGAGCTTGTCACGCCATATGTTAAATGTATAGTTCTACGATATGAGTGACAAAACAAGAACCTGTGGTGACCAACGTTACATTACTTAGTAGTATTGGGTAGTGCACTAACGTCTAGTCTCTGAAATGAACATATTTTACAGAAAAAACGGTTCATGAAATATGATCAAAGCAGGGGCTGATACAGCTTTTTGAGAAAGGGGGGGGGGGGGTGCACACTATTGAGAAAAGGAGGGGTGCACACTTCATTTTTACCCGAGTTTCAATGGTCATTTAACAAACTTTCAGCACAAAAGGGGGCCTATGCATAAAATATAATGAAAAGGATCCCAGCAACTTTCTACATTTTCAGATCTAGATCTAGACCTGCGACATATTCTATACTTGCATGGGTTTTCTTGGATATATTTGTTTCAGGATCTGCTTGACAGACTGTATTAGGTAGATGTGTGGTTCGAACAGCGGATCGTCACAGTGATGACATGGGTTTAATTCCCATCTCGGGTATATTGTGGGAAGCCCAATGTTGTTGTTGTCGCGTTACTTTGGTTAAGGGCCAGTTTGAGCATTGCATCAATCATAACAATGTACAGAAATAAATTATGGAAAGTATGTAGGCGTTATCCATTCCGCTCTTAACAAAAACGAAAAGACTTAGACACTGGTTACTCTAGCGCACTTCGTTGTAACCGACCTAGTTGTAATATTCTACTGTACATGCTTTCGTAGCATCTGTCACATGTTTCACTGTTAGTTTCAAGAACAGTCCCGTTGTGGGTGCCTTTGTTGGAGATGCGCAAGTTAACGCTCCGTTTCCGATCATTGGTCCTATGAAATCTAATAAATGTCCCCTGTCTTGAAACTGATATTCTTAGAACTCTCACATTTAATGCTTCACACAACAATTCAACATTTTTTAACTAAAACCCCAGTTTTTATGTCTCTACGCACCACAAGATGGCGTCTTGACACGTGTGATCAACGACAAATTACATTCAAATTTGCTGGACTGAAACACGCTAATCAATGTTTGAAATTATCGCTGTCGGAATTTGAGAAATGAAATTAGTAACGTCCCAGTACTGGGCCTTTGGTTGCGTGCAGACCCAAAGGGGTATTTAGTGTAATTATAAACCACTTGATCTCAAGAACAAGATCCTTTACCTTCGTTTAACACAATTAACAGATATGTGATAAATGCATAAAATTGTTGCCCAATGATAATATCTATTACGCGACTAATTGTGGTTTTCTGTCAATAATTTTCTACAGCAAATTTGTAACAAATCGATTTTGAATTCGGTTGCCTTCTCGGCACGTGTTAATGACATTAAGAGTCAGACGAGTAATCTGAATTTGTCCATGTAAACGAAGCTGATTCCATAGCTTTTAGGAGTGGTACTGCCATTTGACTTTGCACACAAATTTATTTTCCAGCATGAAATTAAATATTTTGGGAACATGTAATAAATTCTTGCATTTTCACATATTTTCTCCCATTCGCGGCTAAAACAAAATGTGTCACAATATTTTGGGAATCCGATCTGTTTTCTAATGATTTGCCTCCATGAAATATTTACGATGCTGGACAAATAATAGAAAATTCATTACTTTATATTGATAACTTACAAATGTCGAGGCAATAAATCAATTTGGACATGGGACGCTGAAAGTTACACTCATAGAAAGGCGCCGTCGTTCGTAATAGAATAGGAAATACACATTCCTAATTTTGCATCGTCTTACATGAGTTATGGGCATGCGTGCGCATCTTCGCGGGCTTTACAGTAATCTAAGACTATCGTATGTCAGAGGACAATGCGCGTGGCTGTGTGCTGTATTACAATCATCGCGCTCTATCAATCCAAGCTGAAACATTGAGCATGTATGCATTTACTCATTCTGAACTATCCAAATTTACGCCCATGGTAATATGAGCTACAAGTGGGGCCATGATCAAGGCAGGGTCTAAAGTACCGTCATTACCATAAACAAGTTCTCCGTTAAGTATTTCCGTTGTTCACTGTGGAGTATTTCATTCCAGCTTGGTCACAAGATGGAAGCTTTCAGATGAGCTAGATTCGGTTCAAATAGGAGTCTCGGCAATTTGTCTGCTGAGTTGTGATCAAATCGACACGGTGATGTAAAACATCGAATTATTGATTTCCGTAAATATGCCGAGCGTCACTGATACTATTTATATCAGAAATGGTCACCTCGCATTGGAGCTCTGTCCGCTTCAAAGTGATTGTTGGTGAAATAATTGTATATTTCGACTGTAATCTGGAAGACATCACACAGACGTCCGGGGTTAGAATTGGCCTTCATCATCACACACTAACCGACTAACGGAATGGTTGGTCAGGCTCGCTAACTTGGCTGACACGTCATCGTATCCCAACTGTGTAGATGCTCATGGTGTCAATACCTGCTTTTTTTCTGGTCCCGACTCGATTCTTCCAAGCCCACATGGCTGGAATATTCTGAGTGCGGTGTTAAACTAACAAACAAATCAGAACACATAACCCAAAACGAGAAGGTAATGTCATAAAAGGGCCGACTTCCGGTTGTGTTGTGGTATCCAAATGGTTGCTCACTGTGTGATCCACTTGTCAAAGCGGGATTGACTCTCAATCTTGTGAACAATGTCTGATGTCCCTTCCCCTTGACATAGCTGAAAATATTGCTGAATTTTTAAAATACACTCGGAAACAAAACGGCATCTGCCAAGGTAGTCAAATTGTTATTTCACAGAGTGAGTGAGTGAGTTTAGTTTTACGCCGCACAACATTCCAGCTATATGGCGGCGGTCTGTAAACAATCCAGTGATCAACAGCATGAGCATCGATCTGCGCAATTGAGAACCGATGACATGTGTCAACCAAGTTAGCGAACCTGACCACCCGATCCCGTTAGTCGCCTCTTACGACAAGCATGGGTTACTGAAGATCAATATTCTAACCCGGACCTTCACGGGTAGTTATTTTACTAAAGACAATGGGATATGATTGTTCAGTCGCAAACAGTCGTCCATTCACTGCATGTCCCAACATATGAACCCTCGAAGACTGCGAATATATATCGGCAGTGGTGTTCGTACTGTCAACCTCTGGTTTGACTGAATGTATGAGTCACGGTACACATACTAATGGTTGCATGCAACACTGATGGGCATTTACGCGTGTACAATTTATACTTTTTAATGTCCTTTATTCGATATCATTATGCGATTTCTATTCTGTTTGACCCAGGTAAAAGCTGCATTCTGTGGAGCACTGTAGCAATTGTCACCATGTGTCATATTGCCTCAGTCTGGGAAAGCCAGTATTGTTAACGCTCGAACATGGATCAAACAAACCAATGAAGGAAAGGTGTAGCAGCGACAACTAACAACCAGCCTGACAACTCGATCCCAAGTTTCGTATTGTGGGCCATTTCTTACCCAGAAACCCCCGAGACTATTTACAGGCCGATAATGGCCGAATCCCCCGATTATGATAAAGCTGGAATGTTGGTCAGTGCGGCACATGCAACATTCACTTACCTCGTTACTTAAAGTGAGGGGCAAATTAAAGTATACCGAGTTTGATTGTAATTTTTGATTATATGTACGGAGCACATTTAAAGAACGGGAATCGGTGAGTTTGAGTGAGTGAGTGGGGTTTTACGCCGCTTTTAGCAATATTCCAGCAATATCACGGCGGGGGGACACCAGAAATGGGCTTCACACATTGTACCCATGTGGGGAATCGAACCCGGGTCTTCGAGCGAACGCTTTAACCACTAGGCTACCCCACCGCCCCTAGAACGGGAATCAAATCTGAATATGTCTATTTAGCCATTATTCATTCTTGCAAAAGCTTTTGGAACGTTTGGCTTGGTATTTTTGTGTAAAGATATGCTAGATCAGTGGTGATTGGGGAGAGAATTCAATATGCAACCACTAGACCCAATACTATGTTAGAAACGTTGCAACTTTGCACCGTAAAAATGCAAATTTACCTATCTCACTGATAAGATTAAGATACCGATCAACAGTTCTGTATTGCTTCTTTAAGTGACATTAAGAAGCTGGTATGATGAAGAGGAACATTTTTATGGATAGACAGCTTCTTTATTGCAATATATGCGACGATTGGGGCTTAGCATCAGTCCTGTATTATTCGATTTTGTAGAAGTTTGAAATTGAAATATGCTTAGAACTAAAACCATGTAGAAGTGTTCTTTGAGTACTGAGGAAGCTCGAGCGCAGTTCATTCCATTTAACATCGCCGCAGACGAAATCAGACACCTAATAAATCAACTGAGAGGAACGTGTCATGTGCCGTCGGTGTATCAGCTGTTTGCACTTGTTGTAGAGTGAGAAAATATATCTGCAATCGAAGAAAAGCGAAGTTATTCATATCATTTTTCAAATGTTGAAACACAAGACACGCTGTCGCAAGAGTGAGTGACTTTACCTTTACGCCGCACTCAGCAATATTCCAGCTACATGTATATGGCGGCGGTCTGTAAATAATCGAGTCTGGACCAGACAATCCAATGATCAACAGCATGAGCATCGATCTGCGCAACTGGGAATCGATGACATGTGTCAACCAAGTCAGCGAGTCTGATCTCCCGATCCCGTTAGTCTTACGATTAGCATTGATTACTGAAGATCAATCCCTACCCAGATCTTCACTGGTCTGTCGCAAGAGGCCTGATTCCTTTTCTAATATCCAGCATTTATCATTCACAAACGTAAATTCAGTTTTGAAACATAATAATTTTCGGGAACACAAAATGAAGCTGGTAAATATTTATGGGGAGGATGTGACAGCAGCCTTTACGTCCACCGTATCGCATTTTGTTGACGCTCTACCTCGTTTTATGTCACGTGTTTTCATTCCCCACCCCACAACACAAAACACATTTACCCGGAAACACATGTACCCCTTCACTTTCATACATTACTAGTCTCTTAATAACGTTCAAATTTGCACAAAAAGCATGACTATAACGCAGAACGTTGTCATATTTATGGGTATTTTATGGCCGCTCACAGTTAAATCCAACTCACACATACTGTCCGAGAAAAACCGTTAGACGATTAAAGGGACATAACCCTGTATTTGTGCCGGGATGTTGGGCCGGGGCCTTGATGCCTGATTGCAAAAGAGGAGGGATCATTTTCTTCGTCGATACGTTTGTACTACGGTGCATATGCACAACATTGTTTGTTTGTTGTTTGTGTCATGTTTGTTTGTTTTGGGTTAGTCTTATTCTTTTCAGTTTTGTTTCAACGAACCTGAAATATCCAGTCCCTTTAAAAGGAAATATATCAAGTCTATTTATAAAGTAGCCGCGAATTATAGACGTTATATGAGACATAAACATTGTAACTAATATAAAACAATTTTGAGACAGGTGAGAGGGAGATATTTTCCATTCCACAACCACACTTTGCAAGACAAATATCGGGAAGATATTGAACGTACGCTTCACTGACTATTGACGAAATCATTGGAAGAAAAACTCGAGTGAAATTGTTTAATATTTAAGATGATAATTTAAAGCTTCCTACGCATACGATTCCATTACCTATGGTGTTATTACATAATTCTTCACGGTAGCTCACAGTGTGCACATATGGTGTATTTGACAATTTGCATTCAGGTTGTCCAGTTATATTTTGTTTGCCTTTTTCAATTCAGGGACCGTTTGGTTGTCACGTTTCAGACTTTGTAACACCACAAATGTACTTATGACTGTTTACGGCTTGATGGTGATCACGTGCATCACTGCTTCTTGGTTTGTTCTGTCCCAGAAGTCAACGAGTGGCTTCAAACGTATTCGGATCAAAACTGTCCGAGTTCAGTGATTAAAGGGGAACATCTCCAAATTAAACATAGCTTCGGGGTAAAGGAGTAAGTGAGTATGGTTTTACGCCGCTTTTTGCATAATCACGAAGGGGCGCACTAGAAATGGGCTTCAAACACTATATCCACGGAGGATTAAGGAACAAAAGTTGTAAAGATTACTTGATAATATTTAGCCATGTCAGACATGGGTATTCTTGGAGGACAAGAATATCTGTGGTGCTCTGATATAAGTATCATGAATCATCGACTCGTATTTAATCCATTAGGCCCAGATCGTCCTGTTGGCTTAAAACATTACTCTCTGTAGGACCAAAACGGATTATGACAACATAAATGATTAAAGAAAATTTTAAATACTCCTTGCCATGGAGTATGATTATTTGTCATAAAATATTTTTCAGTATTTATAAACCTTAATCATACTGCTGATTGTCGTCTGTTCGCTTGTAGTGCTTATGGTCTGGGTTCGCTTCCCGTCCTAAGCTATCTGACAAAACAAAGAGAACACAAGTTTGATGGTGCTAAATTTGTGACAAAGAAGAAACATGTATTCAATTGTGATGAGTTTGATACGGGTATCATTGTAGCGTTTTATATTTGCACTGTTTCGGTGGCAGTGTTTCATAACATTTATATCTGTGCAGAATAATTCAATCTCCATGTGTGTACTTTCTTGTGTCCAACAGTTTACATTACGTTGTTATCTAGGATCAGCATTGCCCTCCAATACCTGAACCTCGAACCATCCTATATAGGTAAAACGATATACCCAGGTATATTAACCAAACTAGTATACAGAACACATACAACATCCTATGATGAGCATTACGTATGCTGAGCGGCCATCACCGCATGCCAAAGGAAAACCACTCAGAAATGTCACCTATAATCAGCCGTCCCTTTAAACCCCTGCGCATATTGATAAATATACTATCCAAAAAAGAAACGCATAGGCGTTTTGTATTTTTAAAAATATATCAATTACCTATTGTGTTCTAACAATCGTCAAAATTTGTAACAAAAGTGTTGATAGCATTATTTTACACAAGTGCACAAGTAAAAATTCGA
Source organism: Haliotis rubra (assembly GCF_003918875.1). Lineage (NCBI taxonomy): Eukaryota > Metazoa > Mollusca > Gastropoda > Lepetellida > Haliotidae > Haliotis > Haliotis rubra. The sequence goes on along the minus strand of NW_025766980.1, from coordinate 2,825,706 downwards.
CTTTACCTGAAAATGTTGATTTTGATGAGATTTCTTACAAGGATTAAAAGGCATCGCCACAACGCAACAAACATCCCCTTCCAGATGAAACTGTGCAGCAAAGAGCATGCACTGTCTGGCTATAAAAATCCAGATTACTTTCGGAAATCGACATTTGTTTTCAAGGATTTTCTAGGTCAAATTACTACGCCACGTCTTGACGCTACGACACAGAACATCGCCATTGAAAGAAAGCACGCTGGAGATTATCAATCTTCTGTTGCCAGGCGTCTGAATGTTAGTATGAGCACGATATCACAGCTTGCAGCTCGTTACAACCAAACAGGTATAATAAATGACCGTCCCCGTACAGGCAGACCTCGAGTCACCACTGCAGCCCAAGGTCGGTACATCCGGGTACTACATTTGCGTGATCGTACTGCCACGGGTGAGAGCACAGCAGCCAGGTTGCCTGGACTTCGGAGGATATCCGGTCAAACTGTACGGATCAAATTGAGAGAGTTTGGACTGAGAGCCAGGAGACCCGACGGCGGGACCGTGCTACGTCGTCACCTCCTCTGTTATCTAAAAGTATCAACTTGGTTGTATAGACATTTCCTTCTTCTAAACTGATGTAAAAATCTATGTACTAAAATCTAATTGTGGACGAGTTATACATGTTTGAAAATACAACATTTTCGCAACAGATTTCTGGGTTATGGGTTTCTTTTTTTTAATAGTATACACTAGACGCCAAAGAAACGTTACCCTCCTACCTTTATGAATTACTGAAAAACTATCAAAGATATGTTAGAAAGTTTTAGTTTACAAGAAAGCTTAATAACACAGCTTTATGCAAATCACGAAAAACAATTCTCAAATGCATTCATATTTAGGTGAAATGCATCTTTTTCAGAAGAGTTAAATTGTCCTATATTCGTCCATGCCGAAATAAACCAATAATAGTGATTTTGATGTCCAAAAAAAGGTTGAAATAAAATTCTACTTTGGGACAATGATAAACCATTTAAAGTCACCATTTTTCAACAACTATAACAAGAAACAACTGTTGTAGAGTGTGTAAAATTGTACAATAACCATTCCTATGATTTCAGTCTCTTTTCTGCTGATTTGCATTAGTGAAAACAAGTAAAACGTGTCTTTGATATTGTGAAAAAATGTTTAGGAACATCTAAAATTATCTTTGGTAATATTTTTGTTTGCAAAGTAACACTTTTCCATTTTCTGTTTACACATAGCAATATCAATCGCCAAAACGCAGCAATATTCAAGCAGTATTTACATCCATTTCACATGAGGAATGATTCTATAGGGTATAAAGAGAGCCTAGAATACATGATCTGATACACAAGTACGAGAAATAAGCCACGATTAACAGCTGAAGGGAGAGAAAGAACCATTGGGATGGTGCAGATGGGGTCGACATACAATGCTGTTGCCAACGCCATCGGATGCCATCGTATCACGGTTATAAGACTTATTCAGGGCTTCAGACAGACTGGGGTCACCGTAGACAGACCAAGAAGTGGACGTCCACGCATCACAACCCCAGCTGAAGATAGATACCTCCGTCATTAAAGGTCACATGCAACCAAAAAATCAAACATAATTAAAACACAATTATCACTTCTTCATGACATATAATATGCATTGCTGATTATGAAAAAACAAATAAACAAAATTATAAGCGTATAATCGCAAATCAAAAGTGCAATATTTTGTACTTGGGTTTACCTCCCTCGAAACGAAGCAACCGGGATACCGAACCCAGTCAGAGCGGGTGGGTGTGCACTCAAGTGTAACGGCTGGTTCATTAGCAGATGCCGCCTTCACGGCTCATTGTGTGTGTGTGTATATATATAGAGATGTTGGGTTTTGTAAATACATGCTCATTTTTTGTGTATAACATTTTGCAATCAACAGACATCATAACATATCATGTGTTCAAGTACCACACCTGCCTGTCTGTTAATTACATAATGTGACAGAGACCGAACTCGGGCCATAAACCAATGCGTTTTGTTTATGGTGTATAGCCTGATTGGTGTTAAGTTCAAATTGCATGTGGTCAGTGATAGCAGTTGTGTATTGAATATTGTCATTAGCAGACAGGCAGGCAGACACACAGGTGTCAATAAAACAAGACATTGAGTTTTGTCTGTGACAGCGTCATATCTATATCACAGTTATAAATTGTGTCAACGCTAAATAATGACATTGCTTTTAAGTATCGAACTGAGAAAGTGACTCGGTAAGAAGAACGTGTGGTGAAATAGACAAATGAAATTATATAAACAGTTTATTTACTGTCATAACATATAAAAAGCTCGCGCCTGTGAGATATCAACAAAACATTATGAAAATAGCTCACACCAAAGCCTTCACCGAGTATTCACCAGACAGCCCGCTTCCAAGTTGCGCGAACCTATTTCACTGCGCACGTGCTATGAGCGCAGCCCAGCTGTTGAAACCCGTATTCCCCAGAAAAGTCTGGGGAAAATTAGTGAAACGTTTGAACTCCGATTTCGCGCGTTTTTATTCATCGCGTTATTTTCCAACTTTATAAGTTGAATTTGCATTTTTGACGATTTGTTTCGGTGTGTCCATACCGAAAGGTATCAGAATCTGCAAAGTTGTGTTTTACGTTGCATGTGACCTTTAAGGAAGGAGGGTAAGGTCTGTTTTGGCGTTTAGTGTATTTCATGTAAACACAGCCTCATGGTCCTTTGTGACCCTGAGACATACGTTGCACAAAATGCACGCAGTGTCACGGTCACTCCGTGTCTTTAACGTACTTAGATTGACAAGGTAGAGGTTAACCCTCCAAACGCTGACTCGATATCTGGATATTACTATTACAGGTCTCCACGACCTGCATCACTGACTCAGATCCAAACGCTGTTATGCGCGTCAAAAGAGAAAGTTAAACATTAAGTGGTCAATAATAATACTTACTTACATTAATAGCAACAGATCAGGCTCTAGAAGGTTGAGAATCTAATCCTAACGGGTACCCATTCACTGCCAGGTGACCAGAGGCATACTACTAACACAACTACAGAATCATACGTCGTGTGTACGATGTTATCGTTAATAGTGTCATCGCAGCCTGTTAGATACACGGACATTAGGCATCGAGTTCGGAGACAAGGGGAGCTGGTATAGACCGACTTCCTACTGCTATTTGGTTCAAATTTGTTTCAGTTCAGAAAGTCTAAACTCAGGTGTATGCGAGTATGTATCACAGTAAAATGCACGTGTATTTTGAGTTGGCTGAATGTCTGTTTGAACAGTAGTTCAATTGCAAGGCGTGTCAGCTTCTGGATGAAAGTCCCAACTGATGCAAGTCTGGGGTTCGAACCTACGATAATGTGTCTGGACCCCGTTTCCCAAAGCGACCATAACGGTAAAGTGTTCGCAACTCCCATACTTAAACCTTGACTAAGACTGTCGTAGTGCCTCCAGGTTCACAGAGTCAGAAAATGTAGGAAACCCACACGATTTCTGAGGAAGTTTATCGACATGACAACACGTACTTCACTGACGACTGACTCTCGGATTGGAGTCAACTCTCTTTTTGAATTTGTACAATTGGATGGGCCTCTATATGGCAACGGACCTATAAATGTGTTGGATGTTATTATTATGAAGACTTTATGCTTTACTCATTAAATCCATGACTGTGTTGTCTGTTTTAGGGGAACGTGGCGTGTCATTATCGGTATTACATGCAGCATATTGATGAACAAATACTAATATACAACAGAACTAAAGTACAGAGTTGTCGTGATGTTTCTGAAGAAGATGAATGTTGATCCAATACTCGTTTGGTGTTCATGAGACAGTTATTAGTCTTGTGATATGTCGGTGTAGATTTAAGCTAACCATTGCAAATACTTGCTTGTTTGTGATCTATCATCGCCAAACCATCACCGTTTTCCATATTAATGAATGTTATATCTTATGTGTGTACAAAATGATGGAGCTTCTTTCGCCACCAACCAAACGCCTTTCCTCAACATGTACAACCATCCGCTAGGACACAAACGTGTGACAAAATCTTTGTATTTTTAGGAGCAACAACCCTATAAGCAATTTGATAAGATTTTTCATTACTCACTCACTCACTCACCCACCCACCCACTCACTCACTCACTCAATCACTCACTCAATCACTCACCATTATGTGTACCTGACGGGAAGCGAAAGTCCAGTGTCGACTATATATTCCATGTGCAGTAAGAATTTGCCAAACCGTGTCGTACAATTTATACAATCTTAAGTGGAACTGAGAAGGTTCGCGTACAATGTGATTACACTGCTGATATTGTTATCATGACAGGTAGTAGCTCTGAGTGAGTGAGTGAGTGAGTTTAGTTTTACGCCGCTTTTAGCAATATTCCAGCAATATCACGACGGGGGGTAGTAGCTATGAAGCCAGTGAGGAAAGGGTTACTGTTGGTTTGCCTTGATTAGATGATGGTAAGCTGTATGGATGTAATAACCTTGATCTCTGTTGATTGTCGGGTTGTGTCCTTTGATGTTGATTGCCTGAGATCTTTTTCAAGTGTATGAACTTAATTATCCATCATGTATATATTCTCCATGTGAATAACGTTGTGTATCACTTGATAACAGTGTTATAACATCTATACCGACACGTCGCATCTATTACAATAATGGACTTGTCAGTCAGCCCATAAACCTTGTCCTTCCTCATTCTACCAGCTCTCACGGCCACTTAAACAAGTTTTATCTAAGTTGTCTTCTTTTCCAGGCACATCCTGACAGATATCTACACCACGATCGCTCACGCGTGTGTGTGCGATCGTGCGTGCGATCGTGCGTGCGTGCGTGCGTGCGTGCGTGCGTGCGTGCTTATGTTGGCGATGGAGTTCTCCCATTTATTGTTTGAAACTTAGTAACTGTCAGTATCATATAAACGTGGAGGAATTTCACAATGTTATAGTGAGTGACTGAGTTTGGTTTTACGCCGCTTTTAGCTATATTCCAGCAATATCACGGCGGGGGACACCAGAAATGGGCCTCACACATTGTACCCATGTGGGGAATCAAACCCGGGTCTTCAGCGTTACGAGCGAACACCTTGACCACTCGGCTACCCCACTGCCCCCACAATGTTATAGAATCAACATCGACGAAGAGAATAGGCGAATCAATGCTACATTACCACGCTGTACTTAAGTTGTTAATGAAATTAAGGATAGATAGAACTATGACGTATTCAAAGCCCAGTGATGAACGTCCCGCAGAGTGACAACGCGGAGTGTCCCACGTTTACGGTTTAGCGTAGACTAATAACATGGCGTAAGCTACATTTACTCGGAAAATTGTAATTTTGAAAATCATTTTCAGAATGTATCTTATTTCAAAAATATTCCTAACTAAGAAACGTGTGGGGTTTTATTCGGTCAATATTGAATCAACCCTCCCTCATTGATTTGTCTAGTAAAGACATATTCAGTTATTGAAATAGACACAGTGTGTTGGACGGTTTAAAAAAGTGTCAATATATAGTCTGATTTATGATACATCTCCTGCTATGGACAGGATTAAATTATTGAAAACATGATTGATGAAGGGTGTGTCAGCATCAGTTGTGACGTCACACACAAAGATGTATCTGTTTTCGATACTTAATAGCACACTGTTGCGTCATGTGTCAGTGTGTTGTATAACACAATCAGGCGAGGATAACGATGTCTGGGTAAGTATCCAACTTTTTTCCATTTTTATTCAATGCAGATCGTAATTGTGATACATATCTTGTATAACAATCACGTTTTGGTAAACTTGAAATGTCTTAAATGTCAACAAGGATTGCCCTGTAAATACAAGCAACGGTCAGAGTTGCTATAAATGTTTTGAGCAAAATACTGAAGCCAAAGAACAAACATCAGCACCATCAGCATCAGCATCAGCATCAATCATAATCATCGTCACCATAAGGCAAAACATGACAAGGCTTAGGGTGATTTAAGCCTTTACAGAGCCAAATATCCACTTTGAAAGTATGGGTAAATATTGATCAAAGGACTGCATCGTACTGTCTCATAGCCATATTTTCTTCAGAACTTGGCAACCACACACACATACCATATATACAGACATACACACACATGTATACATACACACATCATAAACACATTTACACACACATGTATACATACACACATGTATACATGCACACTTCATATAAACATCTACACACATGTACACAATCACACATATATACATACACACATTTACACGTACATACATACATACACACATACACATACATGCGCATATATACATACATACACATATACATACATGCACACACATACGAACATTCACACATATATACATTCACACACACATATATATGCACATTCACACATATATACATACACACATACACACATTCACACACACACACACATATATATACACACATTAACTATATACATACACACATTCACACATATATACATACACACATTCACACATATATATACATACACACATTCGCACATATCTACGTACACACATTTACACATACTATTATATACATACACACGTTCACACATATATACATACACACATTCACACATGTATACATACACACATTCACACATGTATACATACACATATTCACACATATATGCATACACACATTCACACATATCATATACATACACACATTCACACATGTATACATACACACATTCACACACACATATTCACACATATATGCATACACACATTTACACATGCATACACACACACACACACACACACTTCACACGACGACTTCAAATATTTATTAGCATGCAAAGCAAGTGTAATATCTCACACAACCAATCTACAAATCCGTTTAACCCATTTGTATTTGTGGTCAGTTGTAGGAAAATAATCTTCGGACTCCCAAAGAACTGTTAAAACATGATGATGCTTTACGATAATAGAAGTGAAAATAACTGGGCCTCTGAAGTCAGAAAGATACTCCAATCTTGCGGGTATAATTACATTTGGAGAGAACAAAATGTAACAGCAGCAGAGAATTTCATATATGATCTTAGGCAAAGACTAAAATATATGTATTTTCAAAAGTGGTACTGTTCACTACGTTTACACAATAAGTTAAATTATTACTCCTGTTTTAAATCATTCATTCTTACTGAAAAATATCTGTTAGACATTGATGTTAAGAATTTCAGACCAGCACTATCCTGCTTCAGATGTAGTTCTCGTGATCTTCTAATAGAAATAGATACACATTTAGGGGTATCGCGGGAATACCGATTGCGTGAATGTTGTACTTATCAGGAGGTAGAAAATGAATACCATTGTTTTGTTTTGTTTTTTTGTCCACTGTATGCAAACATCAGAAAAGAATACATAAAGAAATATTTCTATTTGAACCCCCGAATAGGCAAGTTCTATACCCATACAGTCACAAAATATCTTGCAATGTATATATGCCATGCAATGAATATGAGATCCTCTGCATTACAGATGTGATATTATTTACGATATATTCATTTCTATTGCACCCTCTGCTACTGTATGTAAAATGTACTATAGGCCTACGTCCTTTTCAGTACTGTAAATAAAGATTGATTGATTGAATATAACTTCCTTGTATTGTTTTTGAGCCTCGAGAATACATCGCTTTAAAGGAAGGATTTTATTTTTCTTCGATCAGTTGTACACTCAGTATTTCAATAGTTTATTTGTGACTTAAGAAACAAGTACAGTGTTTGAATTCAGTCTTTATACGACTGATTTGGTTTCTTCAGGAGAGATGTTATATAACGAAGAGGTGATGTCAAAATGTTTAGACTGAATATTGTAAAATTCCTCAGATCAAACCACACCCATTTAGTAGAAAATGTTTTCAATATTTTCAAGTAACATCTTTTGGAGTGGGGTTGCATTGAAGCGGAAAGTTCACTAAAAATCCTCCATGATGTCACCAGGTCATACTCCTTATAAACACGCATTATTTACCTTTTTAAAACCAGTTGGACGTGACAAATTTTGAAATTTAACGAGGCATTGTTCGGGAGTTTGATTGGATCGGATTGCTAAATGAATAAGGAATTTCAATATGTTTACTTTATGCCACAGCTAAGCATTGGGAACCATGCAGGTGTATGCTGTATAGAACAATTCGGCCGCTGTATGAAAACACTGACAAAAACATCCATAATCTTTTGAATCGTCATTTTAAAACATATCTGAACGAAAAGGTATCTATTTTACGTCATCATATTAAAATAAATGTAAATACAAAAATATGATGCATCGATTAATATTGTTTGGATCATCTGACCCCAGTGCGGTGTTATGGAGGTGGTAGTTTTGTCTTGCTGGGTCACAAATCATGTGTGGACTTGAACACAGTGTCACCGAGGTCAGACTTAGAGCTGTTGCGGGCCTTGTCTGCAATGAACAGAAGTATCTAAATGATGGGTGTTACTGTAACCTTCTTGGAAGACATCCTAACTACATCCTCCGTACCCATGAAGATCCGGGTTAGATTTGATCTTCATTAACCCATGCTTGTCGTAAGAGGCGATTAACGGGATCGGGTGGTCAGGCTCGCTGACTAGGTTGACACATGTCATCATATCGTAATTGAGTAGATCGATGTACAAGTTCAGAATGTTGCTATCAATAGACCTGCCCTCATTGCAGTCAGGTGACACGCCCATCGTCGATCCTGAGTATGACTTGAAGCCTGTCTGCATCCATAGTATGTAAGTATGCCATTAATGTCAGTACCATTAATTTCATTTGTGATTCCTTGACAACCCCCTACCCCAAATCACATATTAAAGTGTTTGTTTCGTGGTGTCCGCAAGCTTTCTTGCAAGCTGATAAGCAGTGATGTATCTCGAAACACAGTTCAAAACCCAACTCACTCACTCTGTGTTTGAGCCCTGTTGGCAATAGTTTGATGCACAAACTTTCATCCGGGGGTTTACCTGCTCCAGTCATCATGATACCTTACAGTGATATGTTCACTATTATTTAGCGGACTCCCAAAAACCGAAGCGGATGGGAATCTGATCACTATCTGGGCCTGACGTCTGTCGTTATATTGCCGTGGTAATAACAACTTCACTCACTCACTCAGTCACTCACTCTGTGATTGCAGCATGGTGTACCTGAGAGATGTGATGGACGTCCAGCTTGAGGTGTACGACATTGGAGGTCAACTGGCCGGAGGACGCCATCCACCTGGCTGCGGATACTCCCAGAAGTCTGTTGCCTAATCGCCGTTGTCTTGTGTCTGATGTCAGGTGGCTGAAGTCTGTTGCCTGATCGCCGTTGTCTTGTGTCTGATGTCAGGTTGCTGAAGTCTGTTGCCTGATCGCCGTTGTCTTGTGTCTGATGTCAGGTGGCTGAAGTCTGTTATCTGAAGTAGTTGTCTGATGCCTGGTGACCCTTACCGCGAGGCTTGTATGTTTCTGTTCAGAAGACCCCACAGTACTACCAAATGTACCACGGGTCCTCGATGTACATACTTTATGTAGTTTATTACACCAAGTATGTCCAGTCTTGGATGTCTGTCTTTCTGGTGGGATCTTTGCGTGAGACGAGCTATCTTTTTTCAGGCAGTACATCTTCTCTCATTAGTCCTCATGGAATTCTGATCTGATTCTAAACATGATATTTTTGTCCCTTGCTTTAAGAATATGATACAACTGCGACTTTTGACCTATAAATACCCGTTTGTTTTGGGGGAAACAAGTTAACACGTGCTTAAAGAATTCAGATGTTACTTTAAACACGCTCACCATCATTTCTATGTACAGAACATAATGTATGTCCACTGAACAATTTGTTTGAAAACTGAGATAAAATTATTGATTCCATCAATTTCGGGATTATATATTTGTGTAATGACATGGGTTATGGGATACAATGCAAAGGTATTGTTTAAGATAGCTGAGCACAATGTGTGTGTGGATCTCATTTCTGGTGTCCCCTGCGTGACGTTGCTGGAATTTTGCCAAAAGCGGCGTAAAACTATGCTCATTTAGTGTCGACGAGAAACTTCCACTCCGCATAGTCACTTGAAACTGTTAACCTTTGTAAGTGTATACATATATTATACTACTTCAAGTTGCATTTTCAAAAGAACTCAACTCTGATCTTTCCTTCAGAACCATTTACATATTATATGATACTAGATATATATATATATGAAAGGATGATAGACATTTGACATTACCACACAGGTCATGAATACAGGTAACCATGGAAACATTTACATATTATACGATTATAATAAAGGTGTAATATTATCCCAGACAGCTGATGAGGTATCGGTTAAGGAACACTGTATGCTACTAGCTGGTCACGCTGGTTTCCCAAAGGGGAAAGAAGGGCTAGATTGGAAGGGAGATATTGTCGTGGACAGATGTCATTAGATAGTCGATGTTAGTGTCTGTATCTCAATGTGGGTATAGCACCTTATAACTAAAGCAAATGTGTTTCGTCAGGATAATGTTTTAAGTGCTGTTTCCATTCGATATATATAGTATGTGGTGATCAGGGGTTTTTTTTCGCAGGTAACTAAATCTTTTTCGATTTGACCTTCCAAAGCGTGGTCATGTACGCATGTGCTGAAGTATACACAAAGAACTTAATTAATTATATTTGTGCAATTATATGTTTTCAACACGGACATAAAACTTCTCGTGGTGACCACGATGAAGTTTTTTGACCCGTATCCTTTGACTCACACAAAACGACAAAATGATTGTAATCCATGTTGATAATAGAACGATGATAATTGCTCATTTTTTTTAAAAATGCTGATTTTCATACAAAACCATGTCTCTATGACCCTGGAATGTTTAATGTTGAATTTATTTTTGAATGTGAACATTCAAAATGTCATTTTGCGTGTCTTGCATGATTCAAGGTCAATACCGAGTATTACCTCCATGTGACTGTATGATAGCAGCGCGCTCCTTCTCATACCCTCTGTCAGCCTCATGATCCTCTGAAGGGGGCAGTCTACGCCATTCCTCGTGTAAAGCAGCTTCCAACTGGGCCAGGTTCTGTACAGGAGGATCCCTTTGTTGCACACGACGACCAATCATGTCCCAGATATGCTCCAAAGGGTTAAGATCGGGGCTCATTCAATTGTGAGATATGTCAGGTGGTGCTTAACTAAGTTCTTTATGTATATACAATATGTCAAGCTACATACATGCGATACACGTCGACAGGTGACAGTGACAGGTGTTATATGTACTATAGCACTGTCTGTCAGTATACTTACCACAAACTGTTTGTTACTGTAATATGTTCTTGTTCATATAGGGGCGGTGGGGTAGCCTAATGGTTAAAGCGTTGGCTCGTCACGCCGAAGACCCGGGTTCGAATCCCCACATGGGCACAATGTGTGAAGCCCATTTCTGGTGTCCCCCGCCGTGATGTTGCTGGAATATTGCTAAAAGCGGCGTAAAACCAAACTCAGTCAGTCAGTCAGTCTTGTTCATATCGTCAATGTATGTACGAACCTGACCATCCTCCTGTATCTAATGTGGAATAGTAGAATGAGATATGAAACACATGGTCATCGAGGATGGGCCTGGTAGTTTAGGGGAGTTTTTGCCAGTCCATATTTATAGGACATGTCAATATATTATCTGAATTAATTACACAAGTTGAATTTGGAGTTTTTATGTGAAGTCCGGCTGAACGGATGCTGACAGAGCTAGACGCGAGATGAGGTGAAATGGGGTTTAACGTCATAAGAATATTTCGCTCATATGACGACGTACATGCATGTGTATGTGTGGCTGCTTTTATTAGCCCAGACTTAAGTTAGTTTTATAGTGCTAGCTCACTGAGATACCATGCCGCAGTTAAGCACGAATACTTCACTTAGACACATTATGCTGACTCCGAGCCGACCAGGCAAGGAACAACGAGTAGCCTACCATATTATTACGTGTTTGGGGACGACGCGGCCGGGGATCGAAACCCCGATCTTCCGGGCGGACGCTCTGATCACTACACCACGGAGGCAGTCAGAGCTAGACGTAAGGAGATTCTATCCAGCCACCCCCTCGGGTATTCCTGGTGAAACTCGATACTTTGGTAATAGCTGTTGGATCATTAGTTTCGCCATCACTATAGTGGTGATTAATCATGAAGCTCATGGCGGATCCAGGGGGGTTGGGGTCAGGGGGGTTCGACCCCCCCCTTTTGAAAATGACTTCAGACCACATTGAAGATTTTTTTTCGCGTTGTCGGAGCCAATGGGGGGTTCAGGGGGTCGTCACACGCATAATTTCCGTAATTATTCGGCTCATCCCGGAAAGCGATGATAAAACCAAGAATGTAGTGAGTGAGTGAGTTTAGTTTTACGCCGCTTTTAGCAATATTCTAGCAATATCACCAGAAATGGGCTTCAAACATTGTACCCATGGTAATCGAACCTGGGTCTTCGGCGAGACGGCGGTCTGTAAATAATCGAGACGGGACCAGACAGTCTAGTGATCAATAGCATGAGCATCGATCTACGCAATTGGGATACGATGACGTGTGTGAACTAAGTCAGCGGGCCTGACCACCCAATTCCGTTAGTCGCATCTTACATCAAGCATGGGTTGCTGTAAAGCAATTCTAAAGTGGATCGTCACGGGTCGAATCACGAATGGAGAACTTTAGCGAGGTTGCTTTGGCGATATTATGCTTGTACTTAACCTGTGCCACGATGTCACCTTTGAAGATAAATATACAGTATTCCAAATATACAGATTCAGTTTTGTTTCCGGGTGCAATATGCTGATATGACGATTCGGTTGTGTATAACTTTGCTGGTGTGAGTGAGTGAAGTTTGTTTGACGTCGCCGTCAACACTGTTCCAGCGCATCAACAGTCACAGGGGCGTGTCACGCTTAGAAACAGCGTTAGAAAGACATATAGGTATATGGTAGGGTCTATATACCTATATGTCTTTCTAACGCTGTTTCTGAGCGTGACACGCCCCTGTGTCAACAGTCGCGTCTGGACCGGACAAACCACTGACTGACAACATGGGCAACGGTCCGCGTGGGGCACGTCGACATGCTTGTCGCAGCTTGACCACCCACTCCGTTCTGTGTTGGATCAGTCGCATCAACCGAGGAGCAGATGCTACTAGCTACCTTGTAATGGTGAGTAAGACGTTGGCCTGCATTCAAAGGCTTAAAGAGCACTGAACAAGACTCCCGGGGCAAGCAAACGAGGAGAGTTTTATCACAAATGTCTGTAGAATGAGACATTAGTTAGAGCATACAACATGAGTGACAACAGGGAAATGGAACGCACCTCCACACCTGGGGCGTTGTCATCACTTGCACGTGCTGAACCGGTGCCTAGTCAATTTCGCACGTGCAACACAAAGTGTCTCACCAGAGTTATATTCCTCAACAATATTGAATCATCATGCATCGTTCAAGATTAATTCAAGGGAGTGAGTGAGTTGGGTTTGACTAACATCTAGTCTCTGAAATGAACATATTTTACAGAAAAAAACAGTTCCTAAATTATGATCATAAAACATAAAGAAAAGGAGCCCGGAGACTTCTTCATTTTCAGACATTTTCTGAAGCTGTGGAAATCTAGACTTGCCACATATTCTAGACTTGCATGGGCTTCCTTGAATAAATTTGTTTCAGGGTCTGTATGGCAGACTAGAGAGGGGTTTTGAACCGCTTTAAACATTTTTCCATTTTTTTTCGAGGAGAGGAGTGTCAGGTTCGCGTGGAAGGAGCTGAGGGTCTCCGGCGTTTACTCCTTTGGTGAAATCTACGAGCATCACTTCTCATCATCATCACCCGTCAATGTCGTCGATGCAATCATCGTTATAAACATTAATTCTGACAATGATCACGTTTAGTCTATTGCTGCCATAATCATTCTTATCATTACCAATATCAGCATTGCCTCTATCGCCCACATCACCATCAGATCCCACGTGTAGTTCCTGACTCACGAGGGCGGTGGCGCGTCTGTATAATCGCAGCCATCACGTAATCCCCGCGTATGGACATAAGCATGACACAATCCTCATAAATAGCATTGCATTGTGGGATAGGACAATCCGATAGCCCCTCAAAGCCTCAATTGAGCGATCATTCATGCCTTCTCCAGTCGTGGTTAGATAAAGGTTTACTAACAAGTCTCTCATTTTAGTTCTCATCTTAGACACGTCGGCATATCGATTTGAATACGTCCTAGTATTTTCGACTCGGTTGCTATTATGAGAACACGTAGTTTAAAATCCGCTTTAAGCTGAAATTGAGCTGCGCCCATCTACAATGTCGCCGAAACATGTAGTGTCTGAAAGAACGCCACACGGCCTCTGGAAAAGTAACAGAAAATATTTGTATTTCACGAAAAACTGTTTCAGATTAATAGAAGTAATTTATCTGTTAAAATTAAAACCATTCCTTGATGGGATTGATTGATGGAGGTAAAGCGCTTTACTCGACATCCAGTCGATATGTTTAAAGTTTTCGTTTGACAGTTTGAAGAAAACTTCTACGGCCCTCCTGTTCGTGAGCAAACTAATGGATTTCACATATTCGACGTTTGCCAAAAAGTTTAAAGCTTTCAAGGACATTTAAACCAAACTTGCGTCAACACATACCGAGATTACAGTTAATTAAAGCGCTCGTAAAATCAACACATCTTCTCCGCACAGAGCACGAGAGCTCGTTGTCCCACACGTACGCTGTGAGAAGAAACATTATCTCACAGCTTTGCTTGTAATAATTCCCTACTATATTTGCTCAATTTTTTTAGATTTTGTCTCCAACTGTCTTTTTCAGTTTTACTTTACCATGAAACCACAAGACAACCGTTCTTGCATTTCACTCAGTTGAACTGTGCTAACCGACACACCTCAGTTTGCAATACTTTGAAACCAGGCAAAAATACCGATTATGTTATTAGTTGTAAATTAAATTGTGATTTCCGGTATTTTAACGTTTTTCTTAACATACAACTATGGGTAATAGAAGTAACAACTTTAAGTTCGTCAACTTTTTCATGAGTTTGGTTCGTAGATACAATTACACTTCGGACTAGTTGTGACTTCATGAGTAAATGAAATTTTTTAAATATAAATTTATTTACAAGTTATTCTACCTCTGCAATATGGCAGCACATTACCGTTAGTAATTACATAATGAATAAAAGGTCTTGATTTCATCTTCAATTGAACTAGAATCGTGTTAATACATGGCATGCGTTTGTCATCATGTTGATCATATATTAGACTAACAACTAGTCTCTGAAATGAACATATTTTACTGAAAAAAGTTCACAGTAAAAAAATATATATATAATGAAAAGGAGCCCTGAGACTTTCTTCATTTTCCTGTAGCTGAGAAAATCTAGACTTGCCACATTTTCTAGACTTGCGTGGGCTTTCTTGGATATATTTGCTTCAGGGTCTGTACGATAGACTAATCATATATCAGCGATATAGCATGAGGTTATATCAGCGCGGGATCATTCAAATGGGTCAGACTAATTTTGGCGAATTTCTCAATTTTAAACTTCAGAAAAGGTCAATAAGAATTTATATCACGATAAGATGGAATTATACGTGTTGACGATACTGATGTGAAGGAGCTGGGATGATTGGTTCCTAGTTTCACAACGTTAGTTATAATTCTGTGTCTGGAGCGGGTTCGCCTGTCACACCGAAGTTGGTTTGATTCCCAGATGACAGCTGTGTAGCCATTTCTTGTGTTCTCCGCTGCTGACCAAAGCGTACTAACGTGTTCATGTTTCACTAGAGGAAACTTTAGTTTGTTTTTTGTTTGTTTGTTGTTTACCGCTGCACTCAGCAATATTCCAGCTATATGGCGGCGGTCTGTAAATGATCGACCCTGTACCAGGCAATCCAGTGATCAACAGCATGAGCATCGATGTGCACAATTGGGAACCGATGGCATGTGTAAACCAAGTCAGCGAGCCTGACCACCCGGTCCCGTTAGTCGCCTCCTACAACAAGCATGGGTTGCTGAAGACCAATTCTTACCCGGATCTGCATTGGTATAGAAGATACTGAAGACACATCTTTCCATTGCCTCATACCATCAGTCACTTGAATGTCTGGTCCATACTCGAATATTTACATATTTACACGCGCTAACAATCCAGCGTTACAGTGAGTGAGTGAGCGAGTGAGAAAGGTTTTGCAATATTGCAACACATGAACTTCACACATCGTACTCATGTAAGGAATCGAACTCGGGTCATCGACGTGAAAAGCGAACCTTTTAACCACCAGGCTACAAAACCGCCCCTAGCGACCTCTTGGACCTTCTGTTGATGACATCAACCACCAGGTTGCCTGAACAAGTCTTGATTGTGTAACTGGCGCGACGCAGCTGGAATATTGCTACCTGGTGATCGGACATTTGAATATATAGTTATTCATTTTGCTGAAAGGCTGACAAAGAGGAATAGTGTCTTAAACAACAAGCCTCAATAGTTTGATGGGATTATTAAGATTGCCAACAGTATCATTCACAAAACAAACAGCGCTCCATCTTCGTGTATCCTCATCTCAGGGAAAAAACAAGGCGGCTTTTCGTGATCACTACTTCCTCTGGCGATGTATTTGACGTCACAAATTACACGTTTAAGTCTTTGAATAGAATCCCGTTACGTGACCGGTCCCCCCGGTCTGGCATCTGTCTGTCGACTCTCCCTTATCTCCCACACTTCCCATTCTTTTCCCCAACCCCCTCGCGCTTAACCCGACCCCTGCGGAGGCTCATCACAACCCGAGCACCCTTGTTATCAGATGACCTGCAGATAATCTCCCTCTGACGCAACCGCGAGAGACAAACGTATAAAAATTGCATTTGGGTCTAAAAAGAAAATTCATGAAATTCAATTGCAATCGAGGTTTTTTATATTTTGAAAAAAATATGGCGCCGGTCTCTTTAATTTCCTAAAAGATTCATTTTTCTACCAAGCAGCGTTCCATAGTCAGTAATGGTTGCCATTTCAAAGTTATGATTAGCAATAACGAGAAATAATGAAGCTATTTCAATCTGTAGCATTGTATATGATTGATGGGGTATCTCCTTTAGCTTCCTATCGCATCGATTCTCTGTAATGAATTAGATATGTCGCGGGTATCTGCCCATATCCTTCATATAAAACACAAAAACTGTCACAGGAAAATTACACCGCGATATAACCAGTTTAAATTGACAGGGAAAAGATTGTTCTTCCGAGTGTTATTACACAATGTATGTAATAAATGAATATTATAGTCCCCAAGTCGTCTTTATCAGACTGCAGGTGGATTGTGTTGTTCTGGAGTCAGGGCGAGGAGTGCAGAGATTCAATGAGGAGAGACTGGCGATATGGACTTCTGGTGAACTCGGGCGATTCATCATTATTCGAGTTGACGCTGTTTCACTGATTCGCCCCGTTTGATATCCTAGGTCTGAATAGGTTATCTTTGTTTTACATTTAACATACTGTGGATATCAGGGTTAAGAAAGGATCATCGTTGTGTTGAGTTAGACACAGTGTGAATATCTCCTGACAGAATTTTTAACAGGGGGTTCTCTTGACTTAGGTTAGACACTTCTGGGTGTATTGGATCAGAGTGCATTGGGGAGTGCATAAGTGGTCAGAATGGGCCATAATGTCTCTGGTTTGACGGTCTTTGAGTGAACATGATCAAGCATGGGTCCTTGTGTCTCTGGTTTGACGGTCTTTGAGTGAACGCGATCAAGCATGGGTCCTTGTGTCTCTGGTTTGACAGTCTTCGAGTGAACGCGATCAAGCATGGGTCCTTGTGACTCTGGTTTGACAGTCTTTGAGTGAACGCGATCAAGCATGGGTCCTTGTGTCTCTGGTTTGACGGTCTATGAGTGAACATGATCAGGTATGGGTCTTTGTGTCTCTGGTTTGACAGTCTTTGAGTGAACATGATCAGGTATCGGTCCTTGTGTCTCCGGTTTGACATTCCGTAAGTGAACACGATCAAGCATGGGTCCTTGTGACTCTGGTTTGAAGGTCTGTGAGTGAACACGATCAAGCATGGGTCCTTGTGTCTCTGGTTTGGTTTGCATGGGTCCAATCTCTGGTTTGACAGTGAGTGAACACGATCAAGCATGGGTCCTTGTGTCTCTGGTTTGAAGGTCTGTGAGTGAACATGATCAGGTATGGGTCCTTGTGTCTCTGGTTTGACAGTCTTTGAGTGAACACGATCAAGCATGGGTCCTTGTGTCTCTGGTTTGACAATCCGTAAGTGAACACGATCAAGCATGGGTCCTTGTGTCTCTGGTTTGACAATCCGTAAGTGAACACGATCAAGCATGGGTCCTTGTGTCTCTGGTTTGACAGTCTGTGAGTGAACATGATGAGGTATGGGTCCTTGTGTCTCTTGTTTGACGGTCTGTGAGTGAACATGATCAGGTATGGGTCCTTGTGTCTCTGGTTTGACAGTCTTTGAGTGAACATGATCAAGCATGGGTCCTTGTGACTCTGGTTTGACAATCCGTAAGTGAACACGATCAAGCATGGGTCCTTGTGCCTGGTTTGACGGTCTTTGAGTGAACATGATCAGGTATCGGTCCTTGTGTCTCTGGTTTGACAGTCTTTGAGTGAACATGATCAAGTATGGGTCCTTGTGTCTCCGGTTTGACGGTCTGTGAGTGAACATGATCAAGCATGGGTCCTTGTGTCTCTGGTTTGACAGTCTGTGAGTGAACATGATCAAGCATGGGTCCTTGTGTCTCTGGTTTGACGGTCTTTGAGTGAACACGATCAAGCATGGGTCCTTGTGTCTCTGGTTTGACAGTCTGTGAGTGAACATGATCAAGCATGGGTCCTTGTGTCTCTGGTTTGACAGTCTTTGAGTGAACACGATCAAGCATGGGTCCTTGTGTCTCCTGGTTTGACAGCCTGTGAGTGAACACGATCAAGCAAGGGTCCTTGTGTCTCTGGTTTGACAATCTTTGAGTGAACGCGATCAAGCATGGGTCCTTGTGTCTCTGGTTTGACAGTCTGTGAGTGAACATGATCAAGCATGGGTACTTGTGACTCTGGTTTGACAGTCTTTGAGTGAACGCGATCAAGCATGGGTCCTTGTGTCTCTGGTTTGACAATCTTTAAGTGAACATGATCAGGTATGGGTCCTTGTCCTCTGTGTTTGACAGTCTGGTTTGACATGGGTCCTTGTGTGTCTGGTTTGACAGTACGTGAGTGAACATGATCAGGCATGGGTCCTTGTGTCTCTGGTTTGACAGTCTTTGAGTGAACATGATCAGGTATCGGTCCTTGTGTGTCTGGTTTGACAGTCCGTGAGTGAACATGATTACGCATGGGTCAGTTGTCTTAGAAATTATTTGGTCAGTAAATTCAGAGTGAAAGTTTCATTCTATCTTTTTGGCACATGTTAGAATGTGTTCCTTTGTTGGCTTGAGGATCACCGAACACTATTGAGGATCACCGAACACTATTGAGGATCACCGAACACTATTGAGGATCACCGAACACTATTGAGGATCACACTATCACTCGGGGGCAGCAACCACAGCAGGGGCAGCAACTGTTTATAGTCTTTCTTCAAGACTCCAGGACTCAAGAGAATATATTTTATAACGACCCAGACCAAGTCTACGATGATTTGGCAAGTCTAGATAACATAAGGTCCAAGCGGAAATTTGGCATTGTTCTAGGATCCATTTGGATTTCATTTTATAGTGAGCTGATTCATTCGTTCTCTCTCTCTGTCTACCTATCCAGGTCATACACGCACATTTTGCCACTCACAGAATGCTTCTTTCATAACTTAATTTTGTGCCTGGGCCTCTTCAATTTAAATTACCGACCTTTCGCCTAGACCAAATAAACAATGATATTCGAAGTACAGAGAATATTAGTGTTGACTTGAATAGAAAAAAAATCACACACGCCATTATTGGTTTTCGATGAAGCTCAAATTAGAAAGTGGAACTTTGGAATGGAAGAATTCAACGGAAGTAGCATGCAAATATGGTAAGAACTTTTGTCTGCTTTAGGTAATGGAGAATATAGTCTTATTTTCTGTGGCCTTATCACAATAGAATGTTCATCTACGCTCTGGTTTAAACTGTACAGCCATAGACGCCAAGCAAGCCACCTCACAACCTCATCTTAACAGCGTCTGCTGGCATGCTGATGCTTGTTCTGGAAAGTGTCAGATTTTCTCATGGGTGAGACAATTTCATCTCTCTAATGGGGGATCTATATATTCACATATAACCTCAAAATCCATCCATCTTTGAAAATGACAGTTTGGGTTTTTTATCATAAAAGTGTCTCTTTACGAAGATCTCACGACAAGCCGCCATGTTGTCGCCAGCGTGTTCTAGGAACGTCTACAAAATGCCGACCCATTGTATGTCAGGGTCGGCGATGATAAACGGCCATGTAACCAAAATTTACCCTAATGATGGAAGACTTCATTCAGATGGCCAATATCCCTATTCTTGCATCGTTCGCTGACGCCTTTACGGTATTTAAATTGCCTTTCCCTTAAAATGTGACTGTCTCTCCATACTACCATTACTTAAGGCTGCTTTGTCTTCAAACATGGGAGGAGGACTTGTGGAATTATTATGTACCTACGTGTATTAATACCAACATATTTATAAAAAAACCTTTGACACGTCTTCATTGACATCCTTTGACAGCAGTGTCAGTGGTGGTGAATTAATGGTGGGAAAATGACTGGACATGTCGCCACGATGGCTCCATTACTTACGTAAGCCTACAAAGCTCACATGGATGAAGTCGGGAAGGGAAATGTCAGGTGACTGCTTCTTCACATGAGGAAGATGTTTCTCTGTTGGTTTGATGAAGCTGTGTAATTAGTCCTCAACACCGCCTTTGGCCACGGAACGGCCACATTGGCGACACGGTATATTTTCTTGTAAGTTGACCTAAAAAAACCTTTTGAGAATGTGAATACGTCTATCGAAAAAGATCGCTTTGTAAACCAATCGCATTTGTACTTTCCTCAATAATTTTACGAATTTATTTTGTTTTGATGTGGGTGTGAGTGTGATATACTTTGACCCAAACTTTTAACCTACCGTTTATGTTTTACTGTTAAAAGGATGCAGGAGTAAAGCTACATGAAAAGATTTTAACGTAGTGTTTGCAAGATGAACCCTGCTCTGGCCACTATTCCCTAGACAAGAGGCTCCACACATGGCAAAGGTTTGTGTCCAGTGGTTCCTGGAAGGCTGTCGGACGAGATTATGGCTACGCGGGTCACCGCTTCTGATGCCTGTTACCAGATATAATCGGAACCCGGAAGGTTTTCATTGCAGGGAGGAGACAAGAGATGAGACCTATCCACCTTGTCTGTCTCACAGTCCCTAAACCATAGTGTTTTCCTTTCTGCCTAGCCATCCCTGCAATGCTAAAACCCTAAATGAAGCTCCCTGGGGCTCCTTGTCAGTTTAAATGAGTTTATTTTTTACAATCAAAATTATATCTATTGGGAGACTATGCGTTAGTCTTAGATCCACCATGTGATCCAGATAACAAATAAGTATCTGTGAAGAGGGAGCATAGGTTTCCCCGAACCAATAAGTTTAAACCTTATTCCTTGGACAAATTACAGATAGCATCAAAGTCAGGTGATATGATTAGCCCTGTCACCCGTATTGCATATCTTGACCATGTTGAACACCAGTGCTTGTCCATTAGACCATGCGGTTAATACTCATCAGTTGGTCTACATGTGGATGCTGTTTCAACTTTGGGGTAAACCTTGTTTGGTTTTAGTAGCCGGATACCTTCTGTGGCTAGTTCCATATCAACAAGAATTTCTGTTGAGATGGGAGGTGTCATACTTGTTACTGGGTAACACCTTTCCTGCTGCTGAGAGATCCTAAAAGATAGGGACTTTTCTAGCATTTGGCCTAGGACTAACCTCCCTGATCCACTTTGAAAGATATGGCCATCTTTTGGACCAGCAAATGCATCGATTATTTACCGTGCAGTGCACCTATGTGTACCATTTATTGTATTAAATTACTGTAATGGGCGAGTCTTTCAAGCTGACGCAAGCTTCAATGTCGTGTCCTCCTCCATCGAGACGATGTTCCACACCAGTCATGCAATAGCAACAGGACTGGGAGGATAAGGACTTCTACCCTATCTGGGCTTATTCACCAGATCTATCTCCTAGAGACTACCCGCAGTTTTCAGATGAAACAACTCCACACCAAACATTTAATGGTCCGAGATTTGACTAGGACAACAATTTAGTTACTGCTTCTAAGTTGAACAGGTTCAGAAACCCTGCAAGATTATTTTTTAAACAACTTATGAAGGTTCACAACAATATTACAGCTCTTTAAATCTTTTCTAAAATCTGTTTCTCGTTTTCCATACCCGACATTCATGTAGTAATGGCGCCCGCTTCAAGTGTACAGTTCCTTGATGTAAATCCGTTGCGTCAGATTTATTTTCTGTTTCACCTAATTCTGGCTTTACGGGAAATATGGATCTGATACAACGAGGTTTCCCTGTTGACACGTGTAATCCTTGACACACAGACAGCTTCACGTACTGTTTACATGGAAATGCATGTTCAACAATAAAACATAAATCTCTATCAGCTTATTCACCGGGTAGAGCCGATTGCTACCAGTGATATATCGCCCGTTAGCACGAACCATGTGTAATACATGTGATAAAACTCCCATTCACCTTACGTGCATCATATTAGTCGATTGTTGGGTGATCTGTGAATGAAGACAATGTGTCAAAGGTTTGCCCGCCATTTCCAATATATTTAGGCCTTGATAAGCTGGATATTCCCGTAAACATAATATGAAAGACAACCAAGAACGTGAACCAGCTCTGTACTATAAGGGGAGATGATGATGATGATGATGACTAGGGTTATCCATTCGTATGCTGGTTAAACATGATCTTAATACGAGAAAGGTCACTAGCCTTAGGACACTTTATAAACTGTATTTCCGTGTTAGATAGGACCTTGACTAGCATCTAGTCTCTGAAATGAACATATTTATCAGAAACAAAACGGTTCTTAAATCATAATCAAAAAATATTTTGAAAAAGTGACTTTCTAGACCTGCCACATACTAGTATTCCAAACGTGCATGGGCTTTCTTTCTTTGTATCAGAGTTAGTCTGTCTCACAGTCCCTGTACCACATTATTTTCCCTACTGCCTAGTCCTCCTTGCAATGCTAAAGCCCTAAATGAAGCAAGTCTACTAGTCTATTTCAGAGGCTGTATGACAAATCGGCAGGACGGAACGCGCGGAAATTCCAAGAAGTCCAGATTTCAGAGCAAGCTCACCCATCCATGAGATCTCTGCCGCCAGCGTTGCGTACTCCATCAGACCTTTAACGTGAGCGTTATATTATTCACATGATCACATGCCGCCACGTGGACGGGTGGATATATATTTAAAACCCAACATCTCGATGAAACATTGTTCAAGTTCTACTTTGTGTTAACGTTAACAACTCAAAACAAGACCGAACAACCCATATACGAAAAATGACTTGCGCACTTATGACACAACCCCCTAACAGCACTGTCGATGTAATTAAGTGTTGATGCATGTGTTTAGCAGTTTGAAGTTTATACATGTCCTCACCATCACTTACATCTCCGTATGAAGGACCCCGTCTCTCGCCTGTCATCCAATTTACCCTGTACCGGAGTGTGAGTGATGCTGCTTCTGCAAGCGGAGCTGTGGAAAGCGGTACTTGAGGTACTTCAACGATATTTAAAGCTGATTAAACTGAATGGATTTCTTTAAGAACATAAGAGTCGTCTTCTCACATACTTTACAACCGATTATACTTTGGTATACGGAGAGCCGTTTCTCCTTTCACTAGAACCGTCATAGGAATTCCAGACATTTTCGAAAAGAACCTACGATGGACAAAATGACGGTTGTGGTCAGATAAATTGAAGACTATTAATTTAGTCTGTGTTGTGTTATGCCGCATTCGGTAATGTTACAGCTTTATTAGTCTGTCGTACAGACCCTGAAGCAAATATATCCAAGAAAGCCCACGCAAGTCTAGAAAATGTGGCAAGTCTAGATTTCCTCAGCTTCTGAAAATGAAGAAAATCTCAGGGCTCCTTTTCATTATATTATATTTTTTTTTACTATGAACTTTTTTCAGTAAAATGTTCATTTCAGAGACTAGTTGTTAGTCTACAGCTTTATCTGTGTGGTCTGTAATGAATCAGGTCGGAATCTGGAGAACCAATGGTTGACAGTCTGAGCGACATTGCGGACAGTCCGAGGTTACAATGACACACATTTTCCCCGGATCCTCAGTTTGATTCCCTGTAATGACTATCATTAAGTACTGGGGACATCATCTCATCCAGGAGGCGGTGGGTTAACCTAGTGCTTAAAGCGTTCGCTCGTCTCGACGAAGACCCGGGTTCGATTCCCCACATGTGTAAAATCTGTGAAGCCCATTTGTGGTGTCCCCCGCCGTGATATTGCTGGAATATAGCTAAAAGCGACGTAAAAACTGTTAGAGCCGAATTTTAGGCAACTCACTCATGTGCTCGAGACATAAGAATCTCTGCCAGCAAATGTCCGAGGCTACATTCACAGGACTGGTGGCAGCTGTGTGCAACTAAGGACTAATTGTCTTCTTGGGGTCCTATGGGTTCCGACCTGATCAACCACGATAAGTGGCCGACCAAGAATTTAAGCGACACGTTGAGAAAGGGACAGAGAGCTTTAAGCTGAAGAAGTAAGACATGTTTTTAAGTTTCTAAAGAGAGCGTTATAGGATTGTGTGTTGTGGGCTTAGAGGACATACGGTTTTTCAACCTGTCCAGCCACTGTTTAGCCACTGTCCAGCCACTGTCCAGCTATTGTCCAGCCACTGTGCATTAATTGCCTAGACATTGTCTAGTCACTGTTAAATTAATGTTTAGGTACTGTTATTCTGTCATTGTGTGGATTGTATTGTGAAGAAGTGTAGTAAGAAAGCTCCGAACCGATTAAAGGACATTTTGAAATCACTGGACTGAGTTGAAACTTTTACATCCTCTACCCCAACAGCGGCGTAAAACTACACTCACTCACGCTTCTTATCCGGAATTCCGCCTGCGATCTGGAAAGACCACCTGTAGCCGGGGAAGGGGGATAATCTACCCCGACAGGCTGGAGGAATATGACTACAGTCAGCTAGGGCGTTCACTGAGTGACATTTGATCATTGTAAAGACCAATGGCGCATACCGCATTCACTGTAATAAGCGAACGTTATAAACAAGAAAATAGACAATGGTTGATTTCTTGTCAGAGACCTAGCAGTAGAATATCGACTTGTTCAAAGGACCATGAAAATATAATATCTTTGATTATTTACACCAGGCATATGTCCTTCCTATTCTGTTATTTACATACATTGATGTGTCACATTCTCTGTAAAATGCACAAGAAGATTGCCTGTCTAGTCAATTGTCAGGCTTAATTATTACCGGACACTCACACTTAAACACCATGACCACTCACAGACTGCTCTAGAAGTTGGTCGTTGGCGCTGAATACAGCGATTACGGTAATCATGATCCATGATACCACAATATGTCTGTCAGTGGTTCACCAGTACTGTAGAATATGTCATTTAGTTTGACGTGAGGCCGTCTTAAACAGTTTTTCAGTTATAACGCGCAGTGTCTATTTGATGTTAGAGGAAATCACGAAGTGATGGAACTATCAGATTGTTACCACTTTGGAGAAACCCACGACAAACTTACTGACAAAACCTAAAAAACATAACCAAGACGAACAAGGATTCGCGTCCATGAGTACCCAAGGGACGCAACTCTGTACAGTGAATTGTGACGCCTCACAGACCAGCAGTTTCCCTGGAGTCGGTACAAGAGAATAATAGTGAATAGATCATAATCATTGTCAACAGTTCATGATTATTGTCCGCAGCTCACTGATATATCGTCAACAAGGTATAATAATAGTCAATAAAACATAATTATAGTCATTAATAGGTGATAACAGTGCGATATGAACTATATTCAGCGGTATGTATTAATGGTCAAGATATCCTATATGAGTACATGGCGCGTTACTATAGTCCGACGTTCACAATGATGATCTGTGGTTCACACTGTTGACGGCAGTAATATATTAATTCAACTTCACAATAACAGCAATGACCGCCCAGCACATGCCATCTGCTGTATTGACGATAGCCTTAATGCCCACATCTAACACGATCCCACCTCGTACAAAACAAGGGTGTAGTATATATTTCTTTTCGTTTCCCATGGCCCTTGTGCTTTTTATACTTTCTAATTTCCTGCCTTTGTCGTATGTGAAGAAGAATCCACATATTCTATTACTAAGTCTGAAATAGCTTTTCTGTGGGGCTGGTCTGCCTACAACCGACGGAGCCGTGGGACACAACCGAAGTGGTCAGCGGAGCGTGCTCCAACGTTGTCTGCAGCTTCTGTGCAGGGCGAAAACGAAACTAAGACAGATTTATGAAGGAGTTGTGGAGGAATGATCATGTCTCGTCTATATGTTCGCCCCGAGCTGCTTAAAACACCCCAGTAAAACTGTTGTTGAACCTTCACTAAGATAATATTGCTTTGCAGACGCGCCGTGACGGGTTATGGTCAAATCTTGAATATATCACGCTTCATTTCGAAATTTCAGGATCTTTTATTTCAGAACGCCGGGGTTTTGTGAAAACGTGACAAGTGTTTTGAACTATCGGCACGTCATATTGATTACTTTTTGGTAAATATGAAGTTAGGAGCTACAAAATTATCAAGAAATGAATTGCTTTTATATAGGTTCAATTCTCCAGACTCGATTTTTATGTTAGTTTTTACAATCCGATTGAGGCTCTGGTGTCTCGGGTCATATCCTTTTTAAAATTTATATAGCCACGACGACCATAGAACGAGTCCCCACGCTCTCATTGGTTGTCCTAAAGTTGATTGTGGTAACGTGTGTGACGCCATTGTCAGGAGTCGGCATCGGGTTGTAGTTTATTGATAAAGATGATGTTTCATAAAAGCAATTTAACCATACCCTAGTGGAACATCCTGGGAGGAACCTTAATGAGGATTGGTTGGTTACAATGTCTGACCTGGGTGATTGTGTGAAACTGAATAAACCCAAGTCGTGACTGATCGATTATCATACTATCAACCAATGGTTTATCTCGTTATCCGAGAGGATTAACAAATTTCAGGAAACGTATCTTAAAATGAGATGCAATACCTCCTTTGTACTAGTATCTGATAGTAAGATCGGGTTTGCCGAATCGGTTGGTGTGGAGTTACGTCCCCTTGTTTGCATTTAGGCCTTCCCGACAGCCATCGACAGTGATAGTTCGTTTGGTTTCAAATGAGAACGATAAATGATTAAATGTCTCTCTCTCTCTCTCTCTCTCTCTCTCTCTCTCTCTCTCTCTCTCTCTCTGTCTCTCTCTCTCTCTCTCTCTCTCTCTCTCTCTCTCTCTCTCTCTCTCTCTCTCTCTCTCTCTCTCTCTCTCTCTCTCTCTCTCTCTCTCTCTCTCTCTCTCTCTCTCTCTCTCTCTCTCTATCTCTCTCTGACTGACGACATAGTGAGCAACGACTCACGTTGGGGTATCAGATGACACGCGACAAACCAAGTCACCAAACATGTCAATCCGACCCAGTTGCTCCCTCCTACCAACAGCCGAAACACGGGTGGCCCAGTTGGTCCCTCCTACCACCAGCCGAGGTACGGGTGGCCCAGTTGGTCCCTCCTACCACAAGCCGAGGTACGCGTGTCCCAGTTGGTCCCTCCTAACACCAGCCGAGGCACGGGTGGCCCAGTTGGTCCCTCCTACTACCAGCCGAGGCACGGGTGGCCCAGTTGGTCCCTCCTACCACCAGCAGAGGCACGGGTGGCCCAGTTGGTCCACCCTACCACCAGCCGAGGCAGCCCAGTTGGTCCCTCCTACCACAAGCCGAGGTACGCGTGTCCCAGTTGGTCCCTCCTAACACCAGCCGAGGCACGGGTGGCCCAGTTGGTCCCTCCCTACTACCAGCACCAGCGAGAGGCACGGGTGGCCCAGTTGGTCCCTCCTACCACCAGCCGAGGCACGGGTGGCCCAGTTGGTCCCTCCTACCACCAGCCGAGGTACGGGTGGCCCAGTTGGTCCCTCCTACCACAAGCCGAGGGCACGGGTACGCGTGTCCCAGTTGGTCCCTCCTAACACCAGCCGAGGCACGGGTGGCCCAGTTGGTCCCTCCTACTACCAGCCGAGGCACGGGTGGCCCAGTTGGTCCCTCCTACCACCAGCAGAGGCACGGGTGGCCCAGTTGGTCCACCCTACCACCAGCCGAGGCAGCCCAGTTGGTCCCTCCTACCACCAGCCGAGGTACGCGTGTCCCAGTTGGTCCCTCCTAACACCAGCCGAGGCACGGGTGGCCCAGTTGGTCCCTCCTACTACCAGCAGAGGCACGGGTGGCCCAGTTGGTCCCTCCTACCACCAGCCGAGGCACGGGTGGCCCAGTTGGTCCCTCCTACCACCAGCCGAGGCACGGGTGGCCCAGTTGGTCCCTCCTACCACCAGCCGAGGCACGGGTGGCCCAGTTGGTCCCTCCTACCACAAGCCGAGGTACGCGTGTCCCAGTTGGTCCCTCCTAACACCAGCCGAGGCACGGGTGGCCCAGTTGGTCCCTCCTACTACCAGCAGAGGCACGGGTGGCCCAGTTGCTCCCTCCTACCACCAGCAGAGGCACGGGTGGCCCAGTTGGTCCACCCTACCACCAGCAGAGGCAGCCCAGTTGGTCCCTCCTACCACCAGCCGAGGTACGCGTGTCCCAGTTGGTCCCTCCTAACACCAGCCGAGGCACGGGTGGCCCAGTTGGTCCCTCCTCCCAGTTGGTCCCTCCACCAGCCGAGGCACGGGTGGCCCAGTTGGTCCCTCCTACCACCAGCAGAGGCACGGGTGGCCCAGTTGGTCCCTCCTACCACAAGCCGAGGTACGCGTGTCCCAGTTGGTCCCTCCTAACACCAGCCGAGGCACGGGTGGCCCAGTTGGTCCCTCCTACTACCAGCAGAGGCACGGGTGGCCCAGTTGCTCCCTCCTACCACCAACAGAGGCACGGGTGGCCCAGTTGGTCCACCCTACCACCAGCAGAGGCAGCCCAGTTGGTCCCTCCTACCACCAGCCGAGGTACGCGTGTCCCAGTTGGTCCCTCCTAACACCAGCCGAGGCACGGGTGGCCCAGTTGGTCCCTCCTAACACCAGCCGAGGCACGGGTGGCCCAGTTGGTCCCTCCTACCACCAGCCGAGGCACGGGTGGCCCAGTTGGTCCCTCCTACCACCAGCCGAGGCACGGGTGGCCCAGTTGGTCCCTCCTACTACCACCAGCCGAGGCACGGGTGGCCCAGTTGGTCCCTCCTACCACCAGCCGAGGCACGGGTGGCCCAGTTGGTCCCTCCTACCACCAGCGAGAGGCACGGGTGGCCCAGTTGGTCCCTCCTACCACCAGCAGAGGCACGGGTGGCCCAGTTGGTCCCTCCTACCACCACCAGGCCAGTGTCCCAGTTGGTGGTCCCTCCACCACCAGCCGAGGCACGGGTGGCCCAGTTGGTCCCTCCTACCACCACCAGCCGAGGCACGGGTGGCCCAGTTGGTCCCTCCTACCACCACCAGCCGAGTTGGGCACGGGTGGCCCAGTTGGTCCCTCCTACCACCAGCCGAGGCACGGGTGGCCCAGTTGGTCCCCCTCCTACCACCAGCCGAGGCACGGGTGGCCCAGTTGGTCCCTCCTACCACCAGCCGAGGCACGGGTGGCCCAGTTGGTCCCTCCTACCACCAGCCGAGGCACGGGTGGCCCAGTTGGTCCCTCCTACCACCAGCCGAGGCACGGGTGGCCCAGTTGGTCCCTCCTACCACCAGCCGAGGCACGGGTGGCCCAGTTGGTCCTACCACCACCAGCCGAGTGGGCACGGGTGGCCCAGTTGGTCCCTCCTACCACCAGCCGAGGCACGGGTGGTCCACTACCACCAGCCGAGGTACGGGTGGCCCAGTTGGTCCCTCCTACCACCAGCCGAGGCACGGGTGGTCCAGTTGGTCCCTCCTACCACCAGCCGAGGTACGGGTGGCCCAGTTGGTCCCTCCTACCACCAGCCGAGGCACGGGTGGTCCAGTTGGTCCCTCCTACCACCAGCCGAGGTACGGGTGGCCCAGTTGGTCCCTCCTACCACCAGCCGAGGCACGGGTGGTCCATTTGGTCCCTCCTACCACCAGCCGAGGTACGGGCGACCCAGTTGTCTAATGCGTCGTCATTCGCTGTCCATAACTGCTTCACCTGGACACGCCAGACACCTATGATAGTGAGTGAGTGAGTATGGCTTTACGCCGCTTTTAGCAATATTCCAGCAATATCACGACTGGGGACACCAGAAATGAGTTTCACACATTGTACCCATGTGGGGAATCGAACCCGGGTCTTCAGCGTGACGAGCGGACGCTTTAACCATTAGGCTACCCCACTGCCCCTCCTATGATTGTGGGTTCGAATCCCGTTTCGCCTTGATTATGTTTCGTCAGCGTTCTACCCTTGCTGGTGGGCTTCACTAAATATCTTTAATTCCACATGAAGCTCACACGTCGCGATGTGACTAGAATACTGCTCCAGGCGACGTTAAACCCAACTTACTCACTCACTCTACATGTTGTAAAGTATGATTGGTTTTCCTCAACATCTAAAGTGATATTTTCATACCTTTGTGTGTGTGTAGTAAAACATCAGAGACCTGAATCACATCTGACATTCCTCTTCTAAGCTTGCGTGGCGGTGGGGTAGCTTGGTGCTTAAAGCGTTCACTCGTAACGTCGAAGGTCCGGGTTCGATTCCCCACATGGGTACAGTGTGTGAAATCTAGTGTCCCCCGTCGTGGAATTCCTGGAATATGACTAAAAGCGGCGTACCACTAACTGACTCATAAGCTTACATTCCATTATATAACCGGAATACTGTTAACAGCGGAATAAATACAACTCACTCACTCACTCACTCACTTCACCTCTCTAATTAAAGCCACATTAAATTTTCTGAGCTGAATCTTATTTGTAACTTTATACCGAAACCGCTACAAACAGTAAACTATCTTTTTCAAAGCATGGCATTCAAAATCAATAATTATCAGCAGTTTCGGATACATCGAAGGTTAAACAGATAAAAGTCATATGAAAACCCTTCAAAAGAAGTTGAAATCGGCGTTAGAAAAAACACTATGGCCGCAAAGCGACTGACATCTTTGTGATCACAAAAAATCCCAATTCGTCTAATCTTCGCAACATTCCGTAAGCAGTCAAAGTGAAATCTGATTGTTTTTTCCTTGAGATTGTCAAGGAACGTCCAGGGGGGATAACTAAAAAGCTTAGATTCTGGTGAGAGCTCAGTTGAAGTTGGGTTGGAAATTGAAACCAATGCATTTTAAGTGTAAAACTTATTTCTAAGAATAATCCCAAACGACAAAAATGATTAGGATAAAAGACACGGAAATATAAAAGACGAAATACTACATTTAGCCATTAGTATATTGACCACGTGGTCGATATTTCATGACGTCAGTTGTTCGTTTACGTAATTCTAACAAATAATAGGATTGCATTAAACGCAATCAATCCGAATCATATTTCAAGACATAAATGGCTTTGACAAGCACTTTAATGATTGAAATAAAAAATACCCTTGTGGTTTTACTGACAGTTCGATCGAAAAAAGAGAAGGATGTGAAAATTTGCGGTCTCAGGTGACAAGTATGCACTTGAACACAAAATGTGAAATTGAATATGAATTTCTTCAGTCAAAACGAAAATTTTAAATCGAAACTGAATCTAGACCAGGTGGTTAGTTTGTTTCAGATCACAGACAACATGCCACAACGTTTATCTGTCGCTGAGATTAGATGATAGCGTTAACAGATATTGTAGGATAAGTTCTAATCAATTACAGTCAAACACAGTTGAGTCGAACATTGGTGAGTCGAAGATACGGCTGTCTCCAAGTAAAAGCTTTACCACTGCCCATTCCTTATGTACTCATGATTGTACGGTTGTGTCGAGCTTCGGATAACTCGAAGTATTTACGTAGATCCTTTTAATTTCGACACAACGTTATTTGGCAGTATTTAAAATTGTACAAGGTTTTGTTTCTGGGCCCGTGTCACAAAGCTCTCG
The DNA here is from genome assembly GCF_003918875.1 of Haliotis rubra. Classification (NCBI taxonomy): domain Eukaryota; kingdom Metazoa; phylum Mollusca; class Gastropoda; order Lepetellida; family Haliotidae; genus Haliotis; species Haliotis rubra. The sequence goes on along the minus strand of NW_025766980.1, from coordinate 2,793,432 downwards.
TAGCGCTAAGACTATCGTAAGTCAATGTTACAGCTGCAGTATAGGAAGTATAGGAATGCTACGAGAAAAGTTAAGAGATCTTAGGCTTACGGGAGCTTCGTGAAACGGGGGGCCCTGGGTTCCTGCCAGAGAAATGTGTGTGCTACATGAATGTGGCATAGCTACCCATTGTTACTCGAGGGGCGGTGAGGTAGCCCAGTTAAAGCGTTGGCTCGTCACGCCGAAGATCCGGGTTCGAATCCCCACATGGGTACAGTGAGTGAAGCCCATTTCTGGTGTCCCCCCGCTGTGATGTTGCTGGAATATTGCTAAAGTCAGTCAGTCATTGTTACTCGAGCTATCAACCGCTGGTCACACTATCCAAGGTCACAGTGGACGTGCCGGGGCGACATTGACCATCTGACGTCCTGAGCATCGGAGTGAATTCCAATCTCTAATTGTATTGATTTTCTATTGTGATACTATTCTCCCAATTGCTATTCCTTAAAACTTGTATGTATTTTCAAAACTGTCGTGAAAAAACTACTGGTTCCTTTCGTTGTTGAATATCTAAGCGTGGTCCAAACTGTGCGTTGTTCATGAAGTGGGCCTTTTCTCCAGGGCCTGTTTCACATTGTCACCATGACTGACTGAGTTTGGTTTTACGCCGTTTTAGCAATATTCCAGCTATATCACGGCGGGGGACACCGGAAATGGGCTTCACAAATTGTACCCATGTGGGGAATCGAACCCGGGCCTTCGGCGTGACGAGCGAACGCTTTATCCACTAGGCTACCCCACCGCCCCAATTGTCACCATGATGACGTTGTGACCAATGTCCAGTGTTAGACAATGTATCTATACATAGTGTTTGTTGGTTACAGCAGTATTCAGACCACATCATGACAAGTCGTAAATAGTTTGATTTTGATAGTTTGTTGTTTAACGCTACACTCAGCAATATTACAGCTATGTGGCGGCGGTCTGTAAATAATGTCAACATTGTTACTGCCAGTTTTCCATTCCTATTACTTTGATCGTTGTGTATGTGTCTCGTGTAAATAATATAATGCAGGTTTTGAGCAGATACTAAGTGTTCGAGAATTTTAGTGCAATAAAGACACACCTGTTTATATATATTACCCGAAATGTTATCTTCCCGCACAAAATGTACGTACTTGACAAATAAGGTCACGTTTCAAGATATGTAATATGTTTTCTTGGCCTGCCAGTTTGCTTGAACTTAACCCCCATAAAAGTCCAAGTTGAGGTCTGTTAACTGTAGGGATGGTGTTCACGAGAGTGGTCGCCCTTGACAGCCTTCACTTATATACTAGATGCCATTGTGGAACTATTGAATTTTCAAAGCGGCGTCAAACTCAACTCACTCACTCGCCCACTTACTATATATCCATACACCATATACCATTCAAGAATTCTTCGAAAAGGTCAATTCCGTGATATAACTTGACTATTCTTCAAAGAGGAGTCAATATCATTTCACTAACTCACCCACTCACTATACCCATACACCATACCATTCAAGAATTCTTCGAAAAGGTCAACGCCGTGGTATATCTTGAATATTCGTCAAAGCGGCGTCAATCTCAACGCATATACCGGTATTCGTGTGATTCAATGGACATATTGATTGGGTGGTTACAATGTGTGATCTGGTTCACTGCATGTCAATGTAGACCAATGCCGTGGATCGTTGGTCGCGCTATCAACCACAAGTTCGCCTGGCTCGTGTTCCTACATATATATCCCATCATGATATAAATGTAATATTTGTGTCTGTGGCAAATAACAACATTTCCACTCTCGCCCCATACAGCACGGAGTTTGTTTGGTGGATGGATGGTTAACGCCGTACTCAGCAATATTCCAGCTAGATGGTGGCGGCATGGAGATAATCGAGTCTGGACCAGACAATCCAGTGATCAAGAGTATGAGCATCGTTCCACGCAATTGGGATACGATGAAATGTGTCAACCAAGTCAGCGAGCCTGACCACCCGATTCCGTTAGTTGCCTCTTACGACAAGCATGGATTACTGAAGACCAATTCTAACCCAGGATCTTCGGGGGTCCTATACAGCATGGAGGCTATTGGAAGGTTGAATACACTGGTCGTCTAAGAGACATGCGCGATAGTTCTCGTAAGGAGAAACAATAACGGGCATCGAGTGGTTAAAATGGTTGATGTGGCGGATAATGTGTTTACTAGGTTTCAACGGTATTGCCGGTTTTTCATTAAACCGTGACGAAAAACTTCAACGAAATATATTGTGATAAGATCTATATATTAGAAGCGATTAATCAGACAAATGATTCTCTCGAATACTAGTTTTAACAAACCGGCACGGTATAGTTGTTAACATGCTATCTTTAGCGTAAAACAACATTCACCGAGTTATTGAATGAAAAAACTGTAGAAATTAAACTGTAGTGTAATTGTGCCTTATATTAAAATGTTTGAAAGCGGTTTTGTTGAAGAAAACAATGTTTTACAATATACAATGAAAAATGATTTGTCTATTTTATTCCGACAAAACCTCTGTATACAGAGACAATGTTTAACAGACCGCTCGTCACGACAAAAAGCAAAATTCAGTGTTGCATAATAACATCATTTATAAAGTAGATTTGTTCTGATGGGACAAAGGGGCAGTGGGGTAGCCTAGTGGTTAAAGCGTCCGCTCGTCACGCCGAAGACCTGGGTTCGATTACCCACATGGGTACAATGTGTGAAGCCCATTTCTGGTGTAGTCCGCCGTGATATTGCTGGAATGTTAGTAAAAGCGGCGTAAAATCAAACATTCTCACTAAATCGTACACACTCTAACATTAAAATCATATACGAAATACGAGACAGGCTTTTGAAACTGTCCCTCGTCTCAATGCTCCACGCATGGAACATGAGGGCCCTCATATTGATTTTATTTCAAACGAGTCTATTAATAACAGGGGTGTACACATTGCACTATATTGAGCTCCACGACACGTAATAGCTTCATTCCAGACATAAAGTAATCAATGAGTATTATAACGACAGTGAATTTAATGAAACACCGATATGGCCTGTAATTTCAACTAAAAAATCTATATTTGAACAATGTACAGCGAAACACCCCTACAACAATAATGAACTCGTCCGTGCATGCTGTTTCTTGAAAGATTTTACAAGGTGAAATCTGCTCGAGAATTTGTGACGATTGTTTTCCTGTCATTCCAATATGACAGCTCATATTTGTGACGGGATATATTTCCTAATTACCTGATTGAAGCCTCGCCGTGTTGCAAGTAAAATTTGATGCGTTCCTGACACTTTAAGGTAGGTTATGTCGCCGATTCAAAGACCGCCATCAGCTCATAACTCATAATAACCGGCGTCATTGTCGCCACAGATTCCATGAGGAATTGGATGGTGCTTGCGATTGTCGAAGATCAGTGCCATTCATTGAAGATATACTTAAAGTTTTCGGTCGATTATGAAGTAATGGTGAATGATATGAAGCGTTTATGGTTTTAAATGTTAAATGGTTGTCTCTGGAAATGGTCGAGATCAAGGTCCGGGCCATGTCTACCTGAATGTGTTCGGTATGGGGGGTAAGAAAGCAGAAACAATGTAATTGGAGGGTTTGAGACACGATTTTAAGTTAACGCTCTGGTTCATGAAATCACGACCACAAAATGGCCTCCGGGGATTCTGCCCATTTCTGGGTTGAAATTGGTGCTTAGGAACATGAGAATCAACGTTGTGTGTCTTTTGGTGAGGCTCAGGGAGCTGGCAGCGTGTGTGTCATTGTACCCCACCAGAGTGGGCTGTTGCTCGTAACATTAATCACTGACATGTCTGGACTGAAGTTCCCTGCCATCATTAAACTGGCCAAATATTACTGAATGTAGCATTGAACATATATTATATCATGAATAGAACAAAGAACAGACATGTGTGCTTATGGAAAAGAATATAGTTAATAAGCCCCCGTTTTACACAATTCTTTTGTTTTTAAAGTTCCTGCCACCTTTTTTGGGTGGAAGGGGTGGGGTTTGGGGTTAGGGTTACCGCTGATTTGATTCATGGCTAATTCACTTTCATATTACAATTAAACATAATATATTTAAAATTAATAATAAAAGCATATATTTTAAGAATTTACCTTGCTTACCTTTTTTCAAATCTTTCAAATACACTGTTCTATGGCAATATGAATATGTATATAATATGTATATTGGTCTATGGTATTTCACTCAATATACATTTGAATCTGAATATAAATTAATAAAAATGTGACTTTGTATAACTGGAAAAAGTCATTTTTCAATTTGTGTCAGAACCCCACCTTAGCACACTGGTCTTAACCAGAAGTAAATGGTCTGCATTCATAAATGTGTTTGTTGGACTAGTTGGGATGTGTTTGATTCATTGTTGGTCAAACACTCACACTACAACACCCAGCAACCCAAAGAGAGCTCATTTGTTCCAGTATGTAGCCTAGTTGTTGGAGCGTTAGCTTGTCTTGACCACATCCAGAGTTTATTTCTCAACAGTACTGTAGCAAATAAGCTTCATGAAACCTGCCTCACCAGCTGATGGGACAGGCTACCTGTGAGGATCCGGGTTAGAATTGGTCTTATGCTTGTTACAAGAAGCAGCTAACAGGATTGGGTGGTCAGGATTGCTGACTTGGTTGACACATGTCGTCATATCCCAGTTGTTTAGATTGATGCTCATGCTGTTGGTCACTGGATTGTTTGGTCCAGACTTGATTATTTACAGACCACCAACGTATATCTGGAATATTGCTGAGTGTGGCATAAAACTAAACTCGCTCAGGACAGGCTGGTTATTGAAGCATACCAACTCACTCTTGTATTTTCATTGTGTGGAACCAATTCATGGTGTTTCCAACGTGCTGACATCAAAAATACAAACTGATTACCTCATAATTACTATCTGAGCGTAGGACAGGATTTGCTTCAGTTTTTCTCTAGGGAGCCACTTGGCTATTTCCCTTACAGGTACCCCTTGATACTCCCACCTTGTCAGGATCCCAGGAGGACAAGGTGCTCAGTACCCTGCTCCCAGCTTGAGCAGACCAGACTAAGGATTGGGTGGACACAATGCCTGACCTGGATGACTGCTTATAACTGTGCCCTTCAGGGCTTGAGGTGGTGGCATACCCACGTGGTTAAGAAGCTTGTGCTGAAGGTCCAAGTTTGCTTCTCCCATGGGTACAGAGTATGAAGTCCTTATCTGTGTCCACCACTGTGCTATTGATTGAGTACTGTTCAAAGCAGGATAAAACATCTTCACTTACTCCAGGGTCGATAGTTTTAGGGATGCCATGATGCATCGATACTTTTTTCTAAGACGATACAATTATCGCTACATTAAACTGTATCGATATTTAGTTTTGAAAATATAGGTTGTATCATTGTTATGAGAATTATAAATGATTATTTTTCATGCACAAAGATGGGAAATAAGAACTTTTTAAAAAATGTTGATCTTTTCATGGGCAATTATAAAATATGAAATATTAATATTCAAAATGTAACTAAATTTACGCAGTAATGGTATTGTGATACGTATCGAATCGTGACAAGGGTATCAGGATACGTATCGATTCATGAAACTTATGTATCGTGACATCCCTAATAAGTATTCATCATGCCATGGCTGATGAACTGGTTTGCTCGGTCTTCAGGTCTTGAGTTTCACAGGCTGATGTATCTGGACCTACTGAGGTATTCGGCCCCGATTTGTAGCCAAATTCCACTCAAGTGAATGCTCATACACTATGTTAGTGTTATCCCGGTCAATGGATCAATGTTTAATGTCCATTCCCGGCCCCATTTGGAGTCATGTTATGGGCTTTCAACTATCATATTATTGCTTAGTAGAGGAGACTTGTATTTCACTGGACCAGGAAAGAGGAAGAGGCTTTAAATGAATTCGATGTAATCTTTAATGAAAATGTAGAAATACTTCTGAAGAGGAACAGTAAAAAAGGACTTTTTTGTGTGAAATAAAAAGAAATTCCCTCAAAGTGTATGTGAAATCACTCACACATTTATTCGCTCACTCACTCACTCACTCACTCTCTCACTCGGTCACAGTGCATTGATTATAATGACATAAACCCTCCGGTTTACATGCTTACTCAAATGCCTTGCAACTTTACCATCAGAACATTAGTAGATAAATCAGTGTCTAGAGCTATCTCTAGTGCTGAATAATTCAATCCTGTATGACACTCGGATATTAAAAAGCCTAATATCGTCCAATAATTTAAGTCTCGGGACACCAGGAAATGTTCAGCCCTGATTGCTTGGCACATTGACTACATTGGCTGCGATATAAACCAATCAACTAATTCAGTTTACCCAATCATCTAGTACTGATATATGCTTCTCATTCTAGTCATCGTTCATTGTGCGAAGATTCATATTTCTCTAACTCGATCGGAACTGACCAGTAGTGACCGCTGTCTGGATTAGGATCTGATAAACGTGATTTAAGGAAACTTGATCAATGTTGATTCACAAAATCACAATCTTTGATCAGCTCAAATCTCCCGAGACTTGGGCATAATCTCCCGGTCTGCTATAAATCGCTTGACCAGCACATGTTTCTAGATGACCATATTTGGAGTCAAGAGATGTTCGTGATTGATAAATGGCAGCATCTTGTTTGATTGTACAGCCATGGTTTCAGAAAATGAAATCTTTATTCCACTAGCTTTCCACTGCCACTGCTCTTGACTGGGTGATGTTCAATTCAGTTAATGATCAATAGTGTTGAACAAATGGCAAAATCAAATTACCAATTCTGCAAAACGTAATGCGTTCATGTATGTTAAATGTCGCTGTACATAAAGCAAACTACATTTTCTTCAATCCTCATTCCCACTGATTGTATTGCCTAGAAATTTGAAAAACTCAGAAATGGTTCATTCTCTTGTTTTTTGGTTGAAAAGTTTTATAACTTGCCTGATTTTGTATTTTTTAAGTTTTACATTTACAATAGGGCAAACACTGAGATAGTAAAGAATTCACTCCACTTCAGCTTGTTCCCCAAAAGGTTTTTGCCTGGCAATTCAAGATTGTGTAAATCTGACATTTTTTATATATTTGCTTGATTGTTGTGACATTGATTGATGCCGATGTTTTTATTGAAATCATTGTCAGTTTTCAATCCACACCTGTCTGTCTAGTTCTCTGCAAATAATTCTGTCATGAATAATAATATCAAATCTCATTGTCTAAAATTGGAGGATGTCACTAGCATAACTTGAAGTATTGATTTATGGAATAAAAATATCTTTGAGACACGTTGTTTAAGTTCAAAACTGTTTGTCCTATCCTCAGCTTAAGGGCCTTTAACGTTTCAAAGTTCATGGTTCAGAATGTTCTTGAAGGTGTTAGGGAATGGATATAGTGTAAGGAACTTATATTTGTAAATGATGTATTAGAAAATGTAAAATTCGTCAAATGGGAAATCAAGAGTCTTATGTGAAATATGCATTTTAATGACATATTGATTAATAGAGGAAAAGGAAGACTGTTTTTAAGTCAGAGTATGAAGAAGGTTGTACAGTATATTATGTGGGGATTAAATGTAGAAAGAGTGTATGGGATAGTGTCATTTGACAAATTATTTTGAAATTCTTCAACACTCAGAGGGTCAAGGTAGTATCTGTTTTAAGCTATATGAAATTATATATTGCAACCTGTTAGTGAAGATATTACCTTGTGGGCCATCTTGAAAATGTTCATTATTCAGCATATTCCCGTTCCTGTTTGGTACAACATTAGGGAGGTTGAAGGTCAACTATTACCCAAGGCAAACCTCCCTAATGTTCTACTGAGTTTCCCCCCTACTCCAATATTCTGCCTAGCTTCTCTTCCCCCTACTCCAATATTCTGCCTAGCTTCTCTTCCCCAAAGGGGCGGTGGCGTAGCCTAGTGGTTAAAGTGTTTGCCCGTCAAGCTGAAGGCCCGGGTTCGATTCCCCACATGGCACAATGTGTGAAGCCCATTTCCTGTGCCCCCGCCGTGATATTGCTGGAATGTTGCTAAAAGCGGCATAAAACCAAACTCTCCATTACAATGTTCTGCTCAGCCTTCACCTTCCTTAGTGTTCTACAAAGCTTGCCCAATGTTCTGCTCAGCCTACTCCTCTAGTGTTCTCAGCCTCTCCAATGTTCTCTAAGTGTCCCCCTCTCCTTTCTTCTGACCAGCATCCACCCTATTGTTCTGCTACTTATCCTATCCAAATGTTCTGAAAACTGTCCCCTCTCCTATCTTCTGACAGACCGCCTCCGTGGTGTAGTGGTTAGAGCGTCCGCCCGGAGAGTGGAAGGTCGCGGGTTCGATCCCCGACCGCGTCATACCAAAAGACGTTAAAATATGGTACTTGTTGTTCCCTGCCTGGCGTTCGGCATTAATGGGTACAACAAGGACTGGTCGGCTCGGAGTCAGTATAATGTGTCTGAGTGGGGTATTCATGCTTCACTGCGGCATGGTACCTCAGTGAGCTAGCACTATAAAACCAGCTTAAGTCTGGGCTAGTACAAGCAGCCGCACATACACATACACACGCTTGCACGTCGTCATATGAACGAAATATTCTCCAGCGCGACGTTAAACCCAATTTCACCTCACCTCACCTATCTTCTGACCAGGGTCCTGACTCTACTGTTCTGCTACTCATCCTCCCCGATGTTCTGGCCAGATTCCCTTCTATCAGGTGGCCATCATCCCCCCTCCCCTCTCCTCTGTTCTGCTGCTCATCTTCTCCAATGTTCTGGCCAGATTCCCCTCTTCTGTCAGGTGTCCATCATCCCCCTCCCCTCTCCTCTGTTCTGCTGCTCTTCCTCCCCGATGTTCTGGCCAGATTCCCTTCTATCAGGTGGCCATCATGCCCCCTTCCCTCTCCTCTGTTCTGCTGCTCATCCTCCCCAATGTTCCGGCCAGATTCCCTTCTATCAGGTGGCCATCATCCCCCTCCCTCTCCTCTGTTCTGCTGCTCATCCTCTCCAATGTTCTGGCCAGATTCCCTTCTATCAGGTGACCATCATCCCCCCTCCCCTCTCCTCTGTTCTGCTGCTCATCCTCTCCAATGTTCTGGCCAGATTCCCTTCTATCAGGTGACCATCATCCCCCCTCCCCTCTCCTCTGTTCTGCTACTCATCCTCTCCAATGTTCTGGCCAGATTCCCTTCTATCAGGTGGCCATCATCCCCCCTCCCCTCTCCTCTGTCCTGCTGCTCATCCTCCCCAATGTTCTGGCCAGATTCCCTTCTATCAGGTGGCCATCATCCCCCTCCCTCTCCTCTGTTCTGCTGCTCATCCTCCCCCAATGTTCTGGCCAGATTCCCTTCTATCAGGTGACCATCATCCCCTCCCCCTCTCCTCTGTCCTGCTGCTCATCCTCCCGATGTTCTGGCCAGATTCCCTTCTATAAGGTGGCCATCATCCCTCCCTCTCCTCTGTTCTGCTGCTCATCCTCTCCAATGTTCTGGCCAGATTCCTTCTATCAGGTGGCCATCATCCCCCCTCCCTCTCCTCTGTCCTGCTGCTCATCCTCCCCGATGTTCTGCCAGATTCCCTTCTATCAGGTGGCCATCATCCCCCTCCTCTCTCCTCTGTCCTGCTGCTCATCCTCCCCGATGTTCTGGCCAGATTCCCTTCTATCAGGTGACCATCATCCCCCCTCCCCTCTCCTCTGTTCTGCTACTCATCCTCTCCAATGTTCTGGCCAGATTCCCTTCTATCAGGTAGCCATCATCCCCCCTTCCCTCTCCTCTGTTCTGCTACTCATCCTCTCCAATGTTCCGGCCAGATTCCCTTCTATCAGGTGACCATCATCCCCCCTCCCCTCTACTCTGCTCGGCCTCCCCTCCCTGGTTCAGTGCTGTATCTGCCCCCCAGTAATCCGTCCTTACCAAACTAGATTATATGATGTAGGTGAAGATGACACAAGCCCCACTCAATCAGTATTTGTGAGAATACTTGTCGCCACCTTCATTACAATAAATCTCTTTTTTTATGACGCATGTCGGTATGTTGTCAATTTCTATTTCTTCAATTTTCTCCACATGGCAGCCAAAGCATACAGTAGCCAATAACGCCAAATTGGCGATTTCTCGATGTAAATATAGAGTGTATGTGATGTCAGTGAAGTGTTATGAGAACCAATCAGTAGACACTCAAGGGGTAACCAAGCGCATAATGTTGTCAGTTTCAGTCTGTTCATATTGGCTTGATATATCTCATTGATGCTGCAACAGACGACAGCGTCCAGGGGCCGAATAATGACCATTCCGAGGTTTGGCAGAGGAGTCCCAGCAGTAAATCGGGTGACCTCTTCGGTTCACTCACGGGTCATTCACTCTCATATGCATTCGTAATCAGAAAGTTATGAATGATCGTTGTGTGAAATTAACATGATCGTATTATTTCAGCTGAGACATTGCCATTACTCCCGGAATAACGACATTGGTGGTTTATTTACATTTCATTCAGCTCTCTATTGTTCAAGGTTTTCACTGCCTTCTGTAATGTTATACTTTTGTACTAACCCTCTATAGTGTTTTGTTGAGGTTTCACTGCCTCCTGTAATGTTATACTTTTGTACTAACCCTCTATAGTGTTTTGTTGAGGTTTCACTGCCTCCTGTAACGTTATACTTTTGACTAACCCTCTATAGTGTTTTGTTGAGGTTTCACTGCCTCCTGTAATGTTATACTTTTGTACTAACCCTCTATAGTGTTTTGTTGAGGTTTCACTGCCTCCTGTAACGTTATACTTTTGACTAACCCTCTATAGTGTTTTGTTGAGGTTTCACTGCCTCCTGTAACGTTATACTTTTGACTAACCCTCTATAGTGTTTTGTTGAGGGTTTCACTGCCTCCTGTAATGTTATACTTTTGTACTAACCCTCTATAGTGTTTTGTTGAGGGTTTCACTGCCTCCTTTAATGTTATACTTTTGTACTAACCCTCTATAGTGTTTTGTTGAGGGTTTCACTGCCTCCTGTAATGTTATACTTTTGTACTAACCCTCTATAGTGTTTTGTTGAGGGTTTCACTGCCTCCTGTAATGTTATACTTTTGTACTAACCCTCTATAGTGTTTTGTTGAGGTTTCACTGCCTCCTGTAATGTTATACTTTTGTACTAACCCGCTTTAGTGTTTTGTTGAGGTTTTCACTGCCTCCTGTAATGTTATACTTTTGTACTAACCCTCTATAGTGTTTTGTTGAGGTTTCACTGCCTCCTGTAATGTTATACTTTTGTACTAACCCTCTATAGTGTTTTGTTGAGGTTTCACTGCCTCCTGTAATGTTATACTTTTGTACTAACCCTCTATAGTGTTTTGTTGAGGGTTTCACTGCCTCCTGTAATGTTATACTTTTGTACTAACCCTCTATAGTGTTTTGTTGAGGTTTTCACTGCCTCCTGTAATGTTATACTTTTGTACTAACCCTCTATAGTGTTTTGTTGAGGGTTTCACTGCCTCCTGTAATGTTATACTTTAGTACTAACCCTCTATAGTATTTTGTTGAGGTTTCACTGCCTCCTGTAATGTTATCCTTTTGTACTAACCCTCTATAGTGTTTTGTTGAGGGTTTCACTGCAACTCTATAATGTTATACTGTTTGACTAACCCTCTACAGTTTGGTTAGCAAAACTATAGTTTTATTTTAAGATATTATGTCTTTCTGTATGTGGGTGTTATTTTGAGGGTATAACTGACCTTGTATTGATATTTATTCAAGGGTTTGACAGAACCTATGTTGATGTTATTTTGAGGTATAACTGATTCCCCTTATGTGGTATTACATAGAGGGGTGGACTGCTATCCTGAGGTGCTATATTGGGGGTTGGTCTGCCCCTTGATAGGGGTTAAATTGAGGACCTGATTGTCCCTATATAGGTACCAGTATACTCTTATATACCGGTATTGTTATATTGGGGGTTGGTCTGCCCCTTGATAGGGGTTAAATTGAGGACCTGATTGTCCCTATATAGGTACCAGTATACTCTTATATACCGGTAGTGTTATATTGGGGGTTGGTCTGCCCCTTGATAGGGGTTAAATTGAGGTCCTGATTGTCCCTATATAGGTACCAGTATACTCTTATATACCGGTATTGTTATATTGGGGGTTGGTCTGCCCCTTGATAGGGGTTAAATTGAGGTCCTGATTGTCCCTATATAGGTACCAGTATACTCTTATATACGGTATTGTTATATGGGGTTGGTCTGCCCTTGATAGGGGTTAAATTGAGGACCTGATTGTCCCTATATAGGTACCAGTATACTCTTATATACCGGTATTGTTATATTGGGGTTGGTCTGCCTTGATAGGGGTTAAATTGAGGACCTGATTGTCCCTATATAGGTACCAGTATACTCTTATATACGGTATTGTTATATTGGGGTTGGTCTGCCCTTGATAGGGGTTAAATTGAGGACCTGATTGTCCCTATATAGGTACCAGTATACTCTTATATACGGTATTGTTATATTGGGGGTTGGTCTGCCCTTGATAGGGGGTTAAATTGAGGACCTGATTGTCCCTATATAGGTACCAGTATACTCTTATATACCGGTATTGTTATATTGGGGGTTGGTCTGCCCCTTGATAGGGGTTAAATTGAGGTCCTGATTGTCCCTATATAGGTACCAGTATACTCTTATATACCGGTATTGTTATATTGGGGGTTGGTCTGCCCCTTGATAGGGGTTACATTGAGGACCTGATTGTCCCTATATAGGTACCAGTATACTCTTATATACCGGTATTGTTATGTTGAGGGTTTGGCTGCTCCTGTGTGATGCTAGGTTGAGGGGTTGAATGTCGATGGGATTTTAGTTTTGGATTTGCTGTGTCAATAAAGTTCAGCAAACACGTATCAATGCTGTGCTATTAACACAGAACATTCACAAGGTGAAGAATTGTTGCAGAAATCCTGGAAGTTTGGTACCTCAATCAAGGAGTCTCAAATTATTTTTACCAGTTGCTTTTCCCTCAATCACTAATTTCAATGTTGTCATTTTACATGACCTCTAGTCTAAAATGAGACATGGACTTGTTGGGTCAACCTTAGTCTGTCTCACAGTCCCTGAACCACATTATTTTCCCTACTGCCTAGCCCTCCCTGCAATGCTAAAGCCCTAAATAAAGCAAGTCTAGATTTCCTCAGGTTCTCTGGTCTCCCTGGGGCTCCTTTTCAATTTAAATGGGCTTGTTTGTTACTATCAAAATTGTATATATTCAGAGACTAAGCATTAGTCTAGGTCTACCTTTGTAGGCTGGGGTGTTTGAAGCAACAATAATCAACCCCTCAGAGAACTGGAAGGATCTAACATGGACCTTGTGTCTACAGATCCTTCATGTATCATGCAGAAACATTCCATCCTCAAACCTTACTTAATACATGTGTTTTTGTGTGTTTTCCTCGAACCCCTGCACTGAGGAACCTTAGCTGTATTCCGACAAGTCAGACAGAAGTTACTTCAGATTCTAATTGTATTTTACAGCAGATATAGCACTTGCTTTGAATTTTAAGAGAATCTATTTCAAGGAAAAAATCTGAAAAGTGAATGTTGTGAACACATTTGACGATGATTGTCAGGACCACTAGAGAAATTTCAAAGAAGATAATGAATGTGACAGTTGAATGCCAACAAGATCATAAAATAAATTGCGTCGTTAATTTCATTGTCAAATCATCTTTCTGCTTTCTGCGCTTACGCTTGTCACTTAAGCTATTTATTCATGACATGTTGCACGTGGTGTTTGGCTCTGGTCTGTTTCAGCAGCGACATGTGGGGGGGGGTTTCAAGAAAAATCTAAAAAATTCATGGGCTTAGGGAGTTGGCACAAATGTAGAGATTACTATATAATGATAAGGGTAGTGTACGGGTTGGGACTGAAACATACGAAGTGCAGCAGGAATGTAATATTGTTGATTGTTGTAGGTCTCTGGTGGGATTCGGGGATTGACATGGTCAACTTTACCACTGAAGTGAATATGTAGACCGCGTGTCTGGGGATTGTTTCAAGCTGCTGGTGAATATTTCCATCTTGGTTGTTAGAACAATATGCTTGTACTGGGATGCAGACTGTCATTTAGGGATCATATTTGCTTTGCGATGTGATGTATTGAAGAGAATTTCTCAAACATTTCATTTGCTGATCATTGTATTAGAATTTGATAGTTTGTATGCACTGATGTGCTCATGAAAGAATAAGAGGTTATCCAGGATTTCAAACTGGTAGTGATCTTTGTGGACAAAATGGAAAATCCATACTTTTCAAAATTGGCACTTTCATAAAAGTGCTTATTGGTTTTATTCATTTTTTTAAGGTTTCATATAATGCAAAAAATACAAGAAATAAAAGCGTCCCTTTTTGTACTGTCCTAATTATTTCTGTCATCAGTGAAAAACGTGATAGTGACTGTTGTAGAATCCGGGACATTAGTTCCATTTGACTGGCATTTCAGAAGTTGGTGTGTAACAAGAAAGGTAAGATATTTTATGGATAACACTTTTTTATTCTATTATGATGCCACATTTCAGTAGAGGTTCTTACCCAACTGTCAAGCAAGAGTTCTTGCATAACTGTAGTTGTCAACATTATTTCAAAACGGGCAATTTAAGAAGTCTTCGTTGCTAACATTACACAACTTGGCAGTTTAATGAATTTTTACTAGTCATTGCTTCCGACTGGAGCAGCTCATCATCCTGTGAGCAGGTCTGTATAAAATCCTGAAGAAGAATGGAAATCTGAAACAGTTCAGTGGTTATTAAGATTTGGAAAGGGGTTGGTCTGATGGACATGAAGATTACATAACAACTCGTGTTCTTGAAGAAAAGAAAATAGGGTTCATATCTAGGGTGTGCTGTACATAGAAAACACATGATCGTAGCATGAAGACCCTGTGGGTCGTCCAGGCTGGAATATGTACCCAGCATCCTGGTGGTCGTAAGATATGACCAAATGGATTGGATGGTCGTACTTGGTGACTTCAGGCACCAAAGGCATGTCATTGTTGAATCACTGGATTATCTAGTCCATCCTTGAAAATTTACAGGACCGGAATAATGCTGGAATATGCCAGTTTGTGGTGTAAAAAATGTACACACAAACACATGAAGTTTTGAAAAAAAGAACTTTGTAATTTTAGCTTGTTTGGTGTTAATCAGCATCATTTTGTTCATATACTGCCTGACTGTTGTCACTCAGGAAAACTCACAATCCAGTCGTTTTGGTTTTCAGCTGATTTAGCAATTCCATCCGATGCTGATTGTGCCTAAAATACCATCGGTCATCGTGGGAAAGACCTGGTATTTAGCCATGTTAGCAGAAAAGTAACAAGATGGATTGGATGATTTGTTTTCCCGGGCAATCTCTCGTGACTTACTTAAGCCTATACTGGCTCACAGCAGCCTCAAGCTATGGGACTGGGGTCAGTGTCAAATGCTATGTCAAATTACTTTAACCTGTCTCCAGTGTAAATATCCTCAGGATCTTATTTCTATGTGGATTGAGACTGAAAGTTTTCATCTCATCTCTTCTGTGTTTTTGTTACTGGGAAATGATATTTCAACCTCTGGTTTCTTATTTGACAAATGCCATCAACCTCGTCCTAATTAGTCTTGCTCCAAGGGAGGTAACTCTAAATCACCAAATTCAATCAGAATATCCTCAAATGAACTTGCTCACCTCTCACAAATATCAAGGAGCAAGTACTTTCAAATGTATGAAAAACTCTCAACTCTGTTTGTCCCCCTGATAATAGGAAAACTATTTTCTAGATTGACTCACAGCCTCTGAGGGAGGGATGCCAAAAATGGTTAAAAACATCAATCTGTAAGTCTTCCCGTGACCACTGTCCCGGTAATGCCCACCAGTGTTAGTATAATTACTGTCAGATGTCACAGGTCTTTTTTTACTCCAAATTGAACGTGGTGAAACAGTGGGTTTTTTTATTTTGAAATAGGTTTTTGCATATTGAAACAGTGTATATTATTTTGGTTGAAACATTGTAAAGAATTTCTAGAGGCCATCTTGAATGGTGATGCTCTGGACCAATACAAGTCACAAAGTTTCCGTAAGCAAATCTCTTCTTAACTTGTTATCATGCAACCGTTTCTGATATCGTGGAGTCAAGCCTGAAAATAATAATGAAAACAAACAAATCAGATACACATTTTTTTAATTTTTACAGATTGTTTCATTGAAGTTCGGGTTTTTAAATTTCTGATTTATTCTTTTGCATTGTTCACATTTGGAGTTGTTTATGTCTTAGCATGATTATAGAAGGAAAGAACCTAGTCAATCCATGTGAATTGTAATCAGGCCACTGTGCTA
The DNA here is from genome assembly GCF_003918875.1 of Haliotis rubra. Taxonomy (NCBI): domain Eukaryota; kingdom Metazoa; phylum Mollusca; class Gastropoda; order Lepetellida; family Haliotidae; genus Haliotis; species Haliotis rubra. The sequence goes on along the minus strand of NW_025766980.1, from coordinate 2,777,055 downwards.
TCTGCCTTAACCTGCAGGCACTGTGTGTTGACTGATACTAATTGTTGAATGTGAGGAGCTGTCTGTACATTATTCAATTCACAGCTCAGCAGATGCAGGGCAGATATCTGAAGAGATCAAATCATTTGGTGGGTGATGTATTCAATTCATTCAACAAACAATTGGTCTGACACTATGATATTTCTGATATTTTATTGTATCAATTAAAGTGGAGTATTGTTTAGCTCACCTGACTGTCAAGTGAGTTTATGTTATGGTGTGTTATCAGTCATTAACTTTGCTGTTTATAGACTATTAGACATCATCTCTAAAACTCAAAGGCCTAGGAGCCTGGAACTTTGTTTGAATTATCCTGGCCGTTCTTTTGAAGAAGGGCTCACAGAATTCACATCTCACTTTAAACATGGCATCCTAATTAATATGCCATTTTTCATCTTGACTCATCCATTTCAGAAGTTCAGTTTTATATGCCTACTGAATTGTAGTCCAACTGTAAACATTATTTCTTCTTATCCAGGTGAGCTGTGGAGTCTTGAGGCTCTATTACTAGGGGTATATTTTAGTATAAAGTGTTGACCATTGTTATAACACAGGAACCAGAAAAACTCAGGTTTGAAGCATGTTGCTGAAGTCTGAAACAAGATTAGCGATTGAGGCATACATGCAATTTCACAAACACCTTTGCTCGGATTGAATTATAACAGCATCCATGATTGGGTTAGTGAGGGAAATATTGCCCGTTTCGAGGAGTGGTTCTGTTATTTATTCTGGTTCTGTGAGAAAGCCAGCAGAAAATGATTTTGTCATGATCAGAGTAACTGTCTGTGGACAGATAGATTAAAACAAAGTTCATTGGCACAGACATCATTGTCCTCTGTTTCCAAAGGTAAATGGCTGAAATTGGATGTCATCAGACGTCTTGCATTTGGGGTGTCTCAGGTTTGCCTTCCTTTCTGGATCTGGACAGTGGGTTTCTCAATGGTCAGAATCACAGCTCATCATACAGGCCCACACAAACAGACGGAATTCTGGAAGTTTACCTGGGTGATTTTACCTGGGTTTTATCTGATTGGATCGGAGGTTGATGGAAATGTATCACTTAATATGTTCCCAAATGTGGATGGTTATTTGAAATGTATGAATATGATGTTACTAAAATCTCCATTGTCAATCTCCCCAAATGAATCATTATGTCTCTTTTAATTTTTAACTTAACATATTTTTTTCTGTTTTGTTTTTCAAAGTCTTCACAATAGAAAGACAATCCATCTCAGGCATGACAGTAGGGACAAAACTAGACCACAAAAGAGTCACATTTAACCAAAGGGACATAAAAGACTTTTACCAACATACCTGGCACCTGCAAATAAGGGAGAATATGACGCTGATTATAAATCTATTAAGATTAAACATCCATGATACTGTTGTCTTAGTTTGCATGCCCAGTAGCTTCCAACAATGGACAGTGATGGTGTTAATTACATGGACATGAATAAAACATAGCACCGAAATGCCCAACAATGCTGTATGCACACGACCAATTTGAAATGTATCCCATCTCATGTGAAATATGCATGGCAAAAGTTTACCCAAGATCTCAGTTTATGATGATGTGATAACGGTGATTAATCGGTTTTCAGGTGATGTAATATATTATTAAGCTTGCAATAGAGTCCCTGCTGTTACCAGGGTCTCGGAGGGCCTTGGCCTCTGTTTACCCAGAAAACAATAGCATATTGCAGGTTGATTAAATGAATAATGCAGGTGTATTGAATCCACCTCGTACAGTGCAGAATCCCGATATCCAGGCCGAGTGTCCATAGCCGCCGCCTTGTCTGTATCATGATGGTGACTGGTGCATGGTGTTAACAATGTAGGAGGTCTGCACAATGCAGTTGTGGATGGTAAACTACTTCATTACTTGCAACTGGACCTGAACTGTACATCCGTCAGGGAGCTGGGATGCAGTATGGCTACGTTATATTGCCTTAATCACGTAAACTCGTCAGGGGAGTTTTTGAATTGATTTACTCTTCATGTTCTCAACGATTAATGCTCCGAGCATATGCATGCTGAATGGTACATGGAAACTCTTTCCACTTTGTAAATACAGGCTTACTATTACCTTCTCGCTAAAGGAGGAAGCATGCTGGCCTTGTGGGTAATGTGTTTGTTACTCCAAGGATCCGTGTTTGATTCCCCTCTTGTGTACAATGAATAAAACTCTTGGATGTGGATAATGCCATGCTCACATAAAACGGAAAGAACTTCAGGACCACTTTGTATGGGATGCCTGAAATGCCATAAATGATATCCCCTTTAGGTGAAGTATTTCCTATTCTAAAAAGGTAAATGATATTCTAATAGTTGAAGTTTTCCCCATGTCAGAAAGTTGAATATCATCTACACTGTTACATTTGAAGTATTTCCCAAATCATACAGTTCAACTCCCTTACCTTTGAAGTATTTCCCATATGATATAGTTGAATATCATCTACTGTGTTACATTTGAAGGGTTATTAATATCACCTACTCTTACATTTGATTGAATATCATTTACTGTTACATTTGAAGTATTTCTCATATAATACAGTTGAATATCATCTACTCTCTAACATTTGAGGTATTAACCATATGATTTAACTGAATATCATTTACTGTTACTTTTGAAGTATTTCTCATGTAATATAGTTGTATATTTCTCACATTTGAAGTATTTCTCATATAATACAGTTGAATATCATCTACTCTCTTACATTTGAGGTATTAACCATATGATTTAACTGAATATCATTTACTGTTACTTTTGAAGTATTTCTCATATAATATATACTACCCATCAAAAGTTTACTCACTTAAAGCACTCACGATATGTTATGCATATATATGTGGTTACATCGAAGATGAATTGCTCCACTAACTTAGGGGAACCAACTGCAAACTTTATGCAGATGAATTACACGATGATCATACATCAAATTGCTGAAAAGCATGTGCAAATAACATGCATGTGAACAGCTGCGTTGTGGTGTAAAATATTACGAATTTCCAAATTTTCACTCAGTCTCATCATTTATTGAACTCATGACAATAATCTTTTCAATGTTACGAATTTGTTTCACAATACATCAGTTCATGTGCCTTTAAACAGTATTGAATATTTTGCAAAATCTAGTTTAGAACAGTTGACTTAAATAAGTGGCTACATTTATACTAGTGAGTCTAAACTTTTGATGGGTAGTATAGTATTGTGAAATGTCTACTAATAGCCTGTCTATTATTCAACACGAATGCACACTGATCGACCTTCCTACTGAAAAACTTGTCTGTTATTCAACATTTACACATTTTAATCAAACTGTCTGTGTATTCAAAATACAGACTACACAACGAGTCAAGTTTTCCGGGAAGATTCGGTTCCCATTGGTCTTCAGCACCCCATGCCTAAGAGATGATCTGCAGGATCGGTTGGTCAGACTCTAGTGAGTCTAAACTTTTGATGGGTAGTATAAAAGTTGGACATCTTTAGCGCTTTCTTACATTTCCCATATCATATGATTGAATATCATTTACTTTCTTACATTAGAAGTATTTCCCATATCATATGATTGAATATCATTTACTTTCTTACATTAGAAGTATTTCCCATATCATATGATTGAATATCATTTACTTTCTTACATTAGAAGTATTTCCCATATCATATGATTGAATATCATTTACTTTCTTACATTAGAAGTATTTCCCATATCATATGATTGAATATCATTTACTTTCTTACATTAGAAGTATTTCCCATATCATATATTTGAATGATCTCGCACACAACATTTCACAATAGGTCGAAGTTTCTCTCTTCTTCAACTTGATTAAGTAGAAAGAAGACATGTGTTCAGATAAAGACATCTATTCCTTGCTGTATACAACCAACCCTAGAGGGATGTCAGTTCCCCTAGATGCCTGAAATCCACATGTAGTGAGATTGTTCAGGAACATTTCTTCTGTTAAATCAACATTATTACCGATTTTGAAAGACATGAATGGTTTAAAGAAGGGTTATCTCAAAATTGATTTTAATGTTATGTGCCATTCCAAAGTTTGAATGTTTTTGTAGCAACAAAAGAAAAATAATTACTGTCTTCATTTTTGACGCAATCCTTATGGCTTCAGTGAATAAATGTGAAAATGACTCATGCAACAAGATTTCATTGACTAAGTTATGTCATAGCATAACCTATTTGAAAACAGTGATGCAATTATTTCATTGGCAAGATCTATCGATTAACAGATTCAACAAATATGCCGAGTCTTTGCTCTGCTGAATCAGACCCCACTGGAACTATTACCATAAAGTTTTGAACTATCTTTAAGCCTGGAAGTAGTACAGCCAGTCATCTGCGTCCAACAAATCCAAGTCAGAGCTCCATGGCATAATAGCAAGCTCAGCTTCTGTTGAAACGTATGTAATAAAATTGGAAAGAATTCTAGATGAGTGTTTTTTGTCCCAGGAGCTTTGTTTACATAGTAAACACATAATGAGTGTGATGTTTCAAGTAAAGTGAAGTACTTGTTTGTTGGTCTCAAGGGAGACTCAATGTCTCTTATACCTCTCAGTTAGAGGCTTCTGATTGTGAAATGTAATCCTCTTGATTTCATTATTCTTAATGCTTAACGGTCCTGTCAGTGAAATGTTATCCACTCTACGCTGTGTGGCGTTTGTGAAATACGAGTAACATATATTCATCACAGAACTTGTAATGCATTTACAAAGCAGCGCCAGTTTCTTTCAGATAATTTAATTTTGTTTTCTGAAAATTGACCTTGCAACATGGCCAGCCCTTGCCATCTGGCTGATGAGGTAGTGGTCACTTGCTGTGGTAATGTGGTCAGTGAGAAGGTCAGTAAAGGGCACCTGCTATGTCAGCTGAGGGTACCTGCTGTCTCAGTTTACATGGGGTGGGCGGCTGGGGTAATTGAAAGGTTGACCACTCAGCTGACCTGGTCGTTTATCACAAGAGCTGTGGAACACAAACCTGTCTTAAGTGACCAGAACATCTTGATACAACACATGGGGAACCGATGGATCATGATCACATTGTTTTCTTTGATCTGAAACATTCAGTGATTGAAAAACGGAAATTGATTGCGGGTAACCTGACCTCATTTTGTGTCCCTTGTCCTTTGTGGTATAATCTAGTTATAGATGACATCGGCCTTTTACAGTTGACTATCATTTTTACTTCAAACATTTTTCACTGTTAAATATTCCACTGGGACATTGCTGCATGCTGAAATTTGTGTCTCGTATCACAGACACTGAAAATACTTACTCATCCTCATTACAGCGTCCACTTGTAAAGTGCCCCAGGTTAGATGCCCCACATGGGTACAATGTGTGAAGCCCATTTCTGGTGTCCTCTGCCATGATGTTGCTGAAATATTGTTGAAAGCGGCGTAAAACTAAACTCACACACTCACCGCTCATCCTCATGATGTAAGATAGCAAGGATACTTTGACTAATGAGGTCCAGCTTCACTGGGTCTGTTTTGACAAGGTCCAGCTTCACTGGGTCTGTTTTGACAAGGTCTAGCTTTACTGGATCTGTTTCGACAAGGTCCAGCTTCACTGGGTCTGTTTTAACAAGGTCTAGCTTTACTGGATCTGTTTTGACAACGTCCAGCTTCACTGGGTCTGTTTTGACAAGGTCCAGCTTCACTGGATCTGTTTTGACAAGGTCCAACACTGGATCTGTTTTGACAATTAACAGGGTCTGTTTTGACAAGGTCCAGCTTCACTGGGTCTGTTTTGACAAGGTCCAGCTTCACAGGGTCTGTCTTGACAAGGTCCAGCTTCACTGGGTCTGTTTTGACCCAGTCCAGCTTCACTGGATCTGTTTTGACAAGGCCCATCACTGGGTCTGTTTTGACAAGGTCCAGCTTCACTGGGTCTGTTTTGACAAGGTCCAGCTTTACTGGCTGGGTCTGTTTGACAAGATCCAGTCTAACAAGGTGCAGCTTCACAGGGGTTTGCAGACCAGGTCCAGATTAACGGACCGCACAAAGAGGTCCATACCCTGATGTAGGATGTGATAATATATAATGAAAATCTATGACTGATCTATGACTGAATCATTTGGAGACAACGTTTAAGGTAACATCTTTTACAATTTTATGGCTTACAAATGCAATTTGTTTCTCATTTTGAGAAAAAGTTGTATCCATCAGTGGTATAATTACATATTGAGGGGACGATAAGTGGAAGATTTTGACATGATCAGTCAGTTACACTACAGTTACTCACTGTCACGCTACACTCATTTTACACTCACTCACTCTTCAGTCACTCTTGTGTCACTCAAACCACCCAATCGCACACAAAGAACAAGACTACTTCACAAAGTCTATTGAAATGATGTATAAGAGTTAATATTATGCCAGTATTCTGAACAGTAGAATGTTTATGTCATCGTATGGCCATCCCAGTCATGGCTGTTTGTGGTGTCAAATATATGCATGGTAACGTTCACGCCAACAAATCATTCTAAACACTTCCTAACCTCATTGCAATTAATGTGACCTTTACTTCTAAAGTTGTTATCATGATTATTACTAAAATTCATGAGTAAGTTAGGGGCGGTGGGGTAGCCTAATGGTTAAAGCGTTGGCTCGTCACGCCGAAGACCCGGGTTCGATTCCCCACATGGGCACAATGTGTGAAGCTCATTTCTGGTGTACCCCGCTGTGATATTGCTGGAATATTGCTAAAAGCGGCGTAAAACCATACTCACTCACTCACTCATGAGTAAGTTAACCATTTCTGTCCTCAGCCGGCCTTGAAGCTTACTTCAAAGTTTGTTGACTATAAAAAGTCATGCTTATAGTTGTAATTAGTTATCAACTCACACATGAAAAATTTAATAACATCTTCTTTGGGAAACACATTAAGATGACAATACTTCTGTTTTTATGATCCCAGTAGAGACACTAATAGCCCAACAAAAACATAATTTAGAACATTGCCACTGTGTTTGTAATTAGGCCTGGTAATGATTTCACCCAGTGCTAAGGATATATGTAAACAAGAAAAAATGGCTCATGAATAAGCCCTGATAATGGAGATCAAGGATTCTTGCTGTCTGATCATTTGCTGGAGTTTTCAGATGAATGCAAGAAAATAAATTCTTCTGAAAATCCTGTTGGCAGCGTTAATTATTACTCTGCTGGGTGCATGTAAAATGAAATCACGACGGAACTTACAGAAATAACAATACAATTAAGGATTGTTGCAAAATCTAAACATGCTGTGTGTTGTGTTCTGCTTCTTCACTTCAGGTTTGTAGCAAACAATCTCCAGACAACTGCTACCCTGCTCCTGTAAGTCCAGGAAATACTGCACAATATACTTCCCTTAAGATTTTTGTTTTAGGTTTTTACTTTTCATACAATGATTTCTCTTAAGATGTTCTTTTCAAGTGCTGAATGCTTTAAGCAACTGGACCTGCTTTATCTATAAATATATGTCGATATTCCAGTCATGGTGGAAGACCAGAGTGGCAAAGTTTAAATGGTCAAGCAAAATGTCTTATTAATGTTCATTATTCAAATATTAATCCAAATGTATAATAAAACATCAACACCATATTAAGAACAGACAGCATTGTTTATAACTGAAACAGATTCCTTTAGGTGGAAAAGGCAAAATAACAGTAAAATTGCAGAAGTGAAGCAATGAAAATCACTGACTCCAGGTGTTTGAAAACAGAGAAAATTGTTAAGAACCAATCCTCTCTGTACCATATTCTCTTGTGTATTCTGAATGTTTTCCCCATATGTACAGCCAAGTAGACTGGCATACTTCTTATACTCCCAATACAGTGAGTTGGGGATTGGTGGAGGGGAAGGAGTAAGGGTAGGGATCTCAAAAAGGGCAAAAAATGACCACAAATGGGAGATACCTGATACTGCATGTGATCAGTATGCCAGTTAGTCCCGTTAATACATCTTTAGGCAATACCAATTTTATTTCTTGTTTTATGGATCCGCCTGTCTCATTTTTTCAAGAATAAGAAAAAAGAGTAAAAATTAGTTTTCCCTGCTAAAAAAATAAAATCCTAATGTTTTTATTGGCCCAAAATGTAAACATACAAGAAATTTTGTTTTTAGATTGTGATTTGCCCGATGTACATTTCATAAATTACCCAAAGTAACATACTTTGAGTATTTAGAACGAATATTACTTTGACTGGTGATTTTATTTTATTTTTTTCCTCCTGCCTTTGGGTTTTCTGAGGACGAAAATCTGTAAGACAAATAAAATTGGTTTGGCCTTAGCAACAAAACCATCTGGCTCCTTCAGTCCTACCTTAGACTCAATTTATAGCTAGCAGCCTCTATATTTTAGTTCTAGGGATGAAAAGAGCCATAAAGTCCTGTTACAAATTGTCTGCTTCATCATCCATGAAACATGTAAATATTCCTTTCAAACAATTTATTCCAAAAATGTTTTTTCAAAAGTTTTTCAATGTGTGTACGTTATCATTTTGTTGAAATTGTGTGATCTGAATGGAAGGTCACGGCTACTATGTTCAGAGGGTGTAGATGTTGAACGTTCAAGCCTTGATGTCAGACTCATTGCCACACACACACACAGGTCGAACATATCATGTCAGCAATATATCAACCATATTATTATTATACATTCATTAAAGATATATGCAGTAATTAGTGAATAAATTATCACAGATGCAGTACGTAACAAGCCATTCAGTTAAAGGCAGAACATATTTCGATGACCACGTGAAATACAATACAACCACATATCACACATGTTGACAGTTAGTGATACAGTTTCTGTTAACTATTTTCTGTTAACTATTTTCATCTTAATATCCTGATGCATTGAATCATTGATTGAGCCTGGTTTGTCTGTTTCAGAATAGTTTGTGGGTGGGTTGTCATGGCAAAGCTGGAAAACTGAAGACCGTGACATTAAATGACATTAACTCACTCAAGTTCCTTCTAATGGTGGTGGATTAGGTACAACTCAGTTCATATCTCCTAATGTGGCATGAATATATGTTTAACAATTCATTCAAATGGCAAGAGTTTTATGACAGAATAGAAATTTTGTTAACGCTAATAAAATTTGATATGAAATATAGCCACCACTTCATTCCTTTCCAGTCAGTCTTGACATGATCTATTGCTGTGTTTCTTCAGAAAGTGCAAAGGGCAAGTAAATGTCAAAATGACAATTTAATCTTTCAAATTATCTGATTATGAGATTATATCAATAATACTTATGCAGAAAAATGACATTTTTAGGCTTGCCTGTTAAAGATCTTGCTGTCAAGGATATAATCTATCAAAGACGCAGTACATTTTTAATTGAATATTTTTTCATGTATTCCATCTTATGTCAGTGATAATTGTCTTTAAGCACATGGGTGAAAACCCTTGAGTTATAATGAATTGCACTTGTCATAAATAATTATTGCTGTGTTTGTTCCAGCCATGCATTATTGTCTAGCTGCAGACACAGTAGTTCCTCTCAGAGACATCCTTACTAACTGTCTCTCATGTTAAGTAGTATCTGAAAATGATACATTTGTGGTCAAATACCAGTCTTCTCTAATGTTGATGTGAAATTAGTGGTGTCACGCAAGAAGACGTAAGACGCCTTTTGTGTAAGAGGATTGCACTTGCATCAGCATGCAGGATTCCATGTTTTGTGGTCAAGTTGCGTATCTGCCTCTGTGGTCTGGTGGGTAGACTGTCTGCCCGGAGACCTCCTCTCTGGTCCAGTTGATAGATCATCTACCCAGAGACTGCCTGTGTGGTGTGGTGTGGTGTGGTGTGGTGTATAGAACATTTACCCAGAGACTGCCTCTGTGGTGTGGTGGATAGAACATTTACACAGAGACTGCCTCTGTGGTGTGGTGGATAGAACATTTACCCAGAGACTGCCTCTGTGGTGTGGTGGATAGAACATTTACCCAGAGACTGCCTCTGTGGTGTGGTGGATAGAACATTTACCCAGAGACTGCCTCTGTGGTGTGGTGGATAGAACATTTACCCAGAGACTGCCTCTGTGGTGTGGTGGATAGAACATTTACCCAGAGACTGCCTCTGTGGTGTGGTGGATAGAACATTTGTCCAGTGAGATAAAGGCTGACATTTCAATCCACATCATACTTAGTCAGTCATCAACAAGGCACAGTCAAACATGCACGCAGACAGATGCACGCATGCATGCACATGCACATGCACATATGCACATACATTAAGAAGATACTGACAGACATACACACCAAGAACCATACAAATCACTATGTAAAGTGTAATAATCCTGCATTTGACCCAATTTCACCTTGGCTCACATTGAAATCCAGACCAAACTGCATTTTTTGCATAATCATTGAAACACTGTACAAACGTGCAGTCTGGAGTGATCTGTCACCAGGTGGCGCTCTCTGGTAAAAATGTTTTGTAAGAAATAGAGTTACCTGACTACTTGTAGGTTTGATTCTGTGTTATTGTGTGTGTGTGTTGAGATTTCAATTCCAGCATGATCAACCATCTTGACTGCACATTAGGAATACAGTACGTAGAGAATTCTTGGTTTGTTTAAGGTTCGACACTGGAAATTATGATGAAACCTGATATTTGTGTTGACTATGAAAATGTCATATTGATAACATAATGATTGAGCTAATAGTTTTCTGTTTCTGCAGTCCTTCATCTGCTATTATTTCCCTCGCAGTTGCAGAAGCAATTACCTCGACTTTTTGTAAGAATAACTGGTAAACTCGGGTTCCTTTCATAACATAACAAATAATGCGACATTTTGGTCACAAATTCAACAGCAACAATGCAGTCTAATTGATACAGGAAGGATTTCTTTGGATTACTTGTAACTCTGTGCACACAAAAATAAAGCTATCTTCTTCCATTGTAGAAATAATTGAGTTAATATGGACTAAATGTTCGCAAAAACACTCCACGTGACATATGTTCTCAAGAGGTGGAGAGACAAGGGTTTTATGCTCTTCTTCCACAGTTGTCTGTCTCTTATTTTCTCACCGACATTACAGTTTTATGATTAAACTAAATGAAGGGAAAGAGATCCAATTCGAAATTACGCTTTATGGCAGATACACAGTCATCCTAAAGCATTTACACCCTCCGCTCACACCCAAAACAATGCTCACTTACGCTTCGATGCACTTTCTAAAATTCCCAGCTATGGGCATGTGCAAATCCACTTAAACTTGCCTTTGTCTGCGGAGTTTTCTGGTAAAGTTAGTCGATGATGTCATAGCAGTTTTAAATTATAATGCGCCAGCTGCCAGTGTAGAGCTAACATTCGTCAGGGAAACATACCCTCTATTGTAGGAGTTTGAATTAGTGATGACATGTTCGCTGTGAGTTTGGCTAAATGAATGCACATGGAACGTTCAGCGGAGCCTGCATGCATCTACATCGACTTTCACCTTCCATGGAGGAATCTCCTAGAGGCAACACTGGAACACCCAATTAAAATTTGAATTTTTAATCCGTTTTTCTTTGATTAGGATCTTCTTTGTTAGCGCTTCTTTTAAGCTGCTGTTGATGAATGATCAAGTTAGAGACCCCAACCACAGTTCACGTTTTCTAATCTTCTGTTTCAGTGACCCCTCAAGATGGGCCCGAATGTTAACTTTTAATGAGTGTTTTTAAAATGAAAGTGAGACAAAATAAACATGCTGTTAGTCGTGCTCTGCTGTCTATGTTTAGTTGTTATTGTTTAAAGGGTGATGGGGTAGGTGTGTGGTTAAAGTGTTATACATGATACTGGGTTTGATTCCAAATATGTGTATACAGAAAGTCCATTTCTTGCTACACTGCCTGGTCATGTTTTAACAGATGAGAGATGACAAGCCTGTTGTTTTAAATGCTAGTGACTGGCCACAAGAAGAAACGTCTTGAGAATAGTGAGAACATCTTGATTTCTCTGTAAATATACCAATAAATATATAAGTAAGTAGAATCTCCTCCTGGCCTCTCCCTATCACTATGCTTTTATCTCTAAAAAAGCTTGGGATATGTTTGTGATTAGTTCCTAAGAGAAGAAAGTTCGCAAACCATCGATGCTGTATAAAAAACAAGAGGCAGTAGATCAATGTGTGGTGAAGGAAACATAATAATCTAGTATTCTATTTGGAAGTTTATGTCAGGAACACATCCCTCAAGCTCGACATGGGCATGACTCACAAACTTAACCATATCTTTTTCTTGCATTTTCTACAGATTTTCAGAGTACAACAATATTTCGTTTGAAAAAAATAAGGTAATTTTTCTGTGATAACATAAAAAGTAGCCTTCACTTTTGATTGCACTTATTGCATTTATTCCCGATTTGAAAAGTTGGATTAGATTTTTTTGAAAGGATCACTTCAAGTGGTGTGATTGATAAAAGATTGTGTCAGACATATAAACAGTGTGTCAATGAAAATCCAGTTGTAAATGGGGAGTCTTCAATCCCTGATGTAGTGTCCTTGGCTCCAGTGTTAAACATTATTCCGGGCACCGTAGGTTCCTGGAAGCGATGGCGCCATGCAAGTTTGGTAATCAAGTCTGCCCCTACGCTCCCCACTGTCCTTCAAGGCTAACCAAGTGAGGTCTAAGTTAGTTGTGGACTCCTGATGGGACTTGGCAGTCTGATCATGTTGATAAGTATGATAGAATGGTACAATTAGATTATCTGGCAAACTACAGTGATGGAATCAGGGCACATAGGGTTCTGATGGTTTGGTCAGTGTGGAGACTGAGGTGTTTCCTCCTGGGATGTTTGGATGTGTACTGATGGAGGGAAGGTTGTATTGCAAGACGTATCTTGACTGGCTGCCTTTGTCCTGACTGAACTGATTGTGGTCTCTACTCTGGTGTTATTAAGTCACCTGCCACATCTTGTGCAACCACTTTGGAAGTTGCAATAATTGATCTTGGCATGATTCTTTGTTTGCCAACTATGAAATTGCTGCTTCCCTGTAATGGAAGGGGCTTGTCAGAGGAACTGTTTGATACGTACATAAACATGCCAGTGGAAGCATTATCAGACTGTCAAGTACATTGGAAGAGATTTCTGGCTGTTTCAAGCAATGGAAGCAGTATCAGACTGTAGAGGACGGTTAAAGCAGTATCAGGCAGTAGAGGACTGTTTAGGAAGTATGTAGAGCCATGGTTTTGTATTTACTTGTTTTACACATTTAGGCACCCAAAACATTTGCATTTTTTGGCCATTTTCAGGTTTCAAGGCGTTGTTACAAAAATAATATTATGAGTAATTTTTCAGTTGAAGGAAAATAAATAATCTTTATGCTTAAAACAAATCCAGAAAAGTTTGTGGTGTCTAGTTCATCTTTACTAGAGATGCTGAAGATAGAGTGAAATAAAAAACATAAACAGGAGTTTCATTTCTTCCTCGTAATCCCGACAACAAAATATTTTTAAAATCGAAACAGCAGATTTTGTTCAATGTACAGTATTCTTGTGTGCTTAATGCACAGACAATCATAATGCTCACCACCTCCTCCGTCCAACTACAAAGATCTGAGAACGTGCCATACTGGATCGGAATGGCATCTTTAACAGTGGTTGTGAGCCCTACTGCCATACAATCTTGGTCATCTACTGGATGTTCCAGAATTTCTTCTGTTAGATATTGAAGCATAGTCTGTAATGAAAGTGATCAGTTTGAACTCAAGAAAGTTGTTTCTGATTTGCTCATGTTTATTTTTTTTCTCAGGCATTTCATTGGTTGGCCAAAGTTCACAAAAGGTACCCACATGGGTACAATGTGTGAAGCCCATTTCTGGTGTCCCCGGCCGTGATGTTGCTGGAATATTGCTAAAAGAGGCGTAAAACCAAACTCAGTCAGTCAGTCAGGTCCTTGTGAGAACTAATATCCAATGTTCATGTGATTGCAGGTGAACGAACTAGTCATAAGTAAGCTGTCTGTAAAACCGGAAGTATGTGCAATAAAACATCACAAGACATGAAATTGTATTTGTGTCTGAAACTGTAGTTTTATCAATTCCTAATAATTTTCACAAACGGAAGTCCTGAAACAATTTCCAAAAATATGTCATTATCTTTACTACTTTAAATGAATTCTGTATATTTCCATAGTCTCCTCATATATTATTTCCATGTCATTATAACATATGATTTCTAAAAATTGTTATAATGTGCATCATTTATGTGTGAAATGTATCTATATTTCTTGTACCTGCTGTGTTTATATTGTAGCTTATAGAATATTGCCGCTGTTCCTTCATGGAATGCTATGCAATAAATATCTTATCTTATCTATCACGAATTAATACAGTCCAACATCTTGTTTGTGTTTGTTGCAGCTTCTACAGATATTGAAAATAGTAATAATCATAACGTAGCATTTGGGTTAGTCTCTCGTACAGACCCTGAAGCAAATATATCCAAGAAAGCCCACGCAAGTCTAGAAAATGTGGCAAGTCTAGATTTCCTCAGCTTCAGGGCTCCTTTTCATTATATTATATATTTTTTTACTATGAACATTTTTCAGTAAAATATGTTCATTTCAGAGACTAGTTGTTAGTCTACATCTGGGTGTGTTGTGTGACAATTTATGTCGGGAACAGTTTGAGAAGTCACATTCCGAAGCTTCACATTGTCTTGCTTTTTCAGTTGCAAAAACATGATGAGATTTAACAGTAAAACTTTATCAAGCATGACTTTTAAAGAGTTAGTATAGTATTTTTATGTGTAGCCATTCCCTGTCAAATAAGGTTTGTTTCATAGTGATAAAAGCTGACTGATATCAATTGTTTGCAAATTATGTACAGAAATGAACAAGAGAGAATGTATTTCTGGAAATAGTTTTCAAATAGTTTTCATTAACATGATATTGGCCTTTGGAAAATAGATGTGGTGCATCTGTAAACCAAGAAATAAAGAAATAGTCGACAACAAGGACTTTGAAACAATGGGAGGCTGAATGAGGCCACAAGGAAAGACATTAGTGGCCACAATACTGACATGATTATTACAGAAGGACTGTGATAGTGGCAGAGACACATACGGTTGTTTATTGGAACAACATGATTCCTTTCCTTCACATCAGTTCTCATGAACAGCTTTCTAACACCCAACATACTCTAATTCTTTTTAACATTGATCATTGGGTGTCATAATAACCATGTCTGATGAAGCAACAGTGGGTGAGCGGAGAGGGGATGCTGAGCATGCTGTAGTGTTGCTCTTCAAAATTGTCAAGGTAGTGTAAGACTAACAACGCTTAGTCTCTGAATATATATAATTTTGACAGAAACAAACAATTCCTTTTAAATTGAAAAGGAGCCCCAGTGAGAAGGGAGATTCAGGACGGGAGCAAATCCAGACTTGTTTCATTTAGGGCTTTAGCATTGCAGAAATGGCTAGGCAAAAGGGAAATAATGTGGTTCAGGGACTGTGAAACAGACTATGGAAGTGTTTGAAACAATTAATTAAACATTCTAATACATTAGTGATATATTTTTCCTGTTGTCATATTGAATTCACAATTGTGTTTTGTAATGATTTTTGTGTGTTGATGACTTAGCATAGGTGGCCCTGTGACTAAGGTTGTACCTCAGTTTGCTGAGCAGAGTTACATCCCTTGACCGTGTCAGGATCTTAGTAGTACATCATATTCTTGGAAATAATGTAACATGAAAGTTGATGCTTGTGTTATTGTAAAAATGTAGGAATTGCACAAGAATATTAAATGATGTTCAGGATTAATGTGTTTGATTTGAATCCCATGTTTGTTGAATCATGGTTTCATGAAATTATGTACATGTGGTCTGTTTGACCTCTTCCCACAGAACTAGTACAGTGTGATTTCAGTGAAACACTGTGGAATCAAACTCAACTCACTCACTGGTCCATGATGATCAGTCTGTGAAGAACACAGAATAACTATCTTGCTGAAGTAGGGCACCATCTAACTTAAAATTCAATAGTGCAGTGGCTTTATTATTGAAAGAGAATATTTGTTAGACACCAAGGACCCGTACTGCTTTTCTTGAACATTTAACTCATACCATGTGTATATCAGAAACGATGTTCAAATCAGCTTCTTAGTGTCTTAACTGATTCTAATCTAAATGGTGGTGGGGTAGCCTAGTGGTTAAAGTGTTTGCTTGCCACATTAAAGTTCCAGGTTCAGTTCTTCACATGGGTGCAATTAGTGATAATATTGTGATACTGCAGAAAGTTTAGTAAAAGCCATATAACACCATGCTCACTCATTATTTTTGAGAAAATGATTGAGAGGCTGTTGACTGTGACCTTGACCAGCAGACAGAAGCCAGTGTGGAGAGTAAACTTCCACAACATTGGTTATAAAACATAAAACTCTGTTCACGATAATGCAATTTATTTGAAATGATGGCTGAAAAACTTCAGCACCAACTGAAACATTTTCCCAATGTTCCTCATAAGTGTTATTAAATGTAAGTCCATCCATAAATTTATGAGTTTCTTGTCTCCAGCCTCCAGGCTTGGGTGTGCTAAATAAATAAAATAAAATAAAAAACTGTGTTACAGGTAATTGTGTAATTTATCTTTTGTAATTCAAAATTCAGAACACTTGGGAATAGTCTTTCATTTATTTTATGAGACAGATAGAATTGCTTAGAAAATGATATTTTTCATTAATATCAATGATGAAAGGTCAAGCTGACCTGTATGTTTTCTGGGTGTGCATTGTAAGAGTGTATCATTTTTTATCACATCATGGCATACATTTCTAAAGAAAAAATTGAGAAGAGAATTCTTTTTATTATTTCTGTTGGAATGAAAGTTAAGTAGGTGGTAAACGCAGAAAGAATATGGACCACCTTTTTGAAGAACACAGGAAAAGGGCGAGGTCGTCTTTCTTATGTCTTTATTCATCTGTGCTTGTGGATGTAACAAACGAGTTAATTTTTAGCCATGTTGCTTCCATTTTGAATCTGCTAATGGAGATATGCGTTGGATTTAACCTAAAGCAAGTAGATATATACAACTGATATAAGTTGTGAGTGAAATTTTGGGTAACATTGGTTTCATTAAAGCTTTAATAAGGTGTATTTTGTACATTTGTAGGTATTGGCTTTGTTTCACAGGGTTCGAAATGCCCCATATATTAGCGTGCCATGGCACAGTAAATATCGAAATGGCACGGATAAAAAATGTTCTCGGTGCCCTTATGGCACGCCTAATTTTTCAGAGACGTAACAGACCTTTAGTCATTAAATAACCAAACAAAACACTTATGCAAATGACAAACAAGCAAAAACACAGTTCTTAGCTATTAAAGGTGAATTGAGGTGAAATTGGGTTTAACGTCATGCTTGAGAATATTTCATTCATATGACGACGTGCATGCATGTGTATGTGTATGTGCGGCTGCTTGTACTAGCCCAGACTTAAGCTGGTTTTACAGTGCTAGCCCACTGAGGTACCATGCCGCAGTGAAGAATGAATTCCCCACTCAGACACATTATACTGACTCCGAGCCGACCAGTCCTTCTTGTACCCATTAATGCCGAGCGCCAGGCAGGGACCAACAAGTACCATATTTTATCGTCTGTTGGTATGACGCTATCGGGGATCGAACCCGCGACCTTCCGCTCTCCGGGCGGATGCTCTAACCACTATAGCTCGGAAGCGCAAGCTATTAAACGTGTTGTGAAAGCATAACAAATGAAACATAAGAAAGCCAGCTTAAACAGAAAACATATCAGTGATAACAGAAAACAGGTTACATTTGTTGTTTCTGTCAATAAATTTCTAAAGATCATCATCCTTGCTACAGTCATTTATTCTAAAAACATGTGTGCACACTTGATTTCTGAAAGGCACACCTAAAATATTTGCCTGGTGCCCTAAGGCACACTTAGAAAAAAAGTATTTCTGTTCCTGTTTCAACTTGTCCCACACATGGGCAAATGATCAAGACTGTTGGAAGATCTGATTGTCAATGATATGTTCATTTGTGTTACTTACTGGTTAAATCAAAAGTAATTTTGTGAGACAAAGAAAATTAGTTTCTTTTATGACTTTGGGAACAGTAAATCTGGCGCCACGTCCGATTCATCAGTTAAGGACATCTGTGGTGTGATGGAGTTGTATAATGTGCTTTGTTCTTATTTTCCATGCTTTCGTTGGATATGTGTGATTTCATTGAAATGAAAAAAAAAGTTAAGAAACCATTGCCACAGCATCAATTACCACAATACATAAATCATAAACATTTGTTGTCATGAAATGAGTTTTGTAACATTAAACAGTTCATTGTTAGAATAATGGAACAAATTTGAAGGTTCCATGAACATGTCTGGGTCCAATTGTTTTAGGACTATCACCAACAGATTCATAATTTACTACTTTTTGATTAGTGATTAGATTACCGATGAGGTGAAGCGTAGATCGCTGGTCAGCTGGACAAGCTAATCATGTGTGTCTGTCGAGGTTGCCGATTCATGTTTGTCTGCCGAGGTTTACGATGCATGGATATGGAAGGTGGCGAGGGAGACTGATTCATCAGCAGGGGGCCCAAATACAAGGTCACACGCTTCAATGGTTACCAATTAACTGTTATTTTTAAAATGTGCTAATTATAGAAGTAATGAGGCTGTTAATTAAAGGTATGACATCAGTGTTCTGACTCGTATCCACGACAGATTCAAGTGAGAATGAGTTGCTTGTGCTAATCCTGTACAGGACATTCTGGGATCGACTTCAGACTTGATGACCAGTTGATTGCAGCTGGATCACGTAATATATGGCTTTAAGATTGACTGGCTGGTCACTGGCAATAATTATGACTAACGTAACTTTGATATAATGCATGGTTAGAGATTAGAACGAGGAGTAAATGGATTCCAAGCACTAATCATGCTGGAATATTCCGTCATTATGTTCGACCACTTACGGTCATTCTCCATGAAAATGTATTCAGACCAGATTGGTTTGAAGATTTGAGCGGAGATTTAGCGCTACCTTGATCGTAATTTCTGTTTCGGTTAGTATTTCCCCATTCCGGATCAACAGAGTGATTGTTTTTTTTCATGGCTGGTAAATGTTTCGTGAGGAGCAGAGTGGAGGCTATAATTACAATGGCAGGATGAAATGTGTTTAAGATCTGTTATCCATTTTAATGACAACATGGCTGGTGTAATTGAGCGTCAAATAGCCTGGTACTGTCAGTGAATTGTGACCTTAGAGGAAAATCATTAAAAGAGGTAAGCCGAAAAGGAGGGGTTGACTTTTCCTCATGGTTGGGGCAGCAATTTAAGCAAGCAAAATGCCTGTGATTAAATCAATTACTAAGTGGTCGTTGCATGTCTGGACTCCCGAATCAATTACCTTCATCATAACATGAAGTGTGTAGTCTTTTGAGTCTTGTGTTCTCCGTCCCAAAGACTGGTCACTCTCCTTGGAGGTCACACGTGGCTCCCAGAAACCCGAATAACATCCTGCCGCGGGCTGAATCCTCGCCGATCTAGACTTGTCTGCTTTGTTAAGCAGTGTTTGGTCATCGACAGTTTTAATAAGCTCACATTGACTGGGTAATTAAACTGATTTCCCCCAGGGCAGGGATGGCAAACCCCTTTGCAACATGTTGTTGTTAAGCATGGACGACAAAATAACAGCGCTTACTCAACACGTTGGGAAAAAAATCCAGGACAATTCGTCATGCTTTTGATGATCCCTGCAGGGCAGGTTCATCAGGATTTAATTTTGCTAAAAAGTTCCTGAGTAGCTCCTTAGGGACACAGGAGTCACTTTTGGCCGCCTGTCTGTCGGTGTGTCCACTATGGTAACCATGGAGATGGCGAGTGCTGTCTGATGCCCCTGGTCATCTTGCCTCCCTGATTTAACAAGTTGCACAATGTCGCACCTGATAATGTTCACATGTGATTTGCTGCACATGGTGGCGGTTACAAAATTTGGCAAGATGACAAATTGGCAAGAAATGTTGATTTCTTTGGACCCTGAGTCTTGTTAAATCTTTCTCCTGCAGGATAGTCCATTTAGATGCACATTATGTGGAAATTTGGCAAACTTGAGGTTTGATGGGAAAATGTGGGGATAAAATCTAATAAGTTTACGACTTGCCATCCATATTGGAATTAAAGGAATAATTTGTTTCCGCCACGTGTTGATAAATTGATTTACCCCTGATGGCTTTATTGCAAAGGTGCTTTGGTTGGATGGATCTTGCCTGGTTTGGTGTGTCATCCTGGACGTAATTTACATGTGGAGAATTCTTGCGTGGCAGGACGCTGGTCACCTCCTGGTGGGCCCGACTAATCACCATGTTTATCGGTTCATGATTGCAGGAACTATGTCCATTTTCATGACCTCTGGCATCGGAGAGTGATGTTATGGTATCAACCACTATTTAGTGGACATAGGGGAATACTGTGTGTCTTGTGTATAGTGCTCACTTGAACATAATGTGCACCTTCATTCATTTTTTGGTAATAGTTTTGTGAAAATTGCAGTTTTTACAATCTGCTTTACGATCATATGATTTTGCCCAGATTAATGTACATAATATTGAATATTTTATATAAAGTTAATATTGATGACAAATGCAAGTGAAATACACTTTTTTCTTTCTTTTTCACCAAAAAGTGTAATAACAGGATTGACACCCCTACTTAAGTATGGATTTGTTGACATGCTGTTTCCTGTGTTGCATGCTCACTGAGTTGTCCTTGAATTAGGGCAAAAATCAAAATCATTGTGAAAATGATGCTCTCCCTATTCCTGGAACATTCTGAGAATGAGAACTTGCTTTTCTCAGAAAGTGTTTTTGCATTCAGTTTATAGGGATAGAAAACTTTAGTTGCTTCTAAAGTCAGAAGACACAGTGCCCCATTGGTCTATGGTGTTTGCCATGCATAATTATCTCCCCTGGCTGTGTCAGGATCTTAGACTGGTATTATCAGATGCACTCAAGAGTTACATGGTATATATCTCTTCTCTAATGTCATTCTTCCTAATGCTGATCTCTTGAGGATGTGGGAGATGCAGGACTATTTCTAACTGATTTTAGACAGCGTATTAAGGATTGTGGATCTCAGCAGTGGCATGATGAAATTCTTCAGAAACTGAAATTAAGGACTTATTTTGTTTTCAAAACAATTTTAATGCTGGAACCATATTTCAACTGCATAAATGTTAAACCTGTTTTACAAACTCTCACCAGATTTCCACCTGTGAAGATCCGGGTTAGAATTGATCTTCAGTAACCCATGCTTGTGGTAAGAGGCAACTAATGGGATTGGTGGTCAGACTGGCTGACTTGGTTGACACATGTCATCGGTTCCCAATTGCACAGATCGATGCTCATACTGTTGATCACTGGATTATCTGGTCCAGACTCGATTATTTACATACCGCCACCATATAGCTGGAATATTGCTGAGTGCCGCGTAAAACTTAACTCACTCACTCTACTGTGCCAAATCTGGATTATTGCAAATTGAAAATGAATATCACTTTTTTAATTGTCTGTAATGCTTATCTACACTTAAAGATTAAGTATTTAGAAAGTGATTATTATAAAAATCCAACATTTGTAAAATTTATAAATCTTATGTCTACACAATGTAACCTACACTTCTTCAGTTGTCAAAGTTTGTATTTTTCGCTTTAAAGTATAGAATGTCACTTAAATCTATTTGATATAATAAGGTTATGTATGTTTATGTATATGTTTATAATGTGTGTTCATTGGGCCTGTAGCCTTTAATCTTCATGAATAAAACACTTTCACTTTTCACGTTGGACGGGGCGGTGGGGTAGCCTAATGGTTAAAGCGTTGGCTCGTCACGCCGAAGACCCGGGTTCGATTCCCCACATGGGTACAATGTGTGAAGCCCATTTCTGGTGTTCCCCGCCATGATGTTGCTGGAATATTGCTAAAAGCGGCGTAAAACCAAACTCAGTCAGTCAGTCAGTTTCACGTTGGTTTTGGTTTCATGAAATGCATATAATCATTTTTTTGGTGCAGGACTAGTGCACTCTCTTCATACTGTCTGGGCTTTGCACTTAAATATATTATTTGTTGTATTTATATTTTTATTACATATATAAAATTGTTCGATTAGAAACATAATTTGGAAATAAATTTTGGTACACTATTTTTTAGTAATGGATTAAACATGTACATTTACACATAATGGATGCATACTTAACTTGCATTGACACTCCACTGATGTCATAGTGTAAAGAACTTGACATAATACGTTCTGTGGCTAAAAATGGTTACGTCAGACTTTTCCCACAAAGCAAACTTTCCCCACGCCAGAATTTCTCCAGTGTCCTGACAGTCTACACACACTGGACTCCTTCCTTGCACCAAGCACTCTCCATACACCTTTCTTTCTTTCTCAAATGATAGCCATTTTTTTTCGATTAAACCAGAGCGTAATATCATATGACTGAAAATGTGGATAGATTTCGTTTAAAATAAAGTGAAATATTTAAAATGCTCATTTAACTGGTGTAAATAACATATGTTTACATCAAATTTGATTGCTTCATTGCCCGAGGTAAACCCACACCACAAAGAGAGATATCATACTCGAATGTTGCGTCCACACAAATCCACGATGATATGTGACACGCTTACTTTAAACTTGAAGCACGACCCGTGAAATCGAGGCGCCAGCATGTGCTTTAATTCTGATTACCCAGCAGAAACAAATCTAGGGACATTTTTTAAGGACTGAAGTGAAGACAATTTTTAGCTTCTGTGAACTCTTTCAACAATGAGGTCTTTGTGGTGGAAACAATCAAACTTAGATGAAAAGAACTTCCGTCTCAGATGTCCCTCAGTTTTTCTGCAACTTTGATTTGGAGATGGTTCGAGAGGTTAGGCGAGGCTTTGTGGTCACATGACCTAAAGAGCCGCATGTTCCAGATGTGTTGAAGCTTGAGCTGTTTTTGTGACAATTAACGTGGTTTCGCTAATTCTCGATTTTATATTTGCACTGTGTATGTGTTCTACATACCACCTAGCCGACACGAGATATGATAATCAGGAATGTTCTTACTGTAATGATTAGATGTGGGTGTTCTGTTTCAGCTTTATGGTTTTTTTATTAGTTTCTTCACTGTCTGTAACCATGCAATTACAGACATCAGGTCAGTGGTTTATCTTTTTGACACATACTTAATAAAGGGAGAAGAAGATATCGACTGCTGAGTAAAAGTGATGCTGGTGACTGTAGAATTTAGGTTGGAAATAAATTATCATGTTTGTTGGTGTTTTGTAAGAGCTGAAATAGCCGAAAGGTTATTTGTATGGTCTTATTAAAAGGGTGAAATGACGCATCATTGCTGAAATATATTCCTTGCTACTCTTGCAATACCCCCAGGGTTTTGTCAGTTAAATCTTGAAAAATGTGTTGTAATCAGTGAGTGAGTGAGTTTAGTTTTACACCGCAGTCAGCAATATTCCAGCTATATGGCGGTGGTCTGTAAATAATTGAGTCTGGACCAGACAATCCAGTGATCAACAGCATGAGCATCGATCTGCGCAATTGGGAACCGATGACGTGTCAACCAAGTCAGCAAGCCAGACCACCTGATCCCGTTGGTCGCCTCTTACGACAAGCATGGGTTACTGAAGATCGATCTTCTTACCCGGACTTTCATGGGTATGTTGTAATCAGTGTTTCAAGTTGACGACTAAAAATAGATGTTATGAACATGTTTCTACAGCAAGGAGTTTCTTTTGAATTTGTTATGGAATATTATTCCCGTGAAGATCTAGGTTAGGATTGTGAAGATCTAGGTTAGGATTGGTCTTCGGCAACCCATGCTTGTCATGAGAGACAACTAACGGGATCAAGTGGTCAGGCTCGCTGATTGGGTTGACACATGTCATTGTATCAGAATTGCGTAGATTGATGATCATGATGTTAATCACTGGATTGTTTGGTCCAGACTCGATTATTAACAGAATGCCATCTGATAGCTGGAATATTGCAGAGTGGCATTAAACAACAAACAAACAAATATGAAATATTAATAGTCAGGAAGTTTCAGTGTGATTTCATGTAAATATCAGTATAACTACAATTTGGGGGGAGAATGGCAGTGGTAGTCATGAGTGTAACATTCACACAAAAAGAGTTTCATGCCATATTTGTGAGAGCTGACAGATATGATGCCACCACCATCACAATATCATCCAGTCATCTGCAGCATCGTCATGCACGGCCTCTGCAGATGCTCAAGGGATGTCCCACTCTCCGGTTGATGTATATGTTTACACGGATCAAGTTTGTTTTCAAAATGAATGGTTTCTGTTTCTGTTTGGTAATAACTTCTTGGGGAATAAATGAGGTTTGGCTATTGGAAACACAAGTCCTTCAAGACAAATAATGCCACAGACATCTTGTGTTGTTGTATTTGTTTAAGGTAATCATGTATTGTTGTAAGTGACTGCATGGCATGGCGGCAGTGAGTTGATGGCACCAGCATCACTCCAGGAAGTATATATTTCACAGATAAGGAGGCTGATAATGTGCCGTTCAGAGGCTCTGTTGCTTCAGAACCTGTCAGGCATTGGTAAGAACAGGGTTTGAAATTTGAGCACCGATGATATTCTTAAAGTCATGATGGCCTTGTTATAGCAAGTTTCCAGCACTGCTTGGCTTTAGGGATAATTTGTAATATGAACATTAGACATAGAGTCTCACTTTCATGTCTGCTGTGATCAAATATATCAGGTATAATTGATAAAAATCACAAATGTAGAAGGCTGCTGAGGTTCTTGTTATTTTCATCAACAACTGTTATATTGAGCTTGGGCAGACACAAGGATGAGATTCTGTTTATCATACAGTATCACGTTTTCTGTGTGCACCGATAGCCAGTATCTTGTGTGTAAAGTGCACAGAGGTCTGTGATGTCATTTGATTGTGACATCATTTGATTTGTCACAATTGTCTGCAAAGCATTGCAATCAGTTTCAATGTAGTAATATCTCCCCTAAGAGAGCACTTGATTGCAAATAAACATTGTTTTGAGGAAGGTGGTTTTGAATGAAGAAGGACATGTCACAATTAGACCAGCTTGCCAAAAGAAGAAGTAGTTGTTCTCAGTAAAACCGGTTTTTCAAATGTGCCACAGGGCACTTGTAAAGATAGTTAGATGTTCTCTGTGCTAATATAGTGTATATATGTACCAGAATAATATTCATTATGCTCAGTAATTTGATATGGCTAGATAATAAACAAATAATTTGCCAAATTCGCTTGATTTGTGTATTTTTCTTCAGTTCTGCATGCCCATATATATTGCTTTAATTATGCGGGGCATCAGCTGTGTTCATATGTTCATCATTTTGTGTGTGTTTCCATTTATTTTTTGCTTCAGTATACTAAACAATAGCACTAGGTATTGTTGTTAATGAAATATTATTTCAAAGTGTGCCCTTTGGGACCAGGAACATTTTTTAACCATTCCAATATGATTTTAACTGTGCCATTAATAATACATACATTTCAACCCAATTGGGTCGTATAAACACAGCAGCTGACAGTATATATAACAGCATAAACCTGGAAACCTTTGAGTTGATATGGTATTGTCAGTCACAGTGAACACGAATGGGACAAACTTTCTTGTTGGCATCTGCTTGTTATCTTGCTCATGTTAAAATGACAGTTCAAAATGGATAAAACGTCTTCTGTTTGAGAGTGGCCTGTGACACAGTGGAACACAAGTTTGTTTCTATCCTTGAAGTATGTGTTGAGATTCTGGTAATGATGTGTCTGTGCCAACTTCAACCTCAAGCAGAAGTAATACCTAAACAAAGGGAACACTAAGTGAAAAACACCTAAGTTATGGGTATGCCTCTTTATAATTATGTTTACTGGGTTGTGTCCCTTGCGTGTATCAGAACGCTGTGATCATGGGTTTAAGTACCAAGTTTATTTCATAATGTTGCTGTTTTTGTCACTGCCGTACACAGTATGACAGAACTATTCAAATTGGCATTAAACTCGCTTACTCGCTCTTTCCCTTGCTGTTTATCTGATAAAAAGATAATTTTGGTGAATTAGCATTGGACAATTAGTTTTGTTACTTAAATATCTATTTACCAAACAGTTTGACAATAAAACAATGAAGCTGGCATCATGGCAGCCACAGTTATTTCATCAACAACAGAACCTTTATCCATGTATTGTTAATTTCAGGCCTGTCTTTCATTCATTTTCTGGTTCCCAGTGGAATTGTTTTGACAGATGATCGAGACTGGTTGTTCTCTGGTGTTGATGTTTCATTGTTACAGAAACACTGTTTTGATAATCTTTGTTTTCTTACAAAATTTATTTGAATATGATGCCATGCCTGTGTTATTACTTCAGTTGGTTTGACCAAGTGTTTCCATTTAGTGAGAGTGACAAAAAGACAATTTTCAGATTATATTTGTATTCTTACTTTTATTTTTTGTGTGATCAGAATCCCTAACTATTTACAAAATGACTTGTGCATGGACACCCAAAAAAGAAGAGCCAACTAAATTTCTAGGAGCACTTTCCCAATTTTTTAGACAATTTCGCCTTGTCTGTGACCTAAGTGAAAATATGCCTTGACTGAAAATGATTCAAAGGTTTGAGATTGTCCAAGAAGATTACATCAGTGTTTTTCAATCATGTTGGTATAAAAGAGCCAGCACTTGTGTCACGGTAATCATGGCGTTCACTCTGGAAGGTGCTATTTTCCACACAACTGAATAATGTGAAGCCAGGGTAATTACCAGTTGTCAGATGGATCGGGTAATGTGTGAGGGTGGTTTACTGTTTGACATGATGAAGTCGACATCTCTGCTCACCACTGCGTCAGGCTATTATACTTACCTGTAATTGACACACCTGTAATACACTTACGAGACACCGATACACCGCCTTTGTCAGGCTTGGCTGGTCGGTGCTCTTGACTGAAATTCAATGCCCACAAATAAACTGATGTCACCCGCATCATGTCAGACAGGAAATTCCATTGCAATAAACACGCCAGGTACATAATGTAGATTGCGGTGAAGTGTCTCGTGTGTTTGTGGTGATGCTTCTCTCAAACACTGAAGCATGTATGAGGAATGTTGTGGGTAATTGTTACCAGTGTCATTCTTCTCACGTATGTCTGCCTCTTATCAATTAGGACACGTTTTGTTTGTCAAGACAGACACAGTTATGTGTTTGGTTGTTTGTTAATTTATTACTTGTTCATTCAATCTATCTTTGTTCTTTCTTTCATTAATTTGTTCATTTAGTCATCAACACATAGGGGTGGTGGGGTTAGCCCAGGGGTTAAAGCATTCACTCATCACACCGAAGGCCCGGGTTTGATTCCCCACTTGGGTTCAATGTGTGAAGCCTATTTCTGGTGTCCCCACCATGATATTGTTGGAATATTGCTACAAGCTGCAAAAAAACCCAACTTGCTCACTCAGTCAACACATCATTCCATCCATGAGTCATTTAATATTTAGACATCCATCCATCCATCCATCCATCCATCCATCCACCCATCCATCCACCCACCCATCCATTTGTTCAATTTCCAAGGACACCTTTGTAGATTTGGATCTGAACATTAACTACATCTTTTGGAAATTAGGTAACATTAATTAAACAATTTTACAATCCATCCAATCAACCCCTTGTTTTGCAGATTTAAGGCCTCAAAATATGTGATTTTTGTCCCTCAAAGTTGTGAAAGATAGTTGTGGTGATAGCTGCCATAAAGATAACACCTAAGGCGTGTGCACCTTACACTGCTCAGTTACACTGTGGGGCAGAGACAGTTTCACGCTAACTGACTCCCTCACCAGCGATCCCCTCGAAGTGTGTCTCGGACCTCTTATTGTGATCAGTAGATACGACTAGGTGTTTTATCTGTTGTAGATACCACACAGTGGCGCCGGCTGTCATGGCGCCGACATCCCTGGCACCTGGCTGACGACCACCGATCATGTAATGTGATGAACATGCTCCTCGCTAGTTCCGGCTGTTTAAACAAAGGAGAGTGTTTTTTTTCAGTCAGACTTCTTGATCACCTTGCTGAAATGAATGACAATGAATCAATAATGTATGTATGATTCACACCTTGAATCAACCACCCACATGCTTTACTCTGTCAAAATATAATTGTTACAGAGCTTTTAACGGAGCTGGATGCCACATGTTTGTGGTCCCTGGCGTACCTTTAGGAGTGTCTAGTTATATGTACCCAAATGATTGTGATGTTTGTTTAGCGGAGCAAGACTTGGGGTGTATATCATACATTACCTCCTCTTTATGAATTTCACCATCTTCTCAAGGTATGTTTACCATGTTAAAATTCTGATTGGACAGATAGCTTAACAAAAGAATTCTTTTATATGAAATGTTTTTCCGCTGAAGCAAGCATTTTTTTAAAGGTCTTATATAGTCGTCATAAACAGAGCCTTCGTAGTGAATCAACTTTAACTGAAAATATTAAATTGAGCAAAACCCCCCTTGTACCAGCTCCTTTTAACAATGCTTCAAGCATCAAAATAATGCATTGTACGTTTAGGAATCCTGCTTGATTTAATTCTGAATAACTCTTGATCAAAGAAGACCATTACATTGCTGATGACTGCTCTCACACTTGAAATATGAGATGCATTGGGGTAAAAAGTACTTGCCTAAAGAATAATTCTAAGGAAATAATGATTTACATAGATTTTCAAAACTTGTATGATTTCAATTTTCCTACCCAGCGGGGTATGTCTATGATAATTTGACATCCATTGCAGCAGAGTTCACCGAAAGTCTAACCAGGATAATGATAGGATATTGTAGGCACTTGGACGTGTTCAGTAACGTTCAATTTCCTGTAATCATACTTGTCACACCACTTATTTTCATAATTAACTGTTAGAGGACTTCAACTGTGCTTCCCTTGGGGAACTGATCTCACTGTCTTTCAGTGTGGACATTTTACCCAATTTGTAGACACATTATCATACAGTTTGTAAGGACAGGAGCTTTTTTGATTAGTTGTCAGTAGGTCCTTTAGGACTGTTTGTGTAGACGAACATGTCTACCAGGATGTGAAGGATTGGCTTCAAAGCTGTGGCTGGTACAAATGACAGAGCACAAATGTGTTTTCTGTGATGATATTGATGGGATGAAAGGGGCAGTGAGGTGGCCAATCGATTACCTTTTAAATTATCAACCTGAAACCCATTGGTTCATTTCTCCACACAGTACATCGGAAACCTACTTTTGGTGTCACTCACTCACTCACTCACTCTTTCACTCACTCTTACTCACTCACTCACTCTGACTCACTCACTCACTCACTCTGACCAGATGAACCTGTCTCCATGACCTTTGCAAACCCGACCCACTACCCCACTGTCCCAAGATGAGAGTAAAGGGCTCACTGACTTCAACCATCTACTGGTAATTATGGAAATACATAGGATCAACTCAGGGCCCCACCCAAGCACCAGGTTTCTAGAGAGAAAAAAATGGTTGTGATAAGATATTCAACTACTCACTCACTCATGGCCAATCTCCAAAGTCTGGCACTGAATACTTTGGACTTGTCAGTTCCTTCATGTCCTTTAGAAGACCAAGGTCATGTTGACTGAAGCAGAATGTTGTTTTACAAGAGTGTGTGTTTACATAAATCATGACTTACGATGATCCTTGCTCAAGTCTCCACGGCATAGCATGATTGCATGTAGAGCCCTGATTTTGTCAATGCATTTCTGCCACATAAGACAAACATCATAATTGTTTTGGCAGTAAAAAGAACAGCATATGCCACCAACGCTTTTATCTGATGTAGATTGTGGTTTTACCGCGTTAACGTCAGTCACCCATGCTAATATCCACGGAGAAGCACATCACTGGCAACATATATCAGTATTGAATTGTACTTAGATGAGAGATTAACACAAAATCAATGAAGGGCGTATGGTCATATATCGCAGAGTTCTCTGCAAATAGCGTAGGGGCTTCGCTGATAGGGCACTTCAAAGAGAAAGGGGCCTATCAGCATTGTTATCAGAAATGTATCAGGTTGTCGTTAGTGGCAGTTAAGCAGCGACTTTAATGATGCTTTCTTGTAGGTTAATGAAGGGATTGGGGGTAGTAATGTATGTAAACAGTTGTACATATATTGGGGATTGATCCAGTTTGTGGAATAACAAGTGTTTACAGCTTGTCCACATGGCTCTATATTTGATAATACGGGGAACTTGAATCGAGATGAATGCTATTGTATGGAGCTACTAGATTTTTTACAGCAATATGCTTCACTGGATAATGGAATAATATTGCTTTAGGGTGCAACAGCATGCTGATAATGTATCTGTGTCAAATAGGAACTGGAATTTCATTGAGTGAGTCAGTGCAGGGGTTCAAAATTATTTTAAAAAGCCACTTGCCACACTTGATTTTATGACATAATCATGATGATGTAATTATGAAAGAATAAATCAACATGGTATTTGATGTTAATGTTTACTGGACTATTTATTGAAAAGTGATAAATAGCAAAGAAAGGTAACTCTACTTTATCATCATTGCGAAATTTAAAAGCTACATTTTGAGCAGATATGAAATTAAATCCAAGTTTATTTACAGTTTGAAACCATAAGTGGAAATTATCTAGTAGCCCACGGACAAGTAAGATACCATTATTTGATTGCCCGAAATGAAAACTGACTTGTCCTGGGCGATGGGCGATGGGATTTTTGAACCCCTGGAGTGGGTTTAGTTTTAAGTGATTTTAGCAATATTCCAGCAATATGACAGCGGGAGAAACCGCAAATTTGCTTCTCACATTGGGGAATCAAACCTAGGTTTTCAGCATGAGGAGCGAAAGCTATAACCACTAGGCTACCCTATTTCATTAAGAAATTGTGTGAATATATGCTTCCCATCAAAAGTTTAGACTCACTTAAAACACTCACTTTATGTTATGTATGTATATATGGTTACATCGAAGATAGATTTCTCCACTAACTTGGGGGGAACCAACTGCAAACCTTATGCAGATGAATTGCATGAGGATCATGCATCAAATTGCTGAAAAGTATGTGCAAATATCGTGGATATGAACAGCTGCGCTTTGGTGTAAAGTTTTATTAAGGATTCGCCAATTTTCACTGATTTTTATCATTTTTTTAACTCATTACAATAATCTTTTCAACATTACAAATTTGTTTTACAAGAGATCAGTTCATGGGTAAACAGTACCTTTAAACAGTATGGAATAATTTGCAAAATCTAGTCTAGAACAGTTGCCTGAAGTGAGTGGCCATATTTACACTAGTGAGTCTAAACTTTTGATGGGAAGTATATTTTATATTTGATTATTTTGATTTTTTAATTTATTTTTGGAGGCCCCTGACCATGGTTACAGATTGGAGCTTTTGATTTTGTGTCAGTTATATTTTTGTGCTGTGTTTAAAATTGACATGACACTTTATGTTGCATGTTGACTTGATCTATTGCATACAGTTTGTGGGGCATAGGTGGCCCTATAGTTGTAGGTGCAAATCACGGTTCAACCCAAATACGTTTTAAGGTTTGTCACCCGTGGGTTTCACCAAAGTGGTGTCTGAGACCTGCATCACTACAGGCTTTCCTCTCCATCAGCTGTCATACCGTGATATAACTGGAGGGGCAGTGGGGTAGCCCAGTGGTTAAACCATTCGCTCGTCATGCAGAAGATCCAGGTTCGATTCCCCAGATGGGTACAATGTGTAAAACCCTTTGATGGTGTCCCCGCCGTGATATTGCTGGAATATTGCTAACAGCGGCATAAAACTAAACTCACTGATATGACTGGAATATGCTGAAATCAGAGTTAGTCCCACCTTGCTCTCACTCAGACATTGTGTATTTTAGGTGTGTGAAATATTTACCTATTGTTGTACACTGTATGCTTCATCCTTTATATTTCAAACTTGTATGTGCTGTTGATATGTTTTGTTTGTAATGTGAGCTTATAGAAGGTCTACCTGGGATCATCATCACTATAGTGTGATTTTCCACTGACAAGAATGCACTTGTGGAGGTAAAAAGTCAGCTATGTCTATGTCAGTAAATTATTCCATAAACAGTCTAATGGGCACTGCCTGTTTAGAGCTTATGTGTGTGTATACAAGATCTAAACAGATATAAATTACTTCTTTTTTTTTGTAGACGTTCATCAGATCACCAGGCTGAATTAGTCCCGATGTGACTATAAACGTAGACTCACTCACTCACTCACTCTTTGTATATTCATGTAAGCCAGTCAAATCACTCTTCACCTTTCATTTACAAACTCAACAACTTCTGTTAGAAACTTTTGAAATTGAAATCACTCTAAAGGCCAAAAACATAATAACAACTACAGTCTGGTTTCTAAGGGCCACAGAACAATGTCAGTCTAGATGTGATGACAGTTAAGGTCCCCCGTGGCTGTATGAGGATTTCTTTTACCATCAGCAGGCAAGATGATACCTTTGTTGAGTGTTAGAAAATGTCAAAAAGGAAACGGACAAAATAAGTGAAATCACAGTGCCCTTGGTGTTGGAAGTTGACAAATGTCAAGATGTGACTTTATTAGCAGATTATACTGAATTTGATAAGCAAACAGACAGTTTATATATGCAGCCTTACTTAACCCAGAAAATCTTTCAAGAAGTTTGACTATGTCATGGACATCTTCAGATTTGTGGGCAGTGGGGTAGCCTAGTGGTTAAAGCGTTTGCCCGTCATGCTGAAGCCCCTTGTTCAAGTCCCCACGTGGGTATAATGTGTGAAGCCTGTTTCATGTGTCCCCCGACTTGATGTTGCTGGAATATTGCTGAGAGCGGCATTAAACCCAACTCACTCACTCTTGATGTTTGTTGAGAATTCAGTAAAGTGTAACGGAAACCATTTTGCCAATGATTACCAAATTTCTGTATTTTATCAAAATATTATTATGCATTTATGTTCAATGTAATAGAAGACTACCTCTTTAATTCATGAATACCTTACCAATTCTTTAACAGTGATCACTGATGATGTTTATGTGAAGTTAAACCTTGCCTTTGACGTGTTTTATTGTCAAAGATGGCTATTTGTCTGTACAATACAGATATTTTCAGTATATTTTCAACATAATGCCCATTATCCGAATTGAAATGTAAGACGTTTAATCTCTGATGGTGAGTCTTAATATTTTCATTACAAGCCCCAGTACAGACTGATAACAAGTTAATCCCTTGATAGTACGTCATCTCAAGGATTAGACAGCCCTCCAGACGCGATCAATTTCAGTCACAACAGACACATTTATCGCTTGTGTCTATCCATATCATGTTGATTTCAAGAGTATGTACTATAGATATTTATATCAGTTTCGCTGGTCTCCGACGGACAGTATCACTGCAGAGTGACGTCGCCTCACCAGGTAACGCTTTTCTTATCACGCTATCTCTCCAAACAATGCCAGTCTACTTGCTATCTAACACTCTGACTAATGCTATCGAGTGTTCATTGCAGTACTGTTTATACCGCTGTCAGGCTGTCGGTGATAGATTCCAATACATGACGTCCCTTCTTCCTCAGTTCCTAGATACTGTGTAGGTAGATTGCTTTGATAGGTGGTATGCGTCTCTTTGTGTGTATGTCGGACATGTGTCGGTTTGAACTCATTTCATTGTCAGTAACCAATCTGTCAATGATGTTTGTTACATGGTGTGAATCATGAGTGAAAACTTCTCGAAGGTGATGGGGAATGGTTTTTAATTGTGCTTTTGATTGTTCCTAAATTGGGTTTATTAAATGCATTGTGAGAAGATGTTACAGTTTGTATGGCAAGTATTTGTATACAATTGAATGTACTGAGTTCTGGGGTCTGGGTGTAAGTTCTGAAGCCCTGTACTGACATGTCCTGATTGATATCATTAGTGGACCACCTCCACTGACTGCCTTCCATGTTCCTACAATAGGACCATCCAAAAAGAATTAATCCATGAATTACCGTATTTTGTGTCATAAGTGCTCAAGGTGCATAGACTGAGGGGGTGCTTATTAAACCATACACAATGATTAAAGTGTTTGGTGAGACTGTGGTGGTATGCGTAATGTTTCTGTGATAGATTGTTGGTTTTTTTTACCTTTTGCACTTCTGGTTTCTGTAAAAAAAAACATTTCCAAACTATATGCAAGGAAAATATGGAATATATGTATTTTAGTCTTTTTCATAAAGGGCTCTAATAAAGATTACTGTCAGATTGGTCTGAATGTTTCGTCAGGGGCGTGTAATGGAGCAGGGTACTCAATACAGGTGAATGCGGTATTAACAAAACCTGAAAGTTGTATCAAAATTGCTTTTTTTAGTTTAGTTTTTTTTTCTTCTTTTTTTTTGGTGATAGTTTTTGTTAACAATGTATAGTATGACAATGTTCACTAACCATTCTGGTTCCAGATTGAAACAACATCATGCATACGAGGTGAAGATTTGCCCCAATAGTTTTGTATTGACGTTCCCAAAAGGGTTGTTTAGTGGGTGTTCAGTTTAATTGGGTGATGCAGTGCTTTGTAGGAGGTGTGTAACTCACCCACATTAACGCCAAGGTTTAAGTGAGTTTCTATTGATAGATATTGTCCAAATAAACCACAGCATCTTCAGCATCTTCCTGCCTGTCCATCATCCTCCTTGTTTTTCAGCCCAGCTATCTATTCTCATCCCATTTCGGTTCTGAGTCTTGAGGGTTCCATTCCAGAATTTTGGTTTAACCTCAGGGATGTGTTTATTTTGGGATCATTTTGCCTGTTAAAGCCCTTTGACTGAGTGAGCTGCCCGGGTGCTGATTATGTCAATAACTGTTCCTCATCTTGTTTACAAGGCTTGTATATTCTGAACATTTTCTGTTAGGGACCATTGTACAAAGTGGACTTCAAACTGAGGGAGAATTTACAGGAGGGTGTAGTAGTACTGTACTAAGTGTGTTTGCTGATTATGCCGGAGATCTGGGTTCGATTACCCTTGTAGAATTATCATGTCATCTAGGTTTCTCCTGTCACCAGTTAGGGCGGTGGTGTAGCCAAGAGGTTAAAGCCATCGCTCGCAATGCCAAGGACCCAAGTTCAATTCCGCACATGGGTACGATGTGTGAAGTCCATAGTTGGTGTACCCCACCATGATGTTGAGGGATATTGCTAAAAAACGGCATAAAACCTCACTCACTCACTCACTCACTCACTCACTCACTCACTCACTCACTCACTCACTCACTCACTCACTCACTCACTCACTCACTCACTCACTCACTCACTCACTCACTCACTCACTCACTCACTCACTCACTCACTCACTTGACTGTCATGCACCAAATTTACCCATAAATATTTTTACAGCAACATAAAAACAAAGTTAAAAGACAAAATAGTCATGTCCCCCAAAAAACGTTCATGGAAATCCCTTAGTCACCAAACTGTAACGGACAACATGTAGATTTTATTGTAATGTCAGAAAAAAAATCATCCCATCATTTTTTCTACATTTTCATAAATGGATGTATTTTGTTATGATAAACTTTTGTTGAGCAAGGTAAGCTCCTTCATTATTCATTCCATACACAATGGTCATTGTATTGACTATCATCACTGAACGTCCCAGCTTATCGTGTTTAACAATACAACATCTATTTCACCATCTATTGATATTCATGTGAGGTAGACTGTCTGATCACAGCCACCTCTGTGTAACTCAAGCCTCCAGACTCTCCGACACACACCCGTTAAGGCCCTACCACAAAAGTATGTGAACCCCAAACAGGCGATCGGGTCTTACAAAGTGCTTTAACGCATGGCTGTGTGGCGAACATTGGTCATATTATACTAAGCAAACAACACAAGGGTTATCTACTTGAATCCCACCGGCTATCAAGGTGGCCGATGTTAAGAGTCCTTGAGACACCTATTGGACTAGGATGGACTCGAAACATGTGTCACCTGGACCGGGGCAGTAGCCGACAGCCAACTCTCGACAGGTGTCGCGGGGTTAGGAAGGGCAGTGAATCGGAACAGCTGATGCTTTGGTAGCATTGATTGTATTGGCTATGAGGCAAATGGCTTTCGGATAGCTTCGCGGTCCATAGGGATAAGTCGTGTTGCTGTGTGAGGATTGTGACTATTTATTGCTGTGGAATTGATAAGAATATCAAGGTAAGGTAGTAAAACCTTGATTTGATGGTTGTAAATATTGTGAAATGTGATTTATCCTGTTTGTGATCTTGAAGAAACATTGAATACATTTCTATCGCGTGTGTCATCTGGGGATGGATCTTTATGATGTTTACAATACCGCTCCACTCAATACTGACGGACCCATTCTTAGTGTGTGTCCTCCGCAGTAATTTACATGTTAAAAATCATTGATTCTGGCTATGTTTAGTATTCTGCGAAGTCGTTTACTCCACTTTTCAATTCGTCTTTGTTATGTAATGCTAAGCTGCATAATTTCCTTTCACTGCATCCAGATACAAAATGACATATTGGAAATAAGCGCGCCAATACTCCAATTCTGGTTTTATTTAATTCCAATTCTCTGAGGATTTTCTTGATTCAGATTGTCCATCCTTGGAGACAGATTCGGTGAACAGTTTGGCTTTATCATGAATTGATAAAACCTGTTGCTGGAGTACATTGTCAACACGCCAGGTTCTATTGTGTATTGGATGTTTTCGATAGCAATCTTGCTAACTCAATACAGTTACAGTGCCGTTTGAGGATTATGGAATATGATTGTGTTGGAAAATCGATACAATATGTTGCCGGCTTTGTTTGATGGGAGTTGCACCAATCACATGTTGTTATGCTATGTTGGTGGTATTCGATTGTTTGAGAGAGACTGGGATATTCTGCTTTGGAGAGCGAGTTTTTAAGGTAATGTGGAATAATGATCCTGATTATTTATTTACTTATTCTTGAATTTCATGTATACTCGATGGATGGTGAAATATAGTTTACAAGCTACTAATACGTGCTTACTGATATGGTGTTATGGACTGTTTATATGCAGGAAATAATGAAATGAAAGAAAATTGTTATCTGTCATCATTTACAGATATAATGCCAGGCTTGAATTTATGATACTCATCTGTGATGGATGATGGTCAAAAGATACTGCTTTATACGAGATAGCTGGTTTCAGTGTTGTATTCCTTTGTGAGTTTATGATGTGTAAGATGTAAATGTCAAGGAGGGATGACAACAGTGATATACAAGATATTACTCATAAGGTAGAAAGGTGTGAAGTTATACATGTGGGATTTTAACAGTTGCTGATTGGTCAGTTGACGTGATGTCTCATTGTTTTGTATTTTCAAGAACAGAAGGACATTATATCTTCCATTGTTGTGATGTTTCATTCCAAACATTTCATTTCTTTGTTCATATGGTATGAGTACTGTATAGAACAACCTTGAATCTCTATCCATCATCACTTGACAAAGGTTTTCACAGCTTTACATGCTTGGTTCACGAGGTAATCTGTTATTCTTGTAAGTTATTTCTTAGTGTTAATTGTCATTCTATATTTACTATGGCTAAGTTAAATTTTTAATATTTTGATTTCCATGTTTGTTTTCAGCATGATATTGCTAGTATTACCAGTTGCACCCATCATAAACACATGCAAAGACTAGTCAAATAGTTGCATGATAAACTTTGGGAATGTAGGTACCAGTTGGAATAGGGTATTGCATTGGACATCATATTTGTCATTGATGCTTTAAAGTTTTGAATTTCCACAGCATGCCTACCATAAAGTGTTTTGAAAAATTAAGACCTTTCTTGGAGTATGTTTCCAAATTCAAATTGAGTTTCTTAACTTTAATGTACATAGACATGAAACTGTAAGTACTCTTTGTGTAATTATGAAACGAGGTTTGCAATGATTGACAGTTCATAACATTCTTTGGTGCAGACTGACCAAATCAGGTGGAAATTCACCTTAAACATTTATAAACCTAAAAGGTCAAATCATGAGGATTGTCGCGAATGTCTGATTAGTAGCTTTAGGTATACAACAGACAGCTTGACACATCTTGGCTACTGGGCTACTGAGCTGGATTGTGAGTAAAGTGTTTTCTTGCAAAAGTACTACTTTTACTCAGGACTCGTACAAATAATTCAATGTCGAAAAAGTCAGTATCTTGCCATGCTGCAACTTCTTTGTTGTTTATTCACTAGCAGCAGCACCAATCTGGAAGCTGAAAATTATTTATGCTATTTTCCTACAACTAACATTGAGTTTTAGACCCAGAGGTCTGTATACCAACTTTTAAAATCCTTCTGTAAACGTGTCATTGAATAATCTGAGTTCTCTGGTCATTTTCTGCAATACTTGTCAGACATTTACTGGTATCTTATTGGCCATAGCCTGAAGGTATTTCCTCTCAACTGTCTGAAAGTCGGAACAATAAATATGTTATTATCATGTTTTAGCTGGAAAAAACACATAAATTTGACCATTTTATATTTTTTTCTGACGATTGATGTTGGTGGTCCTTCCTGTTTATTGAAAACTATCTCCATGTCAGGTTATAGCGAGTTTCAGAGTTGTTTGAAAGTGCTTGTAGTTATTAATACTAATTAAAAACAGGTTGTAATTTCATCTGTTAGATGTTCGAGTATCATCCTTCAAAATAAGGCCTGTACAAAATCATTAGATGTATGAATTTGCCTGTCATGTACTGGAACTGGGGAGTGATGTATGCTCCATTATTGTGGTGTTTGTTGACTGCTGACATTTATCGCTTCAGCTCTCCATCTTTGAAGTATGTGGCGAGTTTGAGGATTTATCGCTTCCAGATATGAGAGTTATTGAGCCATAGAATTGCGACTAGATGTGTGTTAGTCATAAGTCAAAATTAGATTTTATTATTGTTTATATGACTTAACATACCACCTTGTCGTTCTAGTTTTGTTGGGGCGGTGGGGTAGCCTAGTGGTTAAGGTGTTCGCTCGTCACGCCGAAAACCCGGGTTCGATTCCCCACATGGGCACAATGTGTTAAGTCCATTTCTGGTGTTCCCCGCCGTGATATTGCTGGAATATTGCTGGAATATTGCTAAAAGCGGCGTAAAACTAAACTCACTCACTCACTCACTCTAGTTTTGTTAGATGTACATCCCAGAAGTAATGTTACCTTTAAAATGATATATGTAAATAAGAATTAAGATCCAAATGGACTCAAAGACATTGCTCAATTCATAGACCTGAGGCAATCAAGCCTTGCCAAAGCATTCTAGACTTGATTTGGACTTATTTTATATTATGTATTTTAATCGGTATGGGAGAAGTCAGATTTTAACTCCACCAGGTTTTTATCCTGCTGTGTCAGCAATAGTAAGTGAGTGAGTATGGTTTTACGCCGCAATATTCCAGCAATATCACAGGAGTACACCAGGAATGGGCTTCACACATTGTGCCCATGTGGGGAATCGAACCCAGGTGTTTGGCGTGGCGAATGAATGCTTTAACCACTTGGCTCCCCCAACGCCCCGAATCAGCAATAAGTTTTATTCCCAGCTTCATGTGCTTTAGATATGATTTTAATTGACATTTTACCAGTGGTCAACTTGAGATGTAATTACTGACAACAGCACATCCAGTGGTCAGGGAAACAGCCACTGACAGCTTGGGCAGGGTATTGCTTGTCAGTGATGGTTTCTATCCATGAGTGAGTCCTTTCAGTTCAGTATGTGAAGCTTGAAGATGATATCATGCTGTCAGCTTGGGATCAGCCTGGACCATTGGTGATAAGCCTTGACCAGAAGTGACCAGAAGTGGAAAATCCTCAACATATTGTCATTGTGGTTATTGAAGCATGAATCTGTGTACAGAACACTTCCATCTCATTGAAGCCGTTCTGTCTGGCTTTGAAAGCAGCAGTCTATACACATGTTTTGTTTATTGAATTAAAGGACAGATTGGGGCTAGAAAGCATGATTTGTCTGATTAAGTATTGATCGTGATTTATATATTTTCTGTTTGGAGCTGGGAGTTTGTCGTATTGATCCCCAAGACTCTTATGATGGCTTTTGTGGATGGTGAAGTGAACGCATGTTGATTTCACAAAGTTAATGTTTTTCATGTCCATTGACCGAATTGACCGTGATACATTACTGTGTTTTTGTACATGTTTAATAACGTGTGCTTTGTGTGTGATCAGTTTGTTTAGGGCATCGACATGATTTAGCCATTTATCATTTCAAAGTAATACATCTCATCGCACTGCTATTATTTTCACATCCGTAATGATATTTATGTGCTAATGATATTGCATAATCCTTTGATATTTGAATTTCCATATCCAAAATAGAATTTTTCAAATGGAATGCAAAAAATAGGAATTGATTGGATGGGAGGCTCATTCTGTTATAGTTGTGATGTCATCAGCATGCAGTATTTCAGTCAACAGTGCTACAATGGCACAATTCTCGTCTCTAAATCGAAATACACACAGAACATGAGACGATTTCGCTCAATTGAAATCATTCCAATGATGCAAAAAATTACCCAAATGGAAGAAACGAAGAGACGTGGAAATGGTGAAAAACCGACAAGCAGTCATTATTTTGGTTATTGATTGCATGGAAATCTGGTGAGGACCTTATTTTCCTTCTCAAAGGATCGGGCCGTTACTGGGCAAGTGTAACATGTTGCTTGAGCAAGTGCCCAGAAACTAATGTAATTTCTCAGTTCAACTCCCTGGGACGAATCCCAGCCTACAGGGAATGAGCTGCTAGACTCCAGAAATAAATACAATTAAATATTGGTCTTCGGAAAGCTTGGTGTCACAGTCTCTCAGGCATGTTGCAGCACTGATCACAGCAATTGAATTAAAGAGTGGTCAACTCAATGGCCACCACTTGAGTGAAGACACACGTGACATGAAGGGAGACAATTAAGCAGGGGACGGACAGATCGACTGAGCAGGGGGATTACCATTGTGGGGAGTCTCTGTCTTCATCATCAATGGAGCTTCAGATTTATATCAGCAAATGGACATTTGTTACTGTGGACCTTTCTGATTTTGCTGTGTTTTGAGGTAAAGTGTTTTTAGATACGACTCAAATGGAAATATATAATTTTTAGCCAGCTCATTTCCTACTTGTT
The DNA here is from genome assembly GCF_003918875.1 of Haliotis rubra. NCBI lineage: Eukaryota > Metazoa > Mollusca > Gastropoda > Lepetellida > Haliotidae > Haliotis > Haliotis rubra. The sequence goes on along the minus strand of NW_025766980.1, from coordinate 2,735,827 downwards.
TTAAATGTCTTTGCTTTGTCAAGATATTCTGATTTGGGGGATGTACTATTCAAGCACTGATGGTGCTCTTAGGGGGATGTTCTGGACAATGTCAATAGACAACATCTCACTCACTGTGTACATGTGCATGAGTCAGATAATTGGATTTCCAACAGTGCTCCTTTGGAGAGTAAACCCCTGTAGTTGTTTGAGGGGACTAATCAGGTGTAGTGGTGATCTGTCAGCTGAAGTGCATCGTCCCCCAACAGCTAGACTGTCATCGTCTCCCAACAGCTAGACTGTCATCGTTCACCACAGCTAGATTGTCATCGTCCCAACAGCTAGATTGTCATCGTTCCCAACAGCTAGATTGTCATCGTTCTCCAACAGCTAGATTGTCATCATTCCCAACAGCTAGATTGTCATCGTTCCCAACAGCTAGACTGTCATCATCCCTCAACAGCTAGATTGTCATCGTTCCAAACATCTAGATGGTCATCGTTCCCCAACAGCTGGATTGTCATCGTTCCCCAACAGCTGGAGCGTCATCGTTCCCCAACAGCTAGATTGTCATCGTTCCCAACAGCTAGATTGTCATCGTCCCCCAACAGCTAGATTGTCATCGTTCCCAACAGCTAGATTGTCATCGTTCCCCAACAGCTGGAGCGTCATCGTTCCCAACAGCTAGATAGTCATCGTTCCCCAACAGCTGGAGTGTCATCATTTCCCAACAGCTGGATTGTCATCGTTCCCCAGCAGCCTGAGTGTCATCATTCCTAAACAGCCTGAGTGTCATCATTTCCCAGCAGCCCGAGTGTCATCATTTCCCAGCAGCCCGAGTGTCATCATTTCCCAACAGCCCGAGTGTCATCATTTCCCAGCAGCCCGAGAGTCATCATTCTCCAGCAGCCCGAGCGTCATCATTCCCCAGCAGCCCGAGTGTCATCATTCCTAAACAGCCCGAGTGTCATCATTCCCCAGCCCGAGTGCAGCCGAGTGTCATCATTCCCCAGCAGCCCGAGTGTCATCATTCCCCAGCAGCCCAAGTGTCATCATTTCCCAGCAGCCCGAAAGTGTCATCATTCCCCAGCCCAGCCCAGCGTCATTCCCCAGCAGCCCGAGCATCATCATTCCTAAACAGCCCGAGTGTCATCATTCCTAAACAGCCCGAGTGTCATCATTCCCCAGCAGCCCGAGTGTCATCATTCCTAAACAGCCCGAGTGTCATCATTCCCCGAGTCTGGTTGAGCGTCATCCTTCCTAAACAGCCCGAGGGTCATCATTCCCCAGCAGCCTGAGTGTCATCATTCCCCAGCAGCCCGAGTGTCATCATTCCTAAACAGCCCGAGTGTCATCATTCCTAAACAGCCCGAGTGTCATCATTCCCCAGCAGCCCGAGTGTCATCATTCCCCAGCAGCCCGAGTGTCATCATTCCTAAACAGTCCGAGTGTCATCATTCCCCGAGTCTGGTTGAGCGTCATCCTTCCTAAACAGCCCGAGTGTCATCATTCCCCAACAGCCCGAGTGTCATCATTCCCCAGCAGCCCGAGTGTCATCATTCCCCAGCAGCCCGAGTGTCATCATTCCTAAACAGCCCGAGTGTCATCATTCCTAAACAGCCCGAGTGTCATCATTCCCCAGCAGCCCGAGTGTCATCATTTCCCAGCAGCCCGAGTGTCATCATTCCCCAGCAGCCCGAGTGTCATCATTCCTAAACAGCCCGAGTGTCATCATTCCCCAGCAGCCCGAGTGTCATCATTCCCCAGCAGCCCGAGTGTCATCATTCCCCAGCAGCCCTAGTGTCATCATTCCCCAGCAGCCTGAGTGTCATCATTCCCCAGCAGCCCGAGTGTCATCATTCCTAAACAGCCCGAGTGTCATCATTCCCCAGCAGCCCGAGTGTCATCATTCCCCAGCAGCCCAGTGTCATCATTCCTAAACAGCCCGAGTGTCATTCCCCAGCAGCCGAGTGTCATCATTCCCAAGCAGCCGAAAGTGTCATCATTCCCCAGCAGCCGAGTGTCATCATTCCTAAACAGCCCGAGTGTCATCATTCCCCAGCAGCCCGAGTGTCATCATTCCTAAACAGCCCGAGTGTCATCATTCCCCAGCAGCCCGAGTGTCATCATTCCCCAGCAGCCCGAGTGTCATCATTCCCCAGCAGCCCGAGTGTCATCATTCCTAAACAGCCCGAGTGTCATCATTCCCCGAGTCTGGTTGAGCGTCATCATTAACCAACAGCTCAAATGATACCATTTCCCAAAGGTTTGAGCATGATCGTGCTCCATCAGTGCAATTGTCACTGTTCCCCATCAGTTTGAACAAAATCATCCCATGGAAGAGAGTTTTATGGGTGTCAACTTCTTTGTTATGAGAAATGTAACGTTTCAGACTCTATGTTTACTCGTTCATCAGGATGGAATTGTGACGAAGGAGTAAGCATATTGTCTGAAACATTTTGTTCCTCATACCAAAGACGTTGACATTCATAAAACTCTATGTGTATCACTTCTAATGTCAAACACCTAAAATCATCCCTGATATGTTGATTGCCATGCACATTCACGGTGTTTTGGGCGTAGATAGACATGTTGTTGCATGTTATATATATATGACTGACATGTTTTCAAATGACAGTTTAAAATATTAAAAAAACCAAAACTGTTTAGAATGTTTCAGAACCATTAAACAAAGCATGAGCAATAGACAAAACCAAAAGTTTTCTTTCAGGATAAAAAAAACTAAGTGTTTTTCCCATTATGGTTACAGATGTGAGCTTGGTGTGGGTTTGCCATTGATTTAGACATTTGTCATGATGGGAATTTGTAGTTTCATTGTTATGTAAATCTGAATACATCTGGTGATGACGATTAAAATAATATAATTGTACATGCCCATTCTCTATGTGCTCATGTATTGACTTTGTTAAATTTTAAAAGTTATTTTCAAAGAATGATTTTTGAGAATGATGTCATTGTTTAAACACATGAATGATGGTAATGAGGTTTAATTGTCCCAGGGAGAGATTTCTTTGTACACAGAGTCCTTTGGGATTCCTGCTTGAAACAATAAAGTGGAGTTCACCTGTAGGAAGTACAAGGTATTGTCACATGTATAATTGATTGCTACAGCTGTGACCGTCATGCTTGCACTACTTGAACTAAATTGTGGGACAAAATGCCTCTAATTATGTGACCTTCTTTAAGTGAAGCAAATAATAGCTTGGATGTGAAAAATCTATCAGACATTTCACTGATTTGTATAACGCTGTGTCCATATTGGAAGTAACTTTGTGTCCAATTCATAATTATAATGTTGGTTTTGAGACAATATCAGTGCCTGGTGTGTGCCAGACTCTGCTTATTGTGAGGGTACTCCAGCATGTGTCCCATGCTTGTTGGTTTCAGCAATTGTAATGGGGTACTCTCAGTCAGTCATGTATCTCCCACTTGAATCTTACATGCTGTATTCTACCTGAAACACTTTCTATACGATGTTAGCTGTTAGTTTCTGCTATGAAACTGATTTCATCCCTGACTTATGGAAAAGAGTGAGTGAGTGAGTGAGTTTGGTTTTATGCCGCTTTTCGCAATATTCCAGCAACATCATGGCAGGGAACACCAGAAATGGGCTTCACACAATGTACCCATGTGGGGATTCGAACCCGGGTCTTCGGCTGCGTGACGAGCCAACGCTTTAACCACTAGGCTACCCCACCGCCCCTTATGGAAAAGAAGAAAGTCTCAGCTCTGATGTCTATTGAGCATCATTGTGCAAACTGTACAACATGACCTCATGCATTGGAGGTGTCCTCCATGTTGTGAACGTCATGTGCAGGTGTCTGAAGTTGTCATCTTTTATCTGACTTTATTTATTAGACGTGCAGAAACAATTCAGTTGAGTTTGATGCACCTTAAAGCAGTTTTTTAATTTGGTCATGAGGCCGCTTAATATTGAACAAAATCCTAAAAGGATGTCAGTCTTGAAAAGTTTCCACTTTATGAAACCGAGGGCCATGGGTGGCGTGGTCATCTTAAGTGTCACAATTTGCTTTGCAGAGTTGCGTCCCTTTGGCATGCCAGGAATCTCTCATTGTGGGTTTGAGTCCCAGTTTGCTCAAAGTATGGTTCGAGGTGTGTCAGTACCATAACTTTGCTCTTCAGTTTCAGCAAAGTTCTTAATGTCTGAAACAAACATTGCCTAGCTGTCTACTCCCTTGTTTAGCTGACGTAATGGGATAAGTGTTAAGGTGATGTGAAACCCAACCAATCCCTCCTCACACATTCATTCAACTCCTCAGGTGCTGACCTAGAGCAGCATGGTCAAATCATGCCTTCGATTCATGTGTGGAGGCACTGACTTCTTTGTTAGTTTCTTCCTTCAGTTGGACATTTCATCATGCTTCTGTTGGACATTTCATCATGCTTCAGTTGGACATTTCATCATGCTTCTGTTGGACATTTCATCATGGTTCAGTTGGACATTTCATCATGCTTCTGTTGGACATTTCATCATGCTTCTGTTGGACATTTCATCATGCTTCAGTTGGACATTTCATCATGCTTCTGTTGGACATTTCATCATGCTTCAGTTGGACATTTCATCATGCTTCTGTTGGACATTTCATCATGCTTCAGTTGGACATTTCATCATGCCTCTGTTGGACATTTCATCATGCTTCTGTTGGACATTTCATCATGATTCTGTTGGACATTTTATCATGCTTCAGTTGGACATTTCATCATGCTTCAGTTGGACATTTCATCATGCTTCTGTTGGACATTTCATCATGCTTCTGTTGGACATTTCATCATGATTCTGTTGGACATTTCATCATGCTTCAGTTGGACATTTCATCATGATTCTGTTGGAACAAGGTTCAGTGAAACAGGATGGCAGTTCCCAAGTCTAGTGCTTGAGAGACAGATTATTGTAGTCATCACCTGCTGTGATATTGATGTAATTCTACTTGAAAGCTGCATTAAGCCTCACTAACTCTCTCCCTGACACACAGATGAACACACACCAGTAGCATGACGAGTTCTCATGCTGTTTACAACTCAAATGATGACATTAATGTGACTCACATCCCAAAAACAGATGAAATGTTTCTGTAGTTGTATTGACTAATTGATATTACGAAAACTGACTAAAGCTGCTGCCTGATATGATTTTTGGTATTTTATCTCATGCCTAAATTTTGACACAATTTCCCAAACTGCTGCAACGTTGCTGTTTTTGTATTCATGGGATAGACACATGTAAAAGGCAGTCTATGCTACAATTGAGGTTTCTTGTCACGTGAATATATGATTTTCTAAAGTCCCTCCTGTCCACCAAACCGACGCCTGCCTGTTACCGGGTATTACATACTTCTTTTCTCTTCCAGACCTCACCTCACTTCACCTCACCTCGCCTAACCTCACCTCTCTCTCCTCACCACACCACGCCACACCATGCCACGACACGCCACCCCATTACTGATAACCCACCACCTGTCATGGCATTCTCTCCCCAAGACAACCCTAAATCCCCCATCTCACCCATACACCCCTTCTCCCCACCCCATGGTTTCTCTCTCACACACACAACCCCACGCCACCCCATGTCACGTCATGTCACATCTCATTCCAATGGCAACATACAGTCTTGCCCTTGGTTGCCTTCAGGAATACATAAAGAAATCTCAAGCTTTCACAAAACAAAACAATCTTTCTAAGTTGTCGAATTTGTCTGTTGTTTATGGGTATTATTAATTTGCAATGTGCTTTGCAAGTATTCCCTGGCAGTATAGCGGACTAAGTTAATCATGTTGAGATTTAGGGCTGTACATCGCTAGAATATTTCATCCCTTACAATGAACCAAGGTTGTTCTGCTGGAAGAATACGGCTCCTAGAAGTTAATTGCAATAGTGTGATAAAAATCTATTTGCATGAATTATGTTCTGTTATGCCAAATGTGTGGCGTAACCAACGTGACTAATTTGTACGTTTCTATAAATCTTAAGGATGAGTCTGTCCCTTTGTTCTGGTGTCTGTGGGGGTCATTAGCAAGCTGTTACAGTAATCACAGACTCTGTAAGGTCTTCATTTGGAAGCCCGGTGACATACCGCCACAGTGTTCGAAACCTTATTAGTCTCAGGCTAGACAAAAGAAAACATTCATGCTTGAGGTAGCTGTGAAAAAATGACACAAAAATAAGCATTGAAAGTGTGTCTGAAAAAAAACACTGGGAAGTCAACGACTCGAACATGAATCAGTTAGCGAAAAATGCGAGCATGAAAAATGAGCTTCCTCAGATGACATTTGGGCTGCCGAGACCGGGGAGGCGGCTCGGGTTCCACTGTGACAGGCGCTGGGCAGGTCCATGATGGATGGGAGGATAGGAGCAGAACAAGGAACCACTCAGGCATAGGAAATGTTGAGAGTCCCCACGTTCTGCAAGAGGGGGAGTGTGAACTGCGCTGAAGCTTGCACTTACTCCCCCATGGTTTTGTTGTGATAGGGGCAGATAGGGAGGAGGACAGCCGGGTGCCGAGTATGAATTACCTCTACAGCTCGCACTTACTGTTCCAGCTCATTTGCCCAAAACAAAAGCTCCCGTTGAGGCTACTTCGCAATTGCTTTATTCAAACTCACAGGAGCGTAAATTTGTGTAAATGACTTGAATGTTGGTGTAAAGACCCATCAAAAAATTAACGTGGTCCCCCAAGAGACCTGTGTCTTGTGTACCTACCAATTCCGGATGCCTACAGCCTTCCTGGTTGATCCCGCCTTGGAGACAAAGCGATATGGTTCTGACTTTGAGAAATGACATGATTCTAATGAGATTCAGTCCAGATTAACCTTGATACTCAACTGAAAGAGCCCTCATAATACGTTAATGCAAAGGGGAAGAACGACTTTAATTCATTTTGAAAAACAATTGCAATAAATAGTAATTTTGCTGAAAGGGGATTTTATACTCATTCAGATAAAATGCCAGACAGGCACTTCATTGAATTAAAATTTAAGGAAATTTAATTGTTTTAGTCGTTACATTGACACTCAACTGGGGACATCCCACCAAAATCTCTTTACTGTAAGGCAAGTTTATGACTTTGCAGTGATAATATGTACGGGGATTGTCTAGCATATTACCTGAACAGTTGGATCCAGTGACAAGCGAACGTCTTGTCTGTGATATAAACATGATTAATGATCCTTTAGCTTGATAGCAACCTTTCAGAAATTGATCTTTAATGCACATATACAGTTAGATCAGACCGATATTGGAAAACGGGGGATTTTTTCATCGATGAATGATGAGGTTCAATTAATTCTGGGAGGATTTTTTCCTCATTTATTTTACCTTGTAATGTCTTCCCTATGTCAGAAGACATGGCATCCATTAGTTGTAGATCATCACAGATGAGAGAAGGTGCAGACAGTAATCGGCATACAGAGATTTCACTCGTAGCCCTGATAAACATTGTTACATTTCATTTGTAATATTTCCCTTTGAGAGTTCAATGCAGAAGGGAAATAGGAGCTGATAGTTACAGAAGATGATTAGAAAGGGGATTGGTTGTAATATTTCCATTGGGGAGTTCAGGTCAGAACGGATATAGGACCTGATTGTTCTAGGAGATGATTATAAAGGGGATTGGTTGTAATATTTCCCTTGGGCAGTTCAGGTCGGATGGAATATTGGAAGGGATATAGGACCTGATTGTTCTAGAAGATGATTAGAAAGGGGATTGGTTGTAATATTTCTCTTGGGGAGTTCAGGTCGGAAGGGATATAGGACCTGATTGTTCTAGAAGATGATTAGAAAGGGGATTGGTTGTAATATTTCCCTTGGAGAGTTCAGGTCGGAAGGGATATAGGATGTGATTGTTCTAGAAGATGATTAGAAAGGGGATTGGTTGTAATATTTCCCTTGGAGAGTTGAGGGCGAAAGGGATTTAGGACCTGGTTAATATAAGAGATGATTGGAAAGGGGATTCACACATTGCCCCCTCACATCACCCAACACATTGCCCCGAACATCACTCACTTCTTTATCTTGAGTAAATGTGTTTATCACACTGTCATTGTTCTACTTGAATCTGTGGTGAAAAATTGCATAAACTTGCCTACTCGATAAACTAATTGAATAAATTCTGTTATAATTCCAGATAATTTGAAGACTACAAGATATTCCTCTCACTGTCCATTTGCACGGATTTCTGATCCCCAGGTAAGAATTTCCATGTTTTGGATCATGTGAAGATTCTGGTTCACTGCAATGGGTGATGTCCCGTTTCATGGCCCTAATGGCATATGATTGCATCCAATTTGGCGACATTTCATATCGGAAGTCTTCCGGAATTTTATGAAATGTTTCCTCTATCAGGGGTCAAAAGAGGGCATTTTGGAAGGCATAAAATACTGTCGCAATCTCCTGTATTTATTCTGAACTTAAAACTCACAATTTTATGCAAAGTTATGTTGGCGTCATCGGTGGCGCCACACTCCTACAGTCAAGTTATCCTAATTTTTGTCTTCGATGTCATTAAAAGAGAATGAAGACGGTTTTATAGTAATGTGGTGGAAATAATTGATTTGGTTATAAACCATGATAAATTATGGAAATTTTCATAATTCGATCATTTGTATCAAGCATGCAGCATTCATTGGCAAGGGGTAATGAGACAGCAGACTTTATTAATGGAACTCGTTACTCCACGGCTAAAACACTTAAAGGAGACAGGTCGAAACACTGAATTCATTACTGTGAACCTTAAAAAAATTGTAATACTCGCTTGGTGTCTGTGCACAAGTAGGTCACAATGAGAGCTTCCGTTGATGACCCATGACCCCGATGATGTGGGAGTAAATAATGTGGTTGCAGTAGTACAATAGAGAAGGGGGTTCGAGGCTGTAATGATGAGAATTTATGTGATTGGTGGTTCTCCCAACCTGTCCATAAGTCGTGTTAATTATCATATCTCCCGTTTGCATTGTTACGCTATCGGGACATATTTGCGCGGTCCCAGATGTCCGTGTTTGCGAAGTGAATTAACATCAGTACTCACAGTTGGATTTAAATTCCTGGCTACTGACAATTCTCATGATTAGTGTGCAAGTTGAACTTTCTTATTACTGTGACTCCCACTGACTATTGTGAGCTCAGCTGTTTTGTCAGATTACGACTCCGATGAAGTCACTGACGACACCGTGGTTTCAAGTCTGGCAAACACTGTGTCTTTGATCGTCAATTTGGTGTTAATATTGAAATGGACATTAGACTTAGGATTTTGTTAAAATCGGTAAAAGGAGATTTATATAGATGGATTATGTTGCTTGTGGGATATCCGTGATGCTATAAGTGATTGCTCAAAGTTTATTCTTTAAATGGTAATCAAGTGAAACTGGACATGTAATGAATTGAGTTAACACTGTTTTGAATGGATCGTAGAGATTACTTAAAGAAACAGGAATGGCAGCAATGAAAGCATGTTTTGTCCCTACCTCGCATCACAGCTCACTGGCTGCAGGTTGTCCTGGGGGCTACAGACACAACACACTAAACAAGACTTGCTCGATCTTTCTGGGGTTTGTCATCTCATCCTATCTGAAATGCTGTCCTGTTTAAGTAAAACGATAACAATGAAGAAGTCAGGTTCAATTCTTTACTGGAGCACTGGGGTAGCCTAGTGGTCAAGTGTTTGCTTTTCACGCCGAAGACCTGGGTCGAATCCCCACATGGGTACAATTAGACTTGCACAAGTCTCTCAGGTAATAATTAATAGTTTGAATGAAAATTCCTTAAACAATATAAATAACAGACTGGCTTCCTTAGACATGCCTATTTAAAAGATAGAATTACTGCACATCCATGTGGAACACAGCTAGGATACAATGTGTGAAGCCCATTTCTGGTGTTCCCTGTCATGATGTTGCTGGAATATTGCTTTAAGCAGCGTAAAACCAAACTCACTCACTCACTCAATCCTTTACTTGAATTTTAAAAGTATGGAAAAGTTTATTTTGATGGATGGAAACTAATACATCTCTTAACCCCTGTCCCATCGGTACCACATTTTTGTAAGATTTTATTCAACAAAGAACCTTTGAACTGTTTACTTTAACCAGAGTAGAAACAGATCAAAACCATAAGATAATATATAGTCATACTCATTGCACCTTAATTATGTCCATATCAAAAATCACAGGCAATGTTTATGTTTTGGAGACTTTTCGTCTTATGGCTGAAATGTTTAAAAGAATTGACATTTTCAAATCAGTGCAAAGTTGTCCTGAACTCGAGTTCGCTTTTAATTTCCTTGTCAAAAAACGTCAATTAAAGTGTTCAAGGAACTAAAAGCTGATCATTCATAATGTCAGTACTTGAGTGTTCATGACTGTGCATCAACTGTTCAAAATAAGGACATGTGTTCATGGAATTAGAGCTCGTAACTTGTGTACTTTTCCAGAGTTGGCAGGAGAGGGGCTTAGTAATTGACCTGAATTGCCCATATGGTATGTTCATTTTCGAATACTTTTTTCCATCTTGGTCTCTAGGTTAAAAATGTTAAAAACAGGACAAGATTGTGAAAGTTGACTTAAGGCTGCTGATTGAAATGAACAGCTGCCATGTACGGCATCTGGTAGATATCCTTGCAAACCTGGATGTTTTTAACAAAAAAAGGGGGGAAAGCATAGCTCCTTGCTGAAGGGCATGGTACAAGCACTTGGCTTGACATATGACATACTGGGTATGACTATATTGGAAGACAGCTTGAAATAACAGAGCGAGACCATTTTACAAATTATTGTACACATTTCTGTTTCAAGTGAATGATAATAAATAATCTGTGTGTGCAGGATGAGCATGTAGGATGATATATTTGATTTTGATTTATGGTGGACATTGTTAAAAATATTAAAAATATGAAAAAATGTTCAGTAGAATAACATGCAGTATTCCTGCTGTTTGTGAAGCACATGTGTTTTGTCTTTTTATTTGCCATCATTCACGATTATGAGGGTCACAGAGGTGATTTTACGTTTAATAACCTTTTTTTTGATAGGCTTCCTTTTTCTGTCATAAAAATTACACGCATGGAGAAACTATTCTTGCATTGGTTTGAAAGTGTTTCTCCAGTAGCTATGACAAATTATTCTCATTTTACTGTGACTTGTAACTTTAAGGCTGCCAAATCTGTTCCCGATACCTGCCACTGCCCAACTTGAGATGAAAATTTATGACAGATAAATTACCTGACAATAATTAACTTAAGTTCTATCTGTGTAATCACTGATGATGAAATACTAATTTGCCATAAAAAGTAATCACATGGTTTTTTTTAATCCCGACCCTAATTTCTTTCATGTCTGGCAATATTATGATAATTCCATGCTTTATGATTCATGTGATGATAGTTTTGTCGTAAAATTACCCATAGCTAACAGTGGCTAAAAAATTGGATGTCAGGACCTTCAAAAGTATGTAAATCATGGGAAAACATGGCTTGCAGTGATAACACTATTTTGTTCGTTTTCTCGACTCAACAATGAGGATTCCTGTCGGATGGAGTCATTCATTTTTACACACTGTTGCATATTTCATTCCATAATAATTATTTTCATTCCACATTCCTGTTTTATCAAATTTTCTATGCAAGACGTGAATAATGTCTTGGAATTATTTAGGGGAGTCTTAAAAATTTCATGACACCAGTTAAAACAAAATTGGATCCTTAGTCATTTGTAAGTGCTGTTTCAGATCCTCTTAGACAAGTTGAGACAGTCCATGTGTTTGCAATGATCGTCTCAGTTTCTCGGCTCCTGGTTGAACTGACTCATGGCGTGCGTTATAAAACGATGGAGTTAAAAAGAAAGCCATTTTGATTTTTTAACTGGTGGTTTTGAAAATGACAAACCCTACTTGTGTTAATACCATCCTGTCACTGACACCGTGATTAGGATGGAGTAACAACATTTATGTAGCTGGAGTTGTCGGATGAGGTTTCAGATGTTATTACTGCATGGGTATTGAGTAAATCGGATAGCTTTTTATTTTATTTTAATTATGTTTTAGAACTGCTCAATTTGAAATATGATCTGAGTTTTGAAAATGAAAGGACTCTTTGTCTCATTCCGTCTGCTTTCCACACAGAGGACATGCAACAAATAAATCGCAACTATTCCCTTCTGGTCCTCTGCAACCTACACCAAAGATAAAGCCATTTTCTTCATGATTCTGGAGTCATTAACCTGTGCCAATCTCTACATTCAACCACCCTAGACACCTCTGAGTCCCCACCCAAACCCATGTTTGAAGCCTACCCCCATACCCCACCAGTGTCTGCCAGTGTCGGGGTGGTGGGGTAGCCTAGTGGTTAAAGCGTTGGCTTATCACGCGGAAGACCTGGTTCGATTCCCTACATCTGTACTATGTGTGAAACCCATTTCTGGTGTCCCCTGCCATGATATTGTTCGAACATTGGTAAAAGCGGCGTCAAACTAGACTCGCTCACTACCAGTGTCCTTCATTGCAATCCCACATTGTATCATGGCATCCTCAATGAAATTTCTCCATCCTTTTCCTGCTATCTCAAATCCCCATACTACTCCCTGATTAACTGTACTTTTGTATCACTGTCTCCCCGCCGTGATATTGCTGGAGTATTGCTCAAAGTATCGTTAAACCATATGTATGCATTCATGCGCTATAGTTTTCTGAAATTACCAAATCTAATAAATACATTTTCAATTAAATATGTTTGCAATAAACGACACACAGGATTATAGAAGATATGATGGATATGAAGCACGTGGAATGAACATCGTTACATGATGTCCCTATGTCATGGGCTATGACACAGGTTGACAGGAATTTACTGGATAATTGGTATGGAAGTGTTAAATATTCCTGTGGAATCAACAACACCAAAAACCCCTTTCCCCCAGGAAGTCGGCGCATTTCAAGGACAGCGTATTGTCAATTAAAAAACATAAGTGCATCAGCCGCATTTAAAGAATCCAAATTTCTTGAAATTGAGAAAATATCAACACGTTTATTACTTGGCCCTCTCTACGGACTGGCATATCGCTGAAATGAACGCCTTGATGTATTTGGTTGTTTCTTGTACCATGCCACTCAGACACCAGCGTGGCTACAGCAGAGTATTTCTAACCCTTTTAGGAGTATCATCAATTGCCGTTATACCTCTGAGAGTCAACTAATTCAATCATCTCTTGAACGTTAAAAGACATATAGCTATTTTCACTAGTTTTTCCTTTCATTGGGAACTTTTTAACTGTGTGGCACGATTGATGCCCTGAAGTTTTTCCTGTTCCCAATGGCTTCTCACTGGGTGTGCTGCAGTGATTTCAGTCTCACAGAGAATACAGCTCTGTACACTCTGTCACTTGTTTTGTGCAAGGTGGTACAGTGGTTGAGGTGTTGGCTATCAAGCCAAGACCATGGTCACCCAAAAAGATTCACTTGTCCACTGACTGCCCCATTTTTGTGCACAAGCCCTCAAGACCTCGTTAGGGGGCCCAAAAGGCCAAACCCTTCATACATAATGCATTTTGGGGATCCTTAAACTTTGTCTTATATGAGGTCATATATAGTACTTATCATAATCTTCACACAAGGGGGCTGTGGGGTAGCCTTGTGGTTAAAGCATTCACTCATCATGCCAAAGACCCAGGTTCGATTTCCCACATGGGTGTAACGTGTGAACCCCATTTCTGGTGTACCTCACCATGATACTGCTGGAATATTGCTAAAAGCAGAGTAAAACTAAACTCACTCACTCACTCACTCACTCACTCACTCACTCACTCACTCACTCACTCACTCACTCACTCACTCACTCACTCACTCACTCACTCACTCACTCACTCATCCACCCACCCTTACTGTGTAAGAATATTTGCAATGTGACAAATAATCTTTGATGGATGGTGTTTGATGTCTTTGTCAGGAAGGTTCTGTGATGTATTATCACTTTTATCCCTTCAGATATCAGATTAAGCATGCCATTCCAAATCTTTTTATCTGAAAAAAGGAATGATTTTGTGATAAATATGTCTTCTTGCCTTTTGAAATATAATACCTCAACACATTTCCATAAAACAACACACCCACATTTCCTTTTAGATTTACACCACTAAATTGATTTGTGTGCGTATATTGGTGGTAAAAAGATGATGACCGCCTACATTGTGTCTGGATGAAGTATCGGACTTGGGAGCCGAAGACTTGATCTGGATGCGTCACACTAAAAGAAGGTACTTATTGTTATCCTGCACAGCATATGTCTACTGTGATAAAACAAGGAATGGTCAGGCTTGAGTCGGTATGCTGTGAGTCAGGTATCTATGTTAAACTGTGGCATTGTATCTCAGGGGACATGGGTTCAATTCCCACATGGGTACAGTGTGTAAAGCCCATTTCTGGTATTCCCCGCCATAATATTGCTGGAATATTGTTAAAAGCAGCATTAAACCATGCTCACTCACTGATATTACAAAGTCGGCAATTGTCTGTCCTGGAGCTGGGGCGGTGGGGTAGCCTAGTGGTTAAAGCGTTCGCTTGTCACTCCAAAAGTCCGGGTTCGATTCCCACATGGGTACAGTATGTGAAACCCATTTCTGGTCTCCCCTGCCGTAATATTGCTGGAATATTGCTAAAAGGAGCATGAAACCATGCTCGCTCACACACACTCACTCACCCCCCACCCCCCACCAACCCCATAAGAAAAATAAAAAAATCACCCCCACTATCTCACGGGGCTGGCATTACAAAGTCAGCATTTGTCTGTACTGGAGCTGGAACGGTGGGGTAGCCTAATGGTTAAAGCGTTTGCTTTTCACACCAAAAGCCCGGGTTCAATTCCCACATGAGTACAGTATGTGAAGTCCATTTCTGGTGTCCCCCGCAGTGATGTTGCTGGAATATTACTAAAACCGGGGTAAAACCTCACTCACTCACTCACTCACTCACTTACACACTGTACTGGAGCTTTGCAAGCATGTATTCATCTATGCATGCATATCAGTACATAAATACAATACTTTCAAGCACCATTTCACCTCATGTCACCTCTCCAGTTGATGGAGCAAGTGTACATCGCTTATTCTTTGCCATGCTTCCAAATCATGGGAAGCAGTTGGTGCAGTAGGTGACATGATGTAGCCTTGTACTGTTGCCCTTGCATGTTTCCCATCATAAATATGATGTTATCCCCCACAGAAAGCTAGGAAATTGGCCACAAATCCTTATTGAAGTTTGGAGAGATTGGTCGGAGATAACCGTAAGCGATTCATCTCTGATTGGAGACATGGAGTCTCGGATCCCTCGCCCCAATTTCAGTGGGATGTGTCACTGCAGGTTCACCCAAACACACCCACTGAGATGCAGTGTTTGGGATGCACTGGGAGAGCCTAGGATTATGTTTAATAGCATGTTTAGAAAGGGAATCAAGTTTTTTCAAATGTAACTTGATGGTTTAAAGTTTTTGAATTCAAGGAGTAATTTTCTCTTTGTGACAACTGTTTATTGCCTTGCGTAATTATTCTGTTCAGATGAACGGGAAGGGTTTTTCCATTTTGTTTTTTATGTGTATTTGATTAGAAAGTTCGCATAATGAAACCAGGAAAATTTGGAATGCAAAACCATGTTTGGTACTTTTTCAGAATTTGCCGGCAAGGTACAGAGTATTTATTTAGTTAGTTAGTTAAAATCAAGTCATAAAATTCTGCAGTTTTGTAGAACATAGAATAGGTGTCCAGCACTGCTGTCTTGTCAAAAGAATGTACAAAAAAAATGATTAGGTGTACAGTGATTAGTCATAATGATAACGTTTGTGTCCTCTGACCGACTTTTCAGTCCTCGTACATTGCTTGTATCTTTGCTTGTACTACAAGCCATTGGTTGCTTGTCCCAGACTTGTGAATATTATCAACTAAGGCTTTAAGCATCTTTTACTCACTTACACTGCAGCCAGTATTTTTATTCAAATGGGACTACAGGATCCAAGTCTGTCTTTGAAGGGGCCACAATCCCCTGCGCAGAGTTGCTTCCCTTGGTGTACCAGAAGTCTATGAGCTTAGGTTCAAATCCTACAAGACCACACTTGAGGATTTCATCCCATATCAAGCTGCTGAACAATGATATAACTGAAATTACTTTCAAAATAGTGTCTTGTACCCTCTTGTTCATCCATTTCAGTGTAGACGACTATCTCCAATGTGACAAATAAGATTGGCATAAAGTGTGCAACATGTGAAGAAGCTGTTATGTATGTTTCATATACCAAGTATTCAGTTTCTCCATTTTACTACCTGATAAGAGGCGATGGGGTAGCCCAGTGGTTAAAGCGTTCGCTTGTCACACACAGACGTGGGTTCAATTTCCCACATGGGTACAGCGTGTGAAGCCCATTTCTGGTGTCCCCGCCATGATATTGCTGGAATATTGCTGAAAGTAGCATAAAAGTGGAACTCACTCATTCACTCACTTCTACCTCATAACCTTATCTGGGGCGGTGGGGTAGCCTAGTGGTTAAGGCGTTCGCTCTTCACGCCAAAGACCTGGGTTCAATTCCCCACATGGGTACAATGTGTTAAGCCCATTTCTGGTGTCCTCCACAGTGCTATTGCTGGAATATTGCTGAAAGTAGCATAAAACTGGAACTCACTCATTCACTCACTTCTACCTCATAACCTTATCTGGGGCGGTGGGGTAGCCTAGTGGTTAAGGCGTTCGCTCGTCAAGCCAAAGACCTGGGTTCGATTCCCCACATGGGTACAATGTGTTAAGCCCATTTCTGGTGTCGCCCACTGTGATATTGCTGGAATATTGCTAAAAGCGGCATAAAACCAAACTCACTCACTCACTCATAACCTTATCTCTCATGCGTTCATACAATGTTATGATTAGTTATATGATATATGTATACCACTGGTGTAGCGTGATGCTTGTTAATATTTTAGAATAACCAATAATTTGTCAAAATATATTTTCTCTTTATTCATTTTTGCAGAAAAAAGTCTAAAAACTATAAACATTAAGACTATGTAAAAAAATTGAAAATTTGAATAACATCCGTGGCTGTGGGCTAATCATGTTAGCTAATGGTGTCTTGAGTACCAGAAGCATCTCCAGGCATTGTTCCTTCATTAGCGTTCTAGCTTACACAATCTGTAATGGACATCACTTGATTGCATGTTGATCTCCCAAAGACATACTTCATTCCCTTGTCAGTTTCAGACATACACTAATTAGGCCTTTGCTGGTTAACTTCTGAATGTGTCCTCACATGTTCATGGGACTTGATATATGTTTATTTTGACTGACTTTAAATTATTGATTTGAAAAGTCTAGATGAGTGAAGATTAAAAAGACAGTCTACAAAGGGCATTAGTATACACTCCATAAATCCATGAGGGCTTTAGGGTTTTTTCCTTCTGACAGTTGCATAATGTTGATTTATGGGAATGTCAATACTGTGTAAGATGCTAAAGAAATGTTGTTTCATGTAACATAAAGCTTACTTGCATATGTCATTTACAGAAGAATTTAATATATCTCTGATCATTGGTGTTTCCAGGAGATGAAGACCTTTCTACTGTATCTCCTCTTTCACCATCCATCATGTGGCAGACAATTTCATGTAGTCTCGGGGGGTGATGGCTGGTGTCATGTGGTGTGGAGTCAGAGGGATGAGGGGTGGAGGGCAAGGGGTGGAGAGGCATAGGTAGAGGTGGAAAAAGAGGGAGAGGGGTTGGGTGGAAAGGGGAGTTACAGATGGAGAAGGAATGGTATTGTGTATATTGGTGAGATATAGGTTTGTTAGAGGGTAAGATAAAGGAAGGTTGATGGGGTGGAGGGTGGGATACAAGATGTATGCAGGTAGTCGGTGAGATATAGGGTGGTAGGAGGGTGAGATAAAGGATGGGAGCAGAGGGTGAGATACAAGATGGATACAGGTGATTGGTGAGATATAGGGTGGTAGGAGGGTGCGATAAGGGATGGTTGTTTGGATGGATGGATGCAGGTGAGGGGTGAGATATAGGGTGGTAGGAGGGTGCGATAAGGGATGGTTGTTTGGATGGATGGATGCAGGTGAGGGGTGAGATATGGGTGGTAGGAGGGTGAGATAAAGGATGGTTGTTGGGGTGGAGCTTGCAATACAAGATGGATGCAGGGGATGGGTGAGATATAGGGTGGTAGGAGGGTGAGATAAAGGAAGGTTGTTGCGGTGGAGCTTGAGATACAAGATGGATGCAGGTGATGGGTGAGATATAGGGTGGTAGGAGGGTGAGATAAAGGATGGTAGGAGGGTGAGATAAAGGAAGGTTGTTGCGGTGGAGCTTGCAATACAAGATGGATGCAGGTGATGGGTGAGATATAGGGTGGTAGGAGGGTGAGATAAAGGATGGTAGGAGGGTGAGATAAAGGAAGGTTGTTGCGGTGGAGCTTGAGATACAAAATGGATGCAGGTGATGGGTGAGATATGGGGTGGTAGGAGGGTGAGATAAAGGATGGGAGTAAAGGGTGAGATTCAAGATGGATGCAGGTGATGGGTGAGATATAGGGTGGTAGGAGGGTGAGATAAAGGAAGGTTGTTGCGGTGGAGCTTGAGATACAAAATGGATGCAGGTGATGGGTGAGATATGGGGTGGTAGGAGGGTGAGATAAAGGAAGGTTGTTGCGGTGGAGCTTGCAATACAAGATGGATGCAGGTGATGGGTGAGATATAGGGTGGTAGGAGGGTGAGATAAAGGATGGTAGGAGGGTGAGATAAAGGAAGGTTGTTGCGGTGGAGCTTGAGATACAAAATGGATGCAGGTGATGGGTGAGATATAGGGTGGTAGGAGGGTGAGATAAAGGATGGTAGGAGGGTGAGATAAAGGAAGGTTGTTGCGGTGGAGGGTGAGATACAAGATGGATGCAGGTGGTGGGTGAGATATAGGGTGGTAGGAGGGTGAGATAAAGGAAGGTTGTTGGGGTGGAGGGTGAGATACAAGATGGATGCAGGTGGTGGGTGAGATATAGGGTGGTAGGAGGGTGAGATAAAGGAAGGTTGTTGCGGTGGAGCTTGAGATACAAGATGGATGCAGGTGATGGGTGAGATATAGGGTGGTAGGAGGGTGAGATAAAAGGATGGTAGGAGGGAATTGAGATAAAAAAGGAAGGGTTGCGGTGGAGCAGAGATACAAAATGGATGCAGGTGATGGGTGAGAATATAGGGTGGTAGGAGGGTGAGATAAAGGATGGGGTAAAGGGTGAGAATGATGCAAGATGGATGCAGGTGGTTGGTGAGATATGGGGTGGTAGGAGGGTGAGATTAAGGAAGGTTGTTGGGGTGGAGGGTGAGATACAAGATGGATGCAGGTGGTTGGTGAGATATAGGGTGGTAGGAGGTGAGATAAAGGATGGTAGGAGTTAGAGATAAAGGGAAGGTTGTTGCGGTGGAGCTTGAGATACAAAATGGATGCAGGTGATGGGTGAGATATGGGGTGGTAGGAGGGTGAGATAAAGGATGGGAGTAAAGGGTGAGATGCAAGATGGATGCAGGTGGTTGGTGAGATATAGGATGGTAGGAGGGTGAGATTAAGGAAGGTTGTTGGGGTGGAGGGTGAGATACAAGATGGATGCAGGTGGTTGGTGAGATATAGGGTGGTAGGAGTGTGAGATCAAGGATGGTAGGAGGGTGAGATAAAGGAAGGTTGTTGCGGTGGAGCTTGAGATACAAAATGGATGCAGGTGATGGGTGAGATATGGGGTGGTAGGAGGGTGAGATAAAGGATGGGAGTAAAGGGTGAGATGCAAGATGGATGCAGGTGGTTGGTGAGATATGGGGTGGTAGGAGGGTGAGATTAAGGAAGGTTGTTGGGGTGGAGGGTGAGATACAAGATGGATGCAGGTGGTTGGTGAGATATAGGGTGGTAGGAGGGTGAGATCAAGGAAGGTTGTTGCGGTGGAGCTTGAGATACAAGATGGATGCAGGTGATGGGTGAGATATAGGGTGGTGAGGAGGGTGGGGAATAAAGGATGGTAGGAATTGGAATAAAAAGAAGGTTGTTGCGGTGGAGCTTGAGATACAAGATGGATGCAGGTGATGGGTGAGATATAGGGTGGTAGGAGGGTGAGATAAAAAGGATGGTAGGAGGGAGGGTAAGAGATAAAAGGAAGGTTGTTTGGTGGAAGCTTAGGGAATACAAAATGGATGCAGGTGATAGGTGAGATAGGGTGGTAGGAGGGTGAGATAAAGGAAGGTTGTTGGGGTGGAGGTGAGAGATACAAAGATGGATGCAGGTTGTGGGTGAGATATATAGGAGTGGCTTGAGGGTGAGATAAAGATCAAAGGTTGTTGCGGTGGAGCTTGGGATACAAAGATGGATGCAGGTGATGGGTGAGATATGGGTGGTAGGAGGGTGAGATAAAGGATGGTAGGAGGGTGAGATAAAGGATGGTAGGAGGGTGAGATAAAGGAAGGTTGTTGCGGTGGAGCTTGAGATACAAGATGGATGCAGGTGATGGGTGAATATATAAGGGTGGTAGTAGAGATAAAAAGGATGGTAGGAGGGTGAGATAAAAGGAAAGGTTGTTGCGGTGGAGCTTGATATACAAAATGGATGCAGGGGATGGGTGAGATATGGGGTGGTAGGAGGGTGAGATAAAGGAAGGTTGTTGGGGTGGAGGGTGAGATTCAAGATGGATGCAGGTTGTGGGTGAGATGAGAGGTGGTAGGAGGGTGAGATAAAGGATGGTAGGAGGGTGAGAAGAGATAAAAGGAAGGTTGTTGGGGTGGAGCTTGAGATGGATGCAGGTGATGGGTAGGTGAGATATGGGGTGGTAGGAGGGTGAGATAAAGGGAAGGTTGTTGCGGTGGGTGAGATACAAGATGGATGCAGGTGATGCAAAGGTGAGAGATATGGGGTGGTAGGAGAGGTGAGATAAAGGATGGTAGGAGGGTGAAGAGATAAAAAGGAAGGTTGGCGGTGGAGCTTGAGATACAAAATGGATGCAGGTGATGGGTGATGGGATATGGGGTGTAGGAGGAAGGTGAGATAAAGGATGGGAGATAAAGGGTGAGAGATGAGATAGGAAGGTTGCAAGATGGATGCAGGTGGTTGGTGAGATATGGGGTGGTAGGAGGGTGAGGTTAAGGAAGGTTGTTGGGGTGGAGGTGGGAGATACAAGATGGATGCAGGTGGTTGGTGGATATAGGGTGAGATAAAGGAGGGAGGTAAAGGGTGAGATGGAGGGTGAGATCAAGATGGATGGTAGGATGGGTAAGATATAGGGTGAGTAGGAAGGAAGGTTGTTGGGGTGGAGGGTGAGATACAAAGATGGATGCAGGTGGTTGGGTGAGATATAGGGTGGTAGAGAGGGTGAGATAAAGGATGGAGGATGGTGAGATTAAGCAAGATTGATTGGGGTGGAGAATTGAGATACAAGATGGATGCAGGTGGTTGGTGAGATATAGGGTGGTAGGAGGGTGAGATAAGATGGGAGGTGAGGAAGGTTGTTGGGGTGGAGGGGTGAGGTGCAGGATACAAGATGGTTGCAGGTGGTTGGTGAGATATAGGATGGTAGGGGTGAGATAAAGGAAGGTCGTTGGGGTGGAGGGTGAGATACAAGATGGATGCAGGTGGTTGGTGAGATATAGGATGGTAGGAGGGTGAGATTAAGGAAGGTTGTTGGGGTGGAGGGTGAGATACAAGATGGTTGCAGGTGGTTGGTGAGATATAGGATGGTAGGAGGGTGAGATCAAGGAAGGTCGTTGGGGTGGAGGGTGAGATACAAGATGGTTGCAGGTGGTTGGTGAGATATAGGATGGTAGGAGGGTGAGATTAAGGAAGGTTGTTGGGGTGGAGGGTGAGATACAAGATGGTTGCAGGTGGTTGGTGAGAGATATAGGATGGTAGGAGGGTGAGAGAAGGAAAGGTCGTTTGGGTGGAAGGTGAGATACAAGATGGTTGCAGGTGGTTGGTGAGATATAGGATGGTAGGAGGGTGAGATTAAGGAAGGTTGTTGGGGTGGAGGGTGAGATACAAGATGGTTGCAGGTGGTTGGTGAGATATAGGATGGTAGGAGGGTGAGATCAAGGAAGGTCGTTTGGGTGGAAGGTGAGATACAAGATGGTTGCAGGTGGTGGATGAGATATAGGGTGGTAGGAGGGTGAGATAAAGGAAGTTTGTTGGGGTGGAGGAATGATAGGAGGGATATGGGGTATTTCCGTATAGATGATAAAGTGGCGTGGATTTACCTGTTCATGGTGTATGTATGATTCATGATCATTTGAGAAGGCTTTTACCTATTTGCTCATTAAAACTCATACAGTATAAATGCTGGCTCACGCTTTGCCTGTTTTGTTGTGACATCTTATTGTATGACATGAAGTATAGTTTCCTTTAGGTGTCTTGCACTGGCTTCATTGAAACAAATAATATTAATCTGTTAAAGCTGGAAGAATCCTTCAAATCTATATTTTTCCTTTTTAAGAATTTATCAGCTCAAAAGGGTTACAGTTGATGAAAATATTTTTCAATTGCTTACTTCAGTGTCGGACATCGCTGTTCAATAAATCAATGTAAACCATCATGGTCCCTCTAAACAAGTGCTGAAAATATATCTCCTTTTATCCCATGTTTCTTTTTACTTATATGGAATGATCTGTCTGGTTTGTATTCCTCCAGTGTAGACATATTTGTGTCAATAGTCACTTACTCATGAGGGAGATCTTGCGACTGTGCCGGGTGCATGATTTGCTCAGCATTGAAATCGCTCTTATACACTGAATAGTGTCAATGGGACTGGAGATGGGATCTATTGGTGCCTATTGAAATATTCTGATGTGCAACGACAGTCGATATATGGTCATACATATCGACTGGCTCAATTACCGGCGTGTTCCTGATACTACAACCAGGGAAATTAGTTGGTAGAAATGATGGTCAAATACTGCCCTTCTACGCAGGAAATTGGACTTTTAGCCCGAGTATACGCGACAGATTTTTCCAATATAGATCTGTGCCGGATAGATTGAAATATTCGATCTGGCGGAGTACGGTTACTTGGAAATCAATTCATAGTCAGGTACGATATCATTAGCGATGGATGTACTAGTGCAAGAGGTTCGGTCACTGTCAACAGTTTGCAAATGAAACACGACCGATATGCAATATTCATGCAAATCTTGACAAATAAAACAAGATTCAAATCAAATTCTTTTAGGGGGCAGGAAAGAGATTCCTGAGTTTTTATGATAATGGAGCCCCAAAGTGGAGTTCCTCGAGTCTCAAGTTGGCCTCCTTGTGAATGGGGAAGAGGAGTCATTGTTCAAATGCTCCAAAAACCGACAAAAGCCACGGAAGATAGAGCCCTCAGCCGTGCCAAGTTTTACTTGTTTCATAATGAACTGGCCTGATTTCCTTGACATGCAAGTTTTAATTGCCTTGGTGCCAGACCCTCAGTAATCAATGCTCGTTCATTTCATCAAAGCTTTGTGTTGCTGATGATAAAGTATTGTGATTTGCAGGGAACAGAGGCAGCGATTGCCTGCCCCGCACTAGTCTTAGAGAGCTTCCCCTTTGTAAGCCTATTTGAAAGCATTGTCTTGCTGAAGGACTGCCGATATCGCAATGAGCCCAAGACGGCGCTTCTCTGGCAAGGAAAACCGGCAATCTACGGGCTAATGAAATTTACCCAACTTGGGTGAAACTAACAGGATGAATTGCATGAAGCAGAGGTCTGATTGCAGCTAATGAATCCATTTATCCCTTCTCCGACTCCCCCATTCTTCTTCAATCGCTGTATATTGGGCCAGTATTTATTTTTTGCCCCATACTTAGTGCGGATCTCCATGACAAAGAGGCATATGGTGACATTGTCTGTGCTATGTGAATGCAGATTGTTGCATGACTATATTGTACAGGCATTAGAGGCGAACAGCATCCTTTATGGCGATGTTTGTCCCCTGTCAGAAGAATACACAGTCTAATGTAGCGTGGATGATGTCAACAGACACACAATACAACACTCAACGACAAGTTTAAACTGCTCTGCTCCAAATTGCTCCCATTGTCACCTGATGAAACTGCTAATTTCTTGTTTCTTGATTTGCAATCGAGCCCAATAACAGAGGACAAATCAGGGGTGGTGTTTGAGGGCTAATTCTGCCAAATATTGAATCTGTATCTTGCCCCCCAGCCGTCAGATGGCGATACACTTTCAGCTTCTTTCTGAATTGAGGAGTCGGGTCGAAGGACACTGGAGGAGGTCAGATTACTTGGTCACCAGTAGCACCACCTTGAGCCTTGACCTGAAGGTATGGGTCAGTTCGGATGAGTAATGTCGTCTATGATTTAATACTTGGGACTCTCCTGAAGTAGGGGCCTGGTGGTTAAAGCATCATGCCGAAGTCCCAGGTTCGAATCCCCACATGGGTACAATGTGTGAAGCTCATTTCTGGTATCCCCTCCATGATATTGCTGGAATATTGCTAAAAGCGGCGTAAAACTAGACTCACTAACTCTTCTAAAGTACTTGTGGACATCCCAATGGGAAGTCTTCACCACGTTATGCATCAAATATCTATGGCTTGAAACATTCTTCACAGGGATATTACGGAGTGCAGCGTTAAACAATCAACAAATTTAAGAATGACATAGGACATATTCTCACTCTTTATTGATCTCATACCAAAAATGCAGTGTTGCAATATTGCCTACTCAGCATATTGGGGATATGACTGACTGACTGGGTTTGGTTTTACGCCGCTTTTAGCAATATTCCAGCAACATCACGGCGGGGGACACCAGAAATGGGCTTCAGACATTGTACCCATGTGGGGATTCGAACCCGGGTCTTCGGCGTGACGAGCCAACGCTTTAACCACTAGGCTACCCTACCGCCCTTTGGGGATATGAAGGGAATATGTCTGTTGTACAGGATAGAGGCATGGGGTGTACAGTTATCTTTGGTGCTGTAGTTCTGTAGTCCTCTTTGCGGCCATAAACCTTTGATCATGGATTTGTTTCTACCCACTTCATAACTTGGTTTGTTAACTCTATACTGGCTCATAGTATTCACCAAAGTGGTAATCATTACTTTTGGCCTTCTCCCTTCACTAAGCTCCACCTTATAACGTTCATGCACCATGATATAACTGGAATACTGTTCAGAGCAGCTCTAAACATAACTCACTCACTCACTCACTCACTCACTCACTCAATATGTAACGGTACTGTATTGTCTTCTTTAACTGGAATGTTTTAGCTTTGCTCGCTAGTTTTATAGTCATATCTGTGATTTTCTAGTATTTTTACTGTCCATCGTCGACAGGTTTTAATCTTCCAAATGTTTTCACTTTTTATTGTATAAATTGTTTTCGTCACGATATGGTTAAGATATTGCCGATGTGACGTTAAATATTAACTCACTCACTCATTTACTGCATCACACCTCATTATGAGGGATGTTGTTGTTGTTGTCCCAAGTTCACTGCTCCACATCAATGATAGTTGTGCCGACGGCACCTTAAGTTGTTATACCAGTGTTAAGGCAGGTGTTCCGGCCTACGGTGTTGAATGGGTTAATATTGGTGTCTAGCTTAATGTTCTACCGATATTTTGACAGTTATGACTATCTTTACACTAGGACTGTCATAACCAATATTCAATTTTAAAAGTTACCATATTTAGATTAGCTTATCTCACAGATAGGCCAACCCATAAGGTTGATGTCAAAATGGCATATCTGGTACATAATACAATAATCATATAATGTCTGGCTTAAAAATAATTAGAAATGTAAAGGTAAATCATCATGTACAGTAATAATCAATCGCAAATTTGACATATTCTCTTGTTCATTCACACGATACAGTGTCATTTTTTCACCATCAGAAATCAGTTTGATGAAAGCAAAACTTTCACAAACACAAAATCCAAAGACCTTTTCAAGTCTCTCCTGAAAACACACCTCTTCCGCTCAGCATTCCACTAGACTTTCAGGATTGTGTGTCCATATTTGCATGGATTTGGTTTTAACTATGTCATAGCGCCAGTGAGCACCTGTCGATTGATACTAGGCACTTTAGAAATCAGTTATTATTATCATTATTATTATTATTATTATTATTAGATAAGCCAAACCCTTCATACATAATGCATTTTGGGGATCCTTAAACTTTGTCTTATATGAGGTCATATATAGTACTTATCATAATCTTCACACAAGGGCGGCTGGGGGGGGGTAGTATAGTGGTTAAAGCATTCACTCATCATGCCAAAGACCCAGCTTTGATTTCCCACATGGGTATAACGTGTGAACCCCATTTCTGGTGTACCTCACCATGATATTCTGCTGGAATATTGCTAAAAGCAGAGTAAACCTAAACTCCACCACTCACTCACTCACCACTCACTCACTCACTCACTCACTCACTCACTCACCACTCACTCACTCACTCACTCACTCACCTCACTCACTCCTCACTCACTCACTACTCACTTCTCACTCACTCACTCACTCACTCACTCATCCACTCACTCACTCACTCCACTCTCCTCACTCACTCACTCACTCCACCACTCCCACTCACTCACTCACTCACCTCACTCACTCTCACTCACTCACTAACTCACTCACTCACTCACCCACCCACCCACCCACTCACTCACTCTGGTGTACCTCACCATGATATTGCTGGAATATTGCTAAAAGCAGAGTAAACCTAAACTAACTCACCCACCCACTCACTCACTCACTCACTCACTCACTCACTCACTCTGGTGTACCTCACCATGATATTCTGCTGGAATATTGCTAAAAGCAGAGTAAACCTAAACTAACTCACCCACCCACCCACCCACTCACTCACTCACTCTGGTGTACCTCACCATGATATTGCTGGAATATTGCTAAAAGCAGAATAAACCTAAACTAACTCATCCACCCACCCACCCACTCACTCACCCACCCACCCACCCACTCACTCACACTCACCCGCCCACCCACTCACTCACTCACTCACTCACTCACACTCACAAGGACAGTATAAGCTGATGTTCAGGTGTTGTAGTTGTTTATGTTTAGCTCCTGTAATACCTTAGGAGCGGAGCCCAGAGGTTTATAGGCCTGACATAAAGACAAATAGATCCTGTCATATTCCATTGACTGATGCATTATGTCAAAACTCCATAAATCTGATAAAATCTTCTTTTTTATCATCCCTATTATGGGAAGTGTTATTATTTTTTTCGTAACTGAAAGTCAGGATGACCTGTGAGATGTTGCAATTCCCAAACAAAGTTGTGGCTTGATGCCTGTTGTAAAGCTGTCTTGCTGTATGCTTGTGGAACAAGTCCTAAAGACGGCATTCTTCAACACAGACCCTTCCTCCAACAGTGCTAGCGGACCTGGCTGGTTTGTGGCAAAGGAAATTGATTGTTTCCATTGTGTAGTACGTCTGTTGTTTAATAGCGTCCCCAACAGCCACGTTGTTTCTGATGGGTTTACAGACAATATATACTCAGCATAAAAAGTAAGGGGTCAGGAATAATTTTTAACAATTTTTTTTGTGTGAATTACTTTAATATGTTTTTGCATGAAGGGAAGTATCCATATTAAGATTGACATGCACACCTTGCCAAGATCCGTCATATTTCGTTGATATAGTTAATCCTCATTGTTTCTTTTGGACTTTATGTCCAATTTGATTGGGAGTCAGTGTATATGTGATAGTTCAGATCTGTCATCTCAACATGCCTTTGCCATAATGAAACCATTGAAGTTGCATATGTCATGGCAAATTTTGTGTTTTTTCATTTTCATACCAATGTATTCATTTCACAAAACAAATAGCCTCTAGGTATTAATTCTCCTGTAGGAGTCTGATGAGGTTTTGTCATGTTCAATCATGCCTGTGAGATACAGGTGATGATTGTCTGAGAGCATCATCCTTGCAATGCCTTTGTTCCTTGGTTATGCAAATTATCTCACTGCAGATCATCAGAAGAACCATAATTATCATCAGAAAATCTCAGCTTGCAAGAACCAACGTCTAATTTTGATTTGAACAAAAAATAATTTCTTTGAATAATCCTTTGAAGCGACGATTACACTGATGATTCATCAATGGCCATGGTAGTGTGGTGACAGGACTGTTGTTGAAATAAAACTTCAATTTCTCCTCATATTAAAATTGTTGCAAAAGACGGCTCTTTCAGGATCAAGTGACCACAGGGGCTTTCTTAGACTGACGTTTAAAAAATCTATGGTTACAAAGAAGTGATGCTTCTTTCAATCCTACAGGTTGAGCCATGCGTTGGTATTTGGCTCTGAGGAATAATCAGATATTTGTCATCTAATCAGCAACTCTTTTATAGGTGGCAATTTGCTCTTTTTGAACTGCATAATCATATTTTCATTTCACTGAGCATTTTGAAATTCATTTCTGGCAAAAAGGGCGTTAGAAGCAGATTTGGAACCTGTTTGTTTCGAGTGCCCTCTTTTTTTTTTTTTATTGAAGATGGAGGCGCTGACATTAATTGTTATTCCTGATTGACTGTACGCTGACACAGGGTCAAGTGGAATAATGTAATAAAGTCTAAGACCTGGATCCTGGTAGTCGGAAATGGCCAGTGGTCAGGCCAACTTCTGAAGGAGCGTTGGTCTTTGTGGAACTGCCATTGGCGTAGAGCAAGGAACTCTCCCCCCAGCTCCCCTCAACTGTCTACCCTGCCTGACCCAGTCCTGTAGCTGAGTAGTTTAACCCAGCAATCAGGTGAACACCAGTTCAGGACTGGGCTGTACAAGCTTTAGCAATCATGGTCAACAAGATTTGGCTGGGGAAATGAAATCAGGACTCAATTTGTGAAATGATTGAGATAAGCAGGCTGTTGAGAATCTTCTTAATTCCACCAGTACTGTCTAGATCCATGACTATCGATGTATCTGAGGTGAAATAATACGATCTAGATCCACAGACTTGTGCTATGTCTGAGGTGAGACAGTACTGTCTAGATCCACAGACTTGTGCTATGTCTGAGGTGAGACAGTACTGTCTAGATCCATGACTAGTGGTGTGTC
This sequence comes from Haliotis rubra, assembly GCF_003918875.1. NCBI lineage: Eukaryota > Metazoa > Mollusca > Gastropoda > Lepetellida > Haliotidae > Haliotis > Haliotis rubra. The sequence goes on along the minus strand of NW_025766980.1, from coordinate 2,706,757 downwards.
TCAGGTGAGATGGTACTGTCTGGATCCACAACTAGTGGTATGTCTGAGGTGAGATGGTACTGTCTGGATCCACAGACTATTGGTGGTGTGTCTGAGGTGAGATGGTACTGTCTGGATCCACAGACTATAGTCTGTTTGGCTCAATATATTTATTTAATAATATCACAGCCAGGTGTGCGTGAAGCACGTGCACAAGTGCCGACAAAGTTATTCATTCATTTACCTGTGCTGTGCTGTCTCCATCCTTTCTCGCACACCTGGCTGTCCCTTTCTTTGCACGCCTCCCTCGTAACAAAAAGTGAACTGTGTAAATATTTTAATGATAGTTTGTTAAACAACTGTTATATTTTTAAGACATAAATTCTGCAAAAAATCAGAGTTGGTCTGATGTTTTTTATTATGATCAGCGTTTCATTTAATATTATATGTTTATTAGTTTCCTAGTAACATTGCAATTCATCAGTTCGCTTTAGAGACAAATGGACTATAGTGGTGTCTGCGGTGAGACAGTACTGTCTGGATCCACAGACAAGTGATGTGTCTCAGGTGAGACAGTACTGTCTGGATCCACAGATTCAAGTGTCTCAAGTGAGACAGTACTGTCTGGATCCACAGACTCAGCTGAGACAGTACTGTCTGGATCCACAGACTCAGGTGGAAAGTACTGTCTGGATCTACAGACTCAGGTGGAAAGTACTGTCTGGATCCACAGACTCATGTGTCTCGGGTGAGACAGTACTGTCTGGATCCACAGACTCATGTGTCTCCGGTGAGACTACTGTCTGGATTCACAGACTCATGTGTCTCGGGTGAGACAGTACTGTCTGGATCCACAGACTCAAGTGTCTCAGGTGAGACAGTTACTGTCTGGATTCACAGACTAGTGGTGTGTTTGAGGTGAGACAGTACTGTCAAGATCGAGAGACAAGTGATGCTTGCTTCGATCATGTGTGAAATCAAGCCTGTTGTGACATTGGGTGAGACAAATCTGTTGTGACATCGGGTGAGACAAGCCTGTTGTGAAGGTGGGTGAAACAAACCTGTTGTGACATTGGGTGAGATAAACATGGTTATGAGATTGGTGAGACAAACCTGTTGTAAAAGCAGGTGAGACAAACCTGTTGTAACATCGGGTGAGACAATCCTGTTGTGACATTGGGTGAGACAAGCCTGTTGTGACATTGGGTGAGACAAGCCTGTTGTGACATTGGGTGAGACAAGCCTGTTGTGACATTGGGTGAGATAAGCCTGTTGTGACATTGGGTGAGACAGGTCTATATATGGTTGGGAGAGACAGGATTGTAGTTATGTGAGTTACGACTGCAGTAAGTTTACTTGAGACAGGGCTGTTGAAAGACAGGTAAGTCTGTGGTCTTGTAACCTTTGTCCAGTCGCCTTGTCCATCATCTACCCATCATCATTACCGTTAGTGTATGTACATGCTGTGATATATCAGTTCAGCTGAAGCTTGTTATTTTGTTTATCCTATCTTACATTTTATTTCCTCACACCCTGTAATATTCCAGGGAGAATATGTGAGCAACAGATTCTTGCAACTTACTTTATTTCCCTTCATGTCATTATTGGGTTTGCTTGTACCGGGCTTGAACAGATTGTTGTCCGTCATGAAGGAGATAGAGCGTCCGTAAATCTGATACTTTCTAGACTTGGTTTCAATCAGTAGATAAGTTTGTAACTCATTACTAGTGATTCTTAGCTCTGGATGTGTGAAGCCCATTTCTCATGTCCCCTGCCGTGATATTGCTGGAATATTGCTGGAATTGCTAAATGTGGCTTAAAACTGAACTCACTCACTCCAAGCTCTGGTAAAGGACATAACTTATACTGACTTAAGCAAGTTGACCAAGGGCAAGGTTGCATTGAGCCAAAGTTTTATAAGAATGACAGATGGCTTGTGGGTTTGAATCCCAGGTTTATGATCTGTAGTCAGTGCTCGGCGTTTCAATTTGCATCAGCAAGACTTTCCTCCGGCCTCTATCTGACCTGGCGTTGTAGGACTGTCTGGAGCAGAGTTAAACCCTACCCACTCAATATGGTCAACATCTATCTGACATGGCGTGGTAGGACTGTCTGGAGCAGAGTTAAACCCTACCCACTCAATATGGTCAACGTCTATCTGACATGGCGTGGTAGGACTGTCTGGAGCAGAGTTAAACCCTACCCACTCAATATGGTCAATCTATCTGACATGGCTGTGTAGTAGGACTGTCTGGAGCAGAGTTAAACCCTACCCACTCAATATGGTCAACGTCTATCTGACATGGCGTGGTAGGACTGTCTGGAGCAGAGTTAAACCCTACCCACTCAATATGGTCAACGTCTATCTGACATGGCGTGGTAGGACTGTCTGGAGCAGAGTTAAACCCTACCCACTCAATATGGTCAACGTCTATCTGACATGGCGTGGTAGGACTGTCTGGAGCAGAGTTAAACCCTACCCACTCAATATGGTCAACATTCATCATAACTTTAGGTTGTCAAGTAGAGGAACTTTTCGATTATTTAAAGCCATGTTTTGTAGAAACTTAAGATATAATGAAATAAAAAGCATGTAGTTATGAATGATCACAGTGCTGGTTATAGAGGGATTATTATACAGAGACAAATGACAATGATTCATTCTAACTTTTCTGGAATTAAGCTTGATGGGCACACAATGAAGCCTTGAGCATGTCTCCTCCTTTCAACTGCTATGTTACATTATAAACAGTTTCAGGTTAGGGAAAAAATAATTGAATTTTTAAAATTAATTAACTATTTGAAAAGATGAATCATAATTAATACCTTAACCAACTTTTTAGCACTTAATTTCAGTGAGTCTAAGTCTTTTCATTAATGTCGGAAATTAATGCTTGAATCATTATCACCCCAGCATTGTTGCAGTGGCAATGGCTAAGTTTGGCAGGAAGAGAACGTAGCAGCGGCAGTGACGTCCGAGCCAGTGATTCATCGTACAGGCAAAATTGCGAAATGATGACTCTGTTGTCGCTTGCAGGACAGAGCGCACAGGCAACCGTGAGGGGAATTATTTTCTTAAAATTCCATTTTGCAATTGTTTTCTCTTTCCTGAAAACTTCTAAAGGAATCAAATTTTGAAAAACATGACTCTGTGACTGGAATAGCAAATCTGCCGGCGCTATTTGGCATCATTAATTCCAGACCACTAGCAATTATTGTGCTTCTGCTTTCTGTGGAATCTGGGTGAGGGTCAGAATAGATGACCATCAGTGAGTCCGTTTCAGGAGAATCTGCAGAATGAAAAAAGGTTGTTTAATAATCCAATTGATAGGCTAATATTTACTTATGAAATTTCCTCTTGGTAATTTGGACATCATGGTTGGGAAATGAGCTTCATCTTCAGTTATGTCTACACTGCGCCTTGTAGCAAGCTTCCATCTATCCATCCATTCCACTCGCTCTGCCTGCATCAGCATACATAATTCATTGCCAAGCCAGTTCTGTGATGTAATCATTTCAAATGGATGTATTTCACAAATGGTATTGCATTGTCCTCAGTATGTAGCATAAAGAAAACATTACTTGTCAAGGGATTTTTCATAATTTGTGTAATAGGTCTGATGCATTTGAAACAGCAAATAAATTTGACTTTTTAATGTTTTTTGGCATGGTAATTTCATGATTCTATTAGATGATTTTTCACACTCAAAAACTGTAATAGACTTTACTTTTAATGGAATTGAAGCAAACGTGATACAGTATCAATAACGCGAAGATATTGATCTGATTTGTTCGTTATTATTTTGTGGACTTTTTATAGCGATTGTGATTCTCAATCTCTTTAAGGAAAGTCAGTCTGACAAATCTCGTAGCCCTCATATTAAAATAAATTGCTGTTTTTAATGGAATTGGATGATATGAGAAGATACATCCCTCCATTTGGAATGGAGCGTTATTGGAATCATGGAAAAAATATCTCTTGACACGGCACCATCATAATCTCTCTAATGAGCCCTTGTCCTCTCCACTCGATGGCGAAATCACGCATTACATGTTGTGTTCCGTCATGGGGTCCTGGACGGGAGAGGACCAGTAATGAAGGCCCGGCTGTGGGAGCGATGTGTTTGATTCCGCAACATCCCTCCATCAGACTTCCAGCTCACGTAACGTTGACTCGTCTATCATATTAGTTCTTGTTCTGTCATATGACTACATAGCGCTCTTGTACTCAAGTGGATGTCAATTTGGCTGCTTGATATTGTAACTGGTTGAGGTTGCTGATGGCTGTGCTCCTATGAAGCTATGTGTTGACGCAGGAGCATCACACGGATGTATTGATCACCTCCTACGGCCGTTGTCGCCGTTGATGGTGCAGCCGTGCTGCCAAACCTGATGCATAATTTAACATACATTTCCCCCTTGGCTATCCAACTCTGTCGGCAGTGGATCAAATGTGTCCCCATGGGGCTGTGGGAAATCTTTGGACTTGTGAGATATTTGTCCAACTTCAACCCATTCAAAAAGAAACAATGCTTGATGTGTCCGATGTAGTAAACTACATAAGTATGTGGGGTTCTTGATCATGTAGTGCTCACATGATGACAGAGGAGATTGGTAACTTGGACACTTGAGTCCTTGAAGACATGAAAGGTCTTCTGCAGCAGTTATGGACTGATACAATTCATTACATTAATTGCTTTGAAGGTCATTCATAAGCAACATCATTTAACTCTAATATGGGCATCTGATTGTCTATTATGGTGATATGAAGGAAATATCAGAATACTCACCCAAAAATGTGCTGAACCCAAATGAGCCCAGTTTTTATGTTATACCGTTGAAATGATGTTGGAATAAGCTACATGAGAAGCTTTGTCTGTGGTTCGTATTGTGTGTGCCTGTGTTTGAGTGACATTGCTGTAGTATTGTTCAAGACATTAACCTACCTCAGTCACTATTAAAGGTATATTGGTTATTGGGCTTTAGGTCATCCTGGTTTCCTGTATTTGAGGCCCATGTCCACAATGCAAAAAGCTGAAATATTGGTAGACATGAGCAACAATTTCACTTTCCACATTGAAAATGTCCTTGTGTTCTGAAGTGTGCAATTGAACACCACCTAAGTAGAGTATGTACATCAAATGTCCAAGTGCCTATCTTCATGCTTGGAAACCCTGTCTGCACTGTGGAGATCTATGTGTAGAACAAAGGGGGACAGAAGGTAATGCCATGGCAGGCAGGAACAATTGTTGGGAATACACAGCCCCTCAAATCGGCGTATTTAACTGGCATCCAAGAGGCTGCAAACAGTATTTCTGTTGGCAGGATTTGTATTTTTTATGACTTCTACTTGTAGTAAGCAAAGAGTACACAGATTGGTACATTTCTTGTTTTTTGTCTGAAGTCAGCAGTTATGTTTGACAACTCACTTACATTGAATGTGTGCTGTACAATGTCCTTGAAAGGTGTGATACGTCCAGTGTCAGTGTAGGCCGACAGTGGTGTGATACGTCCAGTGTCAGTGTAGGCCGACAGTGTTGAAGCACAAGACTTTGGTCAGATGAGGTGTAGAGACTACTGTGCAAACTTGCCTTGTGAGGGGGCAGTTGGGTAGCCTAGTGGTTAAAGCGTTCACTCACCTTGCCAAAGATCCAGGTTTGATTCCCCTCATTGGTACAATGTGTGAAGTCGCTTCTGTGATATTGCTGGGATATTGCTAAGAGCGGTGAAAAATCATACTCACTCACTCACTCACTAACATTGTGCACTAGCTTTGTGATGGTGGTCTGTATATGATCCAGTCTGGACCAGACAAGTCAGTGATTGACATCCTGAGCACATTCTGTGATTGAACTATGCAGCTGATATATAATGACATATATCATACATGTTGGTGAGCTGGACCACCAGGTCTTGCAGGGGTGGAAATAACCCATTGCCCGACGTCCGAGTCCAGTGTTTTTTTCTGTCGGGCAAGCAGATTTGTATATCACGCTGTACCGGTGTCCAGTTGACTTTCGAATGTTAATAATGTTGTTTATATAAAAAAGCAACAAGAAAACGGACGGTATAATGGAAAAATGATCAGGGCAAGTGATTTTACATGTGCCACTGTACCAGAATTCACTAGCAATTTTAAAGTTATTTCCACCCCTGTCTTGTTTATCACTTCTAGCTGGGATATTCCTGGGTTGTAAACCAGTCAACTACAAATAATCACTTCTTGAAGGGCATAGTTTATCTGTTTCTGGAATGGAATCTTTTTATGAGTATTTTCATTTTATCACTTTCATCAGCTATTGAGGATGGAATAGGGTATACGTTCAGTTCTTATGACAGTGGCGACTAGCATTTAGTGGATGGTAGGGTTGGCTATGCTAGTGGTCAAAGCGTTCGTTCATAATGCCATACACCCGGGTTCGTGAGAGTTTCTAGGGCTTTGGTCCTGCCCCACTTTAAAGCACATGGAGCATATTGAGCACTTGTGGGTTTTCATTAGCCAATTGATTTTGTAAATATTACTTTTTTGATGCAGCAGTGTATGGGTACCAGGAAGGATGAGATGGTAATGTGACCTTCTGGTGGCTCATAGGCAGCCTTAGTGAATGCTCCCCAGAGAGCTGAGAAAGAAAATCAAGTGTCTGTTGATCTACTGACCAGCTTCTAGCATGATATTAAGCTGAAGAGGGTCCACAAATGGATTATTTATGTTCTTGTTATCAAAGAACTCATGTTAACTGACTTATTGTATGATTACAAAATAAGGAAATTGTGTCAATTTAAGGCGCTACAGACTCTATGCAAATCAGGCCACAGTGGAAGATAAAGATTGTATTCCATTGTCATCGTAGTGAATTCTAAGAGCTACATTCATTAGAAATAGAACTGATTTAAATGTTTTGTCAAGGTTTCGGAAGCATGTGATTTAATAAGTGTAACAAAATATTGTTCAAATCACTCATCAGTTTTCATGAATCACTTTTGATATCACTACTAACTTGTGTGTGATTACAGCTCTTGCATATCGGAGCAATCCAAAATGCTTTCACATGCCAAACACTTCCTCCATGTTTGGGTCTCACAATAAACAAGGTGATGTATAGCCTTGTTTTAATGCGGGCAGAATCACAGGACACAAGATTAAGAAGAAAGAATTAAGATAAGGCTGGAGTCATGAGGGCTATATCGCAGTGGGTCACCGCTAGGGTCATCTCCCTTGGATGAGAGACAATTTCAAGACTGAGCTCCATTTGCGAAAAAAAACATTACCATTTGTAACAGTCTTCTAAAATGTGTTTCTAAGCATGGGATGAATTCGAAGTACTCTGTGTGTCTCCTAGACTTAATCTAAACTGTTTTCTATAGTAATCGGCCGCCTACTACAATGATGGGTTGCATATCTAAACAGAAATTGATTGAAGTTGCAAGAAGTTATCTGACAATGCCATGGTTACACGATAGTAAATTATTGATCTTTTCCGCCACCGAATTAGCCCAGCAGGACTGGAGGGTAGATCAAGGTATCGTCCCGTTTAAGGTTTTAACGAAGACAACATTACGCGTTTTACGACAGGCTCATGGTAAACATTTTTGCAATGGAAAGGTTGCATCTTGGGTCATAGCAAACCAATACTTCACAGTGTGGGTAACGATTTTCCGCTACCTTTAGAAAAACTCTGAATGGCTGGCGTTTTCTTGGAGTCTGGATGCTGTTGGTTGTGCGGACATATCCCCTGTTAGCTGGCGAGTGGGTACATACATTTGTTTTGTATGTGCGTGCATCTTTTATTGGATTTCCAGCTGCTGAGGTTAGTATTGTCAGCTTTGAAGAGTTTCATTGTGTTTGTTTTATCAAAGGGAGGTAATGAGTATTTGTTTATGGCTTTTTGATGCTGCCATCAGTTACACTACAATGTACAGTGACTGTGAAATTTGGAGGATAAAATACATGATTGTTAGTACAGATACATCGCTGATGATGTGATGATGTGATGAGGTATTTGATTTGTGATTGATCAATATTTTGAAGTGTTTATGTTGTGATTGATTCTCCTGAAGAAAATCTGTGAATTCAACAGCAGGAATTTAAATTTGTGAGAAAACTTAAAGTAAATCTTGATACGATGTTCTGTGAATGTATAGGTAGTTGGTTCACATCATGTAAGTCTTGTAGATATGATGTTGATGGTGGACTCTCCTGTCGCAGATAAGTGCTTCTGATTCTGACTGTTGCTAAGGGTAACGTACAGATATATTATAACTGTTTAATGTTTATATGCTGTTTTTCACATGCAGCTTGAACTTTATGCTTGATCGCTGTGGAAATTGCCCTAGAATTGTTAGAGAGACATTTATAATCTCTCGGGGTATTATGTACTTCAGGACACAACAGTTCAGTGTATGTGTTTCTTAGTAGATAAGGAGCAGGGGCGGTAGGGTAGCCTAGTGGTTAAAGCATTGGCTCGTCACACCAAAGACCCGGGTTCGAATCCCCACATTGGTACAATGTGTGAAGCCCATTTCTGGTGTCCCCCGCCTTGATGTTGCTGGAATATTGCTAAAAGCGGCGTAAAACCAAGCTCAGTCAGTAAGTCAGTCAGATAAGGAGCAATGGGGTAGCCTAGTGGTTAAAGCATTGGCTCATCACACAAAACACCTGGGTTCAATTCCCCACATGGGTACAATGTGTGAAGCCCCTGGTGTCCCCTGCTCTGATATTGCTGGAATATTGCTAAAAGCAGCGTAAAACCTTACTAACGCTTTCCTTCTTAGTAGACACAAGTCATGTAAATCAGTTTCTTGGTTTTGAAGTCTAGTTTACATCAAATTAACAATCATTGGTTTGCAACTTGTCCATGAAATTAGAAGTTGAGAGCCCAGAGGTTGGTGTGTTCACCTGCAGTCTGAGTTTGTGTCCATGTTTGTGGAAGCTGATAACACGGTCTTCCCTATAGTCTTGAGACTTTGTGGTTACATCGCTTAGTATGAACTCATATGAACCTCCATGCTTTTCACGTTTGGGCGGTGGGATAGCCTAGTGGTCAAAGTGTTCGCTCACCGTAAAGCTAAACTCACTCTTTTCACATTTGACATTTGAATCAGTAAACCCTTCAGCTCTGCACTTGTTTGTTTGCCGGAGTTTTAATCATGTACATATACCAAACATGTAATAAATGTAACATTATGGCGAGAAAAACATGAAAAACATGAAATACTTATGTTTTGTGTGTGTTTTGCTAACTTTGTTGTTACTCATGTTTGTTTCAATCATCTTTCTGCTGACAAAACTAAAATATTGCAATTATGTAATCAATCCAGACAACAGCCATTATTTCTGTCTAGTCAACCCACCGACTTGTCATTTCCAGCAAAATAGGTCAAATTTTATGCTTTTTCATCCAACTAGAACGCTTCATATCTTTTATTTTCTGAGACAATCTTGCATAATCAATAACATCATCGTGGTCGTTATCGCGAGTGCTTGGTCAATAATACATAACCTCTTGGTCAGCTATTCTTGTCTCATCTGTGTCCTTGAAGAGTTGACCTTGGAACCACTTGTGGTTTGATAACGATCCTAATTGAGATGACATCACCAAATGAGGCCCTGTTTTACCCCTCAGGAGATCCACTTCATAGATACAGTTTCAGGATTTTTGACAGAGGTTTTAAATTTTCATCGATGACTGGAGAAGAATTAGCAGCAATTTGTGTCAGTTTGGGATTATTATCTTCCGATTTTATGGTCAGCTGAAGCCAACTATCAAGACAAAAAGATATTGGGATTATTCATTTTGTGTGGAGATGGCAGGGTCCTGAATTTTGTGATCATTTAAGTGATTACAGCGAATGATGGGGTTGACAGTTGGCGGTTGAAAAAGATGGTTTAGACAATGCAGTCTGCAGTGTTGTTTTGAAATATTTCTTTTTTCAGACATTCAGCTGCTCATTTTAGGATTCCGATATTTTGTTTGTTTTTGTTATAAGTTTGTTGTTTAATGATCACTCAGCAATATTCCAAATTCAATTTAATTCCAAGCCCCATTTCACTCTTATCTTAGGTCAGCATTTACAAGGAAATGTGTTAACCAACCAAGAGTCTGTCCAAAGGTCTCTCTCTCTCTCACTCACTCACTCACTCACTCACTCACTCACTCACTCACTCATGATCAGACAGTCACCCAAACAACCAACACATCTCAACATCAGTTCACTCCTACACTGTCAGAATGGCTGATAAATAAAAAACTTAAATTAAAATACATTGACATTCCAACACCAATCTGAATGTATAATACCCTAATGTTTACTGATGAACTTGATTGGACATGTACACGACCCCATCATGCTTCAGCAGAGTATTCCATGACACCCCAGCATTGAGTGGATCACTGTATGTTGTGTTATGTGCAGTTATTCCCCGACAGAACCCCCAGGGATGTTACAACAGCAGGACTTACAGGGAGCTGTCGGGAAATGTTTGACTTTCATGAAATGCCGAAGTTATTGGCTGACCTTCTGAGCATCTAGAATGTAGATATGATTTTATGGACTGCGAGGAGACATTAGGTCTGGTCAGTCAATGCTTTTTTGACTTTTTCCTCATTTGTCAGTCGCGTGGACATTCTCCAGGGAAACAGTTGACTGAGGAATGTTTACAAGGTGTTAATGCTATTGTATTGATGCAGAAGAAGGGGATGAGATTAGCCTGCTTTTTGACAGAGAATTTAAGTCTGTTGTAAGAGTTATATGTTTGCATTTGGGAATATAATGAAATCACCATTTTGAATAGATGCTGAATTTTCACTGAATAAGAGATCATGTTGCTTCACTTTGGAAAATAGATTATTTTGGACACAAAGGGATTGTTCTTGAAACTTACGGAAAATATTAAGAACACAATTTGTCTTTGGTTTAGAACTTGTTTAACAGCATTTGTGAAATAGATTTTGTTTGCATTTTCAATCAGTGCTTTTATCTGTGGGTTTATGTATTATAAAGCTGTCAGTTTTTATCAATAATGACGAACACTTGAAACGGGAGTGGGGAGAAGGGTAATTATTGACGAGGTGACGAGTTGTAATGGCTGCCTCCCGATTTTGTTCAGTCTCACCTGTGTTATTATTTTTAAACCCAAACTCACCTGTCCTCCTTCTCATTTTACCTGGCCTCTAATTAACCTCCCTTAATTCCCCCTCTTCCAAGTCTCCTTGACTGAAGCCTTAATTGTCATTGCCACGCTACTCGACAGGACCCCCACGGTGACAGCCGCTTCCCCTGGCCATGTCTCGCTCTTCTCTTGTCCTCCCTCTCCTCTTTGTGCTATCCTGCTATATGAATGATGATGCTCAAGGCTGGATCTGTTCTTGTCCTCCCTGCTCACTTGGTGTTGGTCTGAGGCTGGTCTCCCTATGGTGGTGACAGTGATGTCTCTGCCCTATCTTCCCTGGCTGTACAGACTCTAGATTGTTATGGGGACTCCTGTTGAGATGGTCCCAACCTATTATTACCACAGTGTTCTGATTTCCCCCTCTTCACAATTGCCAAGTCCAGTGTTCCTGATGCCCTGTAAGGTAGACGTATGCTGAGTCTCTAACATACATAACTTCAGTAGAAACAAGCAACCACATGTAAAAGTGTAGACTGAGGCTTAGTCTCTGAATATATATAATTTTGATAGTAACAAACAAGCCCATTTATATTGAAAAGGATCCCTAGGGAGACCAGAGATTCAGAACCTGAGGGAATCTAGACTTGCTTTATTTGGGGCTTTAGCACTGCAGAGAGGGCTTGGCAGTGGGGAAAATAATGTGGTTCAGGGACTGTGAGACAGACTAGTAAAAGTGCTGCAGTGAGAGTGGAGGTGAACCTGAGGAAAATGCTTCAGTTAGACCTACTGCATGATAGGTGAGGGAAAAGTAACATTGGTCAGGAACTGTTTAGGGGTTAAAGGATAGAGCAGGGTAATTGTATTACAGTGGTCCATCTTTGTCATGGGCATGTCTGAACTTTGGATGGTATGGCCCAGTGAGTTAATGGGTGGTTCATCAGTCAGTAGTTGAGTCCGAAAGGTTTAACAGTTATACCACTGCTACCTTTGAACATTACAGTGTGGACCAGACAGGCCAATTGTTAATACCATGTACATCACTGTTTGAAGACACACATCATCCTTCATGACTGTCCTCCAGCCTGTGACTACCAAGTTTTGTTGGGGACAAGTAATGATGATGATAGTCCTCTATGATAAGTAGCATTTGAGGGCAGTAGTGCAGAACAAATTCTCAACGCTTCCATTATGCATCAGACTGGAATGAATAAAACTGACAGAATATTCAATTGTGATGACCAGAGAATTAACACTGAAACAGCCTTGTTAAACCAGAGTAGAGTTCTACCCCACTATTTCCTCTACATCACCTGCTGTACAGCACCACACATCCCAAGTACAGTTGCCATCTCATCCCACCTGAACAGCTATGTAAAACCAAAGGAAGGGTTCTACCCCACTATTTCCTCTACACCACCTGCTGTACAGCACCACACATCCCAAGTACAGTGGCACATCGCCATCTCTTCCCACCCACAGTGAATCTGCACCTCCCTAAGCAGCATTTTAAACCAAAGGCAGCAGGACGTTTGTTTGTATTTCCATTTCCTAGTTGTTAACCCAGAGTATTGTTGACTAAGCTCTGTCATCAAGCCATTAACATTGACTCCAGTCAACTGAGCCGGTTAAGGCTGGCATGTAATTTGCTGGGTGTCCTATCATTAGTCCACCAGGCTCACCTGCTCTCATCCTCCAGGACTGGTGAGTGAGTGTCCAGCTTCCCAGACACTGTGTGCTGGCGTGGCCGTTGTGGATGACTTGGAGCACCTGTGACAGGCTACTAGAGAGGTAAGATGAAGGATGTGAGTCACAACAGTCTAGCTCCCTCACCCTATAAATCAAACTTAAAAAATGTTAAGTTAAAAAATCAATCTGTCTCAAGTCTAAAATGTTGTGGCAAGTCCAGATGAACTCCGCTCCAGAATTTAAGTGAGTGAGCAATATTCCAGCTATATGGGGGCGGTCTGTAAATAATCGAGTCTGGACCAGACAATCCAGTGATTAACAGCATGAGCATCAATCTACACTATTGGGACACGATGACCCGTGTCAACCAAGTCAGCGAGCCTGACCACCCTTTCCCGTTAGTCGCCTCTTATAACAAGCATGGGTTACGGAAGATCAATTCTATCCTGGATCTTCATAGGTTCCTGAAATTAAGAATTGTCCTGCCCTCCTTACGGATTTTATTTTTATATTTTGCAGATATATATTTTTAAATATTTAAATAAGATAACTATATTTTTTAGACTGAATGTCATTCTAAGCTCCACCTGGTAAAAGCAGTAGTACTGAAGTACTCTAGTATGGCAATGTCAGACTAAGCTTCATCTGAAGGACACATTTATACAACATGTGGGTTCAAATTCCCTACTCCCTCAGAATTTGGGGACAATTTAATGTTTGAAAGGGGTGGTGGGGTAGCCTAGTGGTTAAAGCGTTGACTTGTCACGCCGAAGACTCGGGTTCGATTCCCCACATGGGCACAGTGTGTGAAGTCTATTTCTGGTGTCCCCCGCCGTGATATTGCTGGAATATTGCTAAAAGCGGCGTAAAACTAAACTCAGTCAGTCGGTCAGTAATGTTTGAAATGAAGTTGTTATCCATCTGCCAGCTTGTGATGTAGAACATTTGTTATGCAGTTGCCTAACTTATCTGTACGAGAATATGATGAGCATGGGTTTGAATTTCCGAACTGCAATGATAATGTTTGTAGGTTTATCAGAATCATACCTGTACCAAAGGATTTCACCACAGCAGATCACTGTGGGCTGTCCTCCTGCATGAATTAACATGCTGTGATATTGTTCAAGGTTAAAACCCACCCGCCCACCAGCATCCACCCTTTACCATCATGCTACGCCTCTACCCTGCACCTGCATCCTCTCAACACCATCAACAATCAGCTGAGTCAACCTTCTGTCAATGTGAACTTTCTCCATGCAGCAGCCATGTATGTAAGTGTCCCACACTGCTGGTTCATCCCATTCATTCCTATCTTGTTTAACCTCCAAACTTTTCATGTACTCACTGTTATCCAACAAAGAAGTTGAATTAACTTTTCCCACATCCTGACGAGGTCTGCATCGAATGGTATCCTTATCTCCTCCAAGCTGCTCATCAACCCTTACAACTGCTCTGACTCCTCGTGTACTGAATCTTGTGTTTTTTCAAGCTAGTTATTATCTGAAAAGAAATGACTCTATACCAAACTATCTCGCACCGAAGTGTTGTTCAGTAAATCATGCTCCTATCCCGTATTTTCCCGCGAACTGATATCGGAGCAATCCATCTAGACCCCATTCCGTCCCAATGGACAAAGTCCATGAAATCTTTCATAACACAATATATTTCTCTCATCTTTTTTCCAGTGCTGATTTTTTCTAATGCTATGGAATACAGCTAGCTAGGCTTACCTATTTTTTGTAATCTATATTGGTTTTGATCATATTAAAAGCAAATATTCCACCGCTATGGCACCGGAACGGTTGAAATTAGATTGGAGTAGGTCCCAATGGTTTCAGATCTTCCTACCCACTGACCCCAAACTTAGTTTTTTTCTCTTAATTGTCATCCACATACAGCCACAGACCCCAAATGTAACATTTCCTCTCATTCGCCATGCTCATACCAACACAGACCCCAGATGTAATATTTCCTCTCATTCGCCATCCTCATACACCCTCAGACCCAAAATGTAATATTTCCTCTCATTCGCCATCCTCATACACCCACAAACCCAAAATGTAATATTTCCTCTCATTCGCCATGCTCATACCACCACAGACCCCAGATGTAATATTTCCTCTATTCGCCATCCTCATACACCCTCAGACCCCAAATGTAATATTTCCTCTCATTCGCCATCCTCATACACCCTCAGACCCAAGATGTAATATTTCCTCTCATTCGCCATCCTCATACACCCTCAGACCCAAAATGTAATATTTCCTCTCATTCGCCATCCTCATACACCCTCAAACCCAAAATGTAATATTTCCTCTCATTCGCCATCCTCATACACACACAGACCCAAAATGTAATATTTCCTCTCATTCGCCATCCTCATACACCCTCAGACCCAAAATGTAATATTTCCTCTCATTCGCCATCCTCATACACCCTCAGACCCAAAATGTAATATTTCCTCTCATTCGCCATCCTCATACACCCTCAAACCCAAAATGTAATATTTCCTCTCATTCGCCATCCTCATACACCCTCAGACCCAAAATGTAATATTTCCTCTCATTCGCCATCCTCATACACTCACAAACCCCAAATGTAATATTTCCTCTCATTCGCCATCTTCGTACACCCACAGACCCAAAATAAAATATTTCCTCTCATTCGCCATCCTCATACACCCTCAGACCCAAAATGTAATATTTCCTCTCATTCGCCATCCTCATACACCCTCAAACCAAAAAAGTAATATTTCCTCTCATTCGGAGCCATCCTCATACCGACACAAACCCCAAATGTAATATTTCCTCTCATTCGCCATCTTCGTACACCCTCAGACCCCAAATGTAATATTTCCTCTCATTCACCATCCCCATACACCCTCAGACCCAAAATGTAATATTTCCTCTCATTCGCCATCCTCATACACTCACAAACCCCAAATGTAATATTTCCTCTCATTCGCCATCTTCGTACACCCACAGACCCAAAATAAAATATTTCCTCTCATTCGCCATCCTCATACACCCTCAGACCCAAAATGTAATATTTCCTCTCATTCGCCATCCTCATACACCCTCAAACCCAAAATGTAATATTTCCTCTCATTCGCCATCCTCATACCCCCTATTGTTAATAGTTGTGTAGAACCATTCCATTACATTCTGTTCCATCTCTATATCTCTCTTCCAAAGAAAGCCCATTTCTGGTGTCCCCTGCCAAGATACTGCTGTAATATTGCTAACAGTGGTGTAAAACCTCACTCACTCACTCATTCAGTCACTCACTCTTTCACTCACTGGTCCAAAGATGGTGTGAAGCCCATTTCTGGTGTCCCCCGCCGTGATATTGCTGGAATATTGCTAACTCAACTCACTCTCAGTCAGTCACTCTTCCACTCCCTCTTCCAAAGATTACCTTTTTCTGGTGTCCCCTGCCACATTTCTGGTGGTGTCCCCCTGCCAAGATACTGCTGTAATATTAAGCACAGTGGTGTAAAACCTCACTCACTCACTCATTCAGTCACTCACTCTTTCACTCCACTGGTCCAAAGATGGTGTGAAGCCCATTTCTGGTGTGTCCCTCACTTCCAAAGATGACCTTTTTTCTGACACCAATTTCATAATAAAAATATTTTTGATGCTCTGCAACAGACGTTGCCAGGTCATTCTATAGTCATGGTGCAGTTCTAGTAGTCTGATACTCTCAACACCCCTACCCTGCTCAGCCACAACATCATGGCCTTTCTCCCATCTCCCTCCACCATTCTCCGACACCGCAAACTACCAGATGGTCGCTGTCCTGACTTAAGTTTACCCTCACACACTTCAGTTTCCTGCCTCCCATAAATTCCACATCATAAACAAAGCTCAGAGGATCAGAACAGCCTATCCTTTGAAGACCAATATTGATGACCGTGTCACCAGGACCACCCCTGACATCTCCGCTAGTCTGGGCTTTATCAGCAAGGTAGTTTTATGGCTCTTCATTGACTTTGTGAGCCTATGTACTGGCTTTTCATTGGCCTTTCATGGGTTAAAGATACAATGGTATCTCTGGAATAGCTGCGTTACTATCATAAGATAAGGTATCATGTGCTGTGTTTGTAATGGATTCTGTTATTGTTGTTTGACATCCTACCCTTGTGATTTATCTTTGTGGAAGAATTAATCTGCAGGTCCTAGTTTTATGGAAGATATCTTCTTGTGGGTTGGGATGAAGTTCTTGACACCCTCCTCTAGACAGTCTTTAGGGCTTTGGAATAAATGTACAAGACCTTTGAGAATTAGTAATCTTGTAGTGTGTCAAAATATAATAGATTATCTGATTTTGTACATTATTCCCATGGCAACAGAATCAAATGATATCAAGTTGAGAAAGACTCCCCAGTGAGCAATCAAATACTGTTTTCATAAACTTGCAGCTTGTCCTTTGTATGAATATAATCAGTGTCTTGTTCCCCGTTCCCTGGATGGTATTTCTGGACAGAAACATTGTCACCAGAGATTGCTGCAATGTATGGAAATTTTCCCTTGATGAAGAGCGTCTTGGCCATGCAATACAGCGGTATCCAGATTCGTGGCAGCAAGTTGATTGGATCGACAATGTTTGGTAACAGTCGTGAAGTCTCTAAAAAAGCATCTGGTCTTCGGAAAGCACCAATTACGTTAGTTCAGCAGCAGGCGTAGCAGCCCTTCACAAGCTGTCTGGGTTTGATTCCCGGGCGCGAATGTACTCAGCAATATTTGGTGCCTCTTTCCTTGATCTATCTAAATGTTGCTTCAAATGGTGAATGACCCAAGCAGCTTGCTATTTCTCCCCGAGCCATGTTCCAAGTTCAGAATATATGGCAGGTCCAAAGTAGAGGAGGTATTCCATGCTTGTACAACCAGGTGTAGATGGATGACTGGGTTGTACATAATGCCAGTCTTGTTGGGGCCAGGTAGCTCTTATTATATATATAATGTATGAAATATGTTCTGTTTTAGTAATCCTTGACTTAGTCTTATTCAAGCATATTTATGGCATAAAAGGTATTAAACATACATTAATTTGTGCTTTGAACAATTTTCCTGAGAGGCAAAAGGAACTTTAAATGTGTTGGTAACTGAAAAATCTATACCAGTTGTGGTGGCTGCATGTGTTTTGAGGCTGGCCATCTTGTATAGAGCATAATACTCTTGCAGGGCAGCTTGTTGCAGCTAGTGTTTTGAGGCTGGCCATCTTGTATAGAGCATAATACTCTTGCAGTGCAGCTTGTTGCAGCTAGTGTTTATGTAATCCCATGGAGAATGAACATGATCATACATCTCACCATCAACAACACATCCATTGCTTGTCAGAATTTGAATTTGGAATACTTTTAAATTATTTTTTTATGAACAATATCCATGCATCTCGACGCCATATATTTCCAGCTCAAAACCGCGAAGGAACAGCTGAATCTTTCATATAATTGTTTAACTGTTATACATAAGTAAACTCTAAATCTTCTTTCAGTCACATGCTTCAGAAAAATGACAAAAAAGGACACATGAACAAGGAGGTAGTTCTCCTTGCTTTGACCCGTGAAGATCCGGGATAGAATAGGTCTTCAGCAACCCATTCTTGTCATAAAAGGCGACTATGCTTGTCGTAAAAGGCGACTAACGGGATCGGGTGGTCAGGCTCGCTGACTTGGTTGACACATGTCATCGGTTCCCAATTGCGCAGATCGATGCTCCTGCTGTTGATCACTGGATTGTCTGGTCCAGACTCGATTATTTACAGACCGCCGCCATATAGCTGGAATATTGCTGAGTGCGGCGTAAAACTAAACTCACTCACTCACTCACTCCTGGCTTTGAGTGCATGGAACACTAATTGACATGGTGCAACTCGCCATTCTTCATCATGTAAAGTCAAAGTTACCACACGAAACAAAGTAAACTCCGTGGATTTGAGCAAGTGACTAATTACTGGTGTTGTTCTGATGTCTGTGTGTCCTGGTCTCAGGTATCTGCTCAAAGAAAGTGAACTCTGCGAGTGATTGCGATGTGAGTAATTAGCGGAGTATTAGAGTGGGAGATCCTTCGACTGTAATCAGGATGCAGCGTAGCATGTCCCCACCCTTCCGTGTTGGCAGCGCTGAATATTTCATCGCGAGCATGTTTCACTGGACTCGGCATTGTGGGAAGGGATTTCTGACTGGGAAATTAGTCAGGGCTGTCATGAAATTTTAACTTGGTTAACTTTTTATTCATCATTGAACTTGTTAGCTTTCTTACATGGCGGTCATTTTGATTGGGATGGATTGGTTCAGTTTTTGGAGAATTTCGTAAAAGTCTTGTAACTTTTTAGTTCCGTGAACAAGTGGAGTTGTCAGATGCTTGGTGGTCCTGTCAGATTGTATTATCCAGTATGCAGAGGTACAAGTGGGCCATTAAAGATAGATACAAGGAATTTCTATTCTGTTTCAAATTGTCATGCTGGGTTCACTGTAGGAAGCGGGCGGTGGGGTAGCCTAGTGGTTAAAGCATTCACTCACCACGCCGAGGACTGGGGTTCAATTCCCCACATTGGTAGAATGTGTGAAGCCCATTTCTTGTGTCCCTTGACGTGATATTGCTGGAATATTGCTAAAAGCGGATTAAACCAAAGTCACTCACTCACTCACTCTGGAACTGGAACAGTCTCATGTATGTTACGTTCCAGGGACAGGGTCATTTGTGAAGATTAACGTCTACATCCCAATGGCGAATAAAGTTATATTTTTAATAATTGATAGTCATGTATGTCCCCTTGAATCCTATATCATCTGATCATATACTGTGTCCGCGGTGAGTGGAGTGTCGATTCAAACAAGCACCTGTCTCCATTAAAGGATCCTTGGTGGGATCAGCAGACAGGATAAATGCTCATTATGTCAACCCTTGGTCTGTCTGGTGTAGTGAGTGAGTTTTTTACACCGCTTTTAGCAATATTCCAGCAATATCATGGCATAGGACACCAGAAATGGGCTTCACACATTGTAACCATATGGGGAATCGAACCCAGGTCTTCGGCATGACAAGCGAATGCTTTAACCACTAGGCTACCCCAAATCTCCCTGTCTGGAGTAGACTGTGCCATCATTTTTGTGGAATATTCAGAATGTGTCCTGCAACAAAGAAGCATATCTCATTTGTTATTCACCATTTGGGCAAGTTGTCTTATTGCACAGTAAGCAGTTTGATCATTAGTTAAACTATATTACTGATGCATTCGTCACCACTGATCCAGGTGAGCTATTATCCTGAGTTTTTTTATAAACATTCCACCATTACCCCAACAACTGCAGTAACCATGGAAACATAATTGACTTCATCTTCGCACATCTCTTTCAAAATCACCTGTCCATGTGAAAGTTTGGACTGTTTTAACTCATTATGTGAAACTAACAAGACTTCTCGAATGACAATGAATATTGATTGTGAGATCAAGCTACTCCCTCGAAGATACCTGAGGCTCGTCTTTCATTTTCTTTTCAGCGATGCAATTTAAGCTTCATCTGTCTTGGTGTAACTATCCATGTTCTTTCTTCCACGTCCTACCTGACAAGGACTCCCTTTGTTATGCAGATGATTAATGAACAGATGGTTTTATCTCCCGCATCAAATTAATTACGATGATTGCTTGGTTGACGGCAATTAGCGACTGTTTACTGTGGGCACATATGCAGCTTTGTTAGGGTGGGACGCTAATAGATCCAGTGGGTAGTTTAACTTGTCAGTGTATGACTGGTCAGAATGGATACACAGGGTAGACCATGGCCAGATTAGAAGTACTTTCGAGCCAGTTTTGTTTCAATCTTGAAATGGTCGATAAGGTTTTTAAAGGAGTCTTTTGCTGATTGCTACTAGTTTATATTATGTGAAAAGTCTGCCATTGGGAAATGTTTTTGTTTTGCATTTAATATATCCATAGTGTTTATGAAAATGCTTCACTCGTTTCAAAAAATTAAGTCTGTTTAATTGATTAATGCACAATGATTAATTGAAATTTCCACATAATTTAAATTGCTATCATTTGACAGGCCAGCTTGAGAGATGAATTTGTAAAGTCACAATAAGATTTCATGTTTTTATAAACTGACATACATTTTGTTAATTGAAGTCGGTTGAGAAGAAAATATTTTTTTGTCTAAACAGTACATTTTTAATTGTAGGTACAGATCTTGGTACTAGATGTTTTGGAAAATGTATTAATCAGAATTTGTGGTTTTGCCGAAATCTATTGGCACATTGGTCGCATTTATTACATTTGAAATGACTCTTCATAAAAGTGTTCTAAGGGTAGACACCAAGTTTAAGCATTCAGTTGTCACCCTGGCTGCGTGGGATTCAATGTCCAGCGTGGTGTTGATTATTGCTCATTGTATCTAAGCATGGACCCTGTCCAGACACGACTGTTTACAAACCACAGTCCCATAGCTTGGATATTTGCCGAATGCATTGTCGATAAATAACAAAGTGGAATTTTGCAATGCCAATTTTGTGTCCTGGCCCCGATTTCTCGAAACCAACTTCAGTTTTTACTCAAATTTCAATCTGAGTTTGACAATTTGAAACAGCTGAATTTTTAACTCAGCTGCATATTTAAAATAAAAAAGCCCAAACAACTTAAGTATTCTGTTCTCCAAACTCAAATTGTCTGCTATTTTTGAGTTTAATATGGATTTCAGTTCATTCTAGGAAATGAGTTTTTCTCAGATTTGAGTACAAATTCTAACTTAAGTCAAAACTCAAACTTAAGTTTGTTTCGAGAAATCTGGCCTGGGCCCTTATTCTCGAAATGTTCGTAGCCCTAAGAATTCTTAACTTTGATAGTAGCTGATGTGTTCAGAATGGGCTTAAGAAGTTTGTAGGGCTACGAACGTTTTGAGAATAAGGGCCCAGGTCTAGATACTGTAGACTGTGCACGGGGTGAGACCGACATATTGGCTCTTAGTATGATGGTCATCATTAACTGGATTGATGAACACTCATGAGTCAGCAGAAAAAAATATGGCATGGCTTAATTACTGTACTAGTGTGGCCAATTGGACCAAGCCTGGTTCCTCTGATTTCGGCATACAGCTAGTGGGTGTAAAATTTCAGCCAGACCATAGGGCTGGTTAGATGTAAAACTTGCAAGCCCTGACCAAAACTTACCTGCCCACAAAAAATACTAATTTACTTATAATAATTAAATCAAAACATATACATGTCTAAATTTTAACCCGACCGTCAGGCAGGTGAATTCGAGAATCTAGCAGTCCGTCAAAACATCCCATCCCGGGTGGCCGGGCAGGCAGGTATTTTGAACGTTGCTCATACACTGTTTAAATTTCTATCTGGACAGTCTGTACCTTGTTACAGAGCATATTATTGCAGATCATAACACAGATTGATCTGCTTTCTGTCAAACAGCAATTGCCCAGTGAAGGAAGTGGAATGTCAATACAGTTTATGGCAAAGTTGTGTCAGTGTTGTAGCCTCGTGGTTAATGTGTTCACTGTCACTGAACACAAAGGTTTGACTCTCAGTATGGATACAACTTAAACCAGTGTGAGCCCTCATTCCTAGACTGACTGAGTGTGTGAGTGAGTGGTGCTATGTAACAGCTGCCTCTCAGTAAAACAGCAAGAACCAGGAGGACACGTGGTTGAGTAGCTACTCACACTGTCAAGGTAAAATCACTTAATCTCAGTCAAACGCCAGTCCAACGGGTCGAGGTTCTGTCCCGAGAGAAGAGGGTCAATCCCTGGTTTTGTGATACTGAAGGGAGTAAAATGTGGGATCCTGTCAGGATAAAAATGTAGATACAACAAAGGTGTGTTTAGTTTTGCTTGAAGTTATTAATCTTATGCCTCTATTTTTGGTGGAGTTTATTCTTATTTATGTTTTAAATGTGTATTTTAGATGTATTATATTTTGTTATGAATCACATCAACAACTTGACATCACAACCAATTAGACATCAAAACAGCAACTTTTCAACTCGACAGCAACTGAAACGTGACATCACAACAGCAACTTGGCAACAAAACAGCATCAAAAACTTGACATCACACATCATCAACTTGACATTATAACAGCAGTTTGACAGCTATCAATGTTTTTAATATTGCAACAGTACCCACTGTTTGCAAGATGATTAATACATTTGCTTTTTCTCATTGTTAAAACTTCGGACTGATTCAGTGATGAATTCTTCTTTGTTGAGTGCAGGACTTGTTCAGGTACAGTTTGTCAGAATAATGTATCATGACCTGGTTGAGTGATGTTGAGCCAGGAGTGAGTTCTGTCCCAAACAGCATTGATAATTTACAGAGTCGAAATTAATTGAAATGGACACTTTACCACCAACCGTCTTACTGCTTAAACTTTAATATGTTACATCAGTCTGTGCCATAATCATGTGACCATCGCGTGGCAGAAATCAGCGAACAATCGACAAGATGATATTGGCATCAGTAGCTTGGGACAAAGGTGAGCAATGCCACTGCTTCTGTGATGATTTACTGCATTGTCTGCCCTGCGTCAGGTCTTTGATTAAACCAATATTGCCTAATTTAAAGCCTGTGAATTATTCACCTGAATTCCACCCGAATGGCCAGAAAGCTGTCTCCCAAGGAGAAAATGTCCCCAATCAATACGGTCGCTGTCTACCAAGTTGAGAGATGCCTTTCTTCCTTACCTATGCCCCTAACTGAGTCCAATATTGATCTGGAAAATGAGCCCTATATGCATCAAGGGGAGATAATTGCCGGCCAATTAGGGGATTATGTCACGAAGAGTCACTGATGAGAGGTGTTCTTAGTGAAATGTTGGCGAGTGTATACAAGATGGATGACTTGTGATCGCGCGAGAATAATTTTATTTTTTCATCGGCTATAGAATTGCAAATTGAGGATATTTTGCTGGATGGCATTTAGAATGCTGCCACTTTTTGAATTAACTGTAGTAGACTGACGCTGTAGTGCGTGGTATCATATAAGTGCATTTTCTCATTTATTCATAATGGTTGGTGATGATGAATTTATTCCACTTAATGGCTGTGTTGAATATTCCCTGTCTACTTGATATGGGTTGTATACCCTAGTGTACCTCATTGTATGAACAGGAGCTTATATTGATAGATATCGGGGCTGACTCGAGTGCCGCTATATTCATGCAGCTTGTGATTATAGTTTCATGAAGGATTTATTGATGTGGATTTGATTTTGTCTGTTATTGTCATTACTAACATTCATGAAGTGTAAATGCGTCCTAAATGTGGTTTGGTTGGACGTAATGGTGATTGTGTGTTGATACTGCTGAAAGACAGTGCACACACTAGATACCAACAGGTGCTTGTGCCTTGGGTACCATAGGATCAACGAACTGGGACTCCAAGCATGAAAATGAGGCACCAGGCAAGCAACCTGAAGCTTGCGACGCATAGTTTCAAGAAATCCATGTCTCATCTTTAGCCTATGATATCATATTTTTAGGAATTATTTCTTTAGTATTCATCGCCATGACTTAAGCTAAAACTGACAGTCTACCAAACCATGAGGATGTTGGAGAAGGGATTTAGAATGTTGTATTGAAGTAAATCAGGCTTTGACGGACTGTCAGTGTATTTGTCACTAGCATGGAAACATCAGCTGTATGAGAAGTTTGGACAGGATAGTAACATCATAGTCATGTGAGGCTACGGATTGAGAGGTTAAGCATGGTGACTTTATAGCAGTGTGTACTGACAGTGTTAATAATTTCTCATAATATCGATCACTATCTATTTATTTCACCTGGAGTTTGCTGCCAGGAATATAGCCCTTCTGATACCTGGTTAATGCAAAAGGCTGTAGTGTTAGGGAGTCTTCAAATTCTCAAAAAGGTTCTAGCCCATTTCTGGTGTTCCCCACCGTGATATTGCTGGAATATTGCTAAAAGCGGCGTAAAACCAAACTCACTCACTCACTCAAAAAGGTTCTGGATGTGTTTGCACTTCCTGGGAGAAGTCCCATTCTCTGTCTAGGCTGCATGTACTGTTGACATGGACTCTGTACAGGTGGTGAGTAGGGCTGGCTAAAATGATCGATAATCGGAAACATCCTCGATAGGTAAAGTTATTAATAATTATCGATATGAAAATTGTGTTATCGATAATGTCGTACATTATCTTTTGTGATTGAAAAAAGTTTTGATTTTGTCACACAACATACAAATTTAGGACTATAGTCATTGTCTGCTTCTAAATGATGTTCGGGGTGCTGTGTTGTTAATAATCCATACAAAACATGTCACCACTCACCAGTGATGTGAAATATATTAATTTCTTTCAGATAGTGTTGGCATATTTGCGCAAAGTTACATTACTGATATTTATCGGTAATTGATTGATATGTAGTGTATTATATCGATCTCTCTGATCCATATCGATAGCCAGCCCAAATGGTGAGTCCAGTCAGTCTGATTATGCCAGGAGCACCGGAACCCTCTTTGCTGCATCTATACACTGTATTCTGTAGGGGCGTTGGGATAGCCTAGTGGTTAAAGTGCCACTCGTCATGCTGAAGATCCTGGTTCAATTCCCCACATGGGTATAATGTGTGAAGCCTATTTCTGGGGTCCTCCGCGGTGATATTGCTGGAATATTGCTAAAAGTGGTGTAAAACTAAACTCACTCACTCACTTTATCCTGTATAATAATAATGGTAATAATAATAAGAAGAATATGTATTACTTGTGTCACTGCTTGCCATTGCCATCATGCTGATATGCATCACTGACTCACTACTTTGAAATATTGTTTACTAACAAAGATGAAAGTGTGACAGAGGTCACAGGAAGTTCAATTAGATTGATCACTCAAATTTGTGAAATATTGTCATTTATTGAATACTTGTTTGATTTGCCCTTTCTGTACAAATGATGATCAATTTAGATGATAGCCATTGCTAGACATGTGACAAAAGCTGTGGATGCTATTAGGGCTAAATTTAAACCTATTTCAATACATGTGGGCATTGTTTGTCACACTGTGTCAATGTGGGACACTTGGAGGAGTTTCAACAATGACCTTGATAAATAAGAGGGTTGGAAATAAATATTTGTGATAGAAGTTAATTAGTAGCAGTGAATCTGTCATCTTTATCTGGGTGGGGGGTTGGTGATAGGCTGGTGGAGACAGTAGGGGTAGGTACTTTTTAGAGAAGACTGAGGTTCATTAACATGTCCCCCAAAATAATCATGATCACTATTTTTATATTCAGTGTATTAAGAATGAACAAAATATAGAAATGGTGTACATGGTGTTTGGATCACATCAGGGACACATTTGGGACAAGTGGTTGACTGAAAATGTTGTTTGATTGTGATGATAATCTTCATGATTGTCATTGACAGTAACATATTGTTGTTGTTTTTATGATTGTCATATTTCTTGGTCTTTGACAGTTATGGTAATTATAGTATTGTTAAATATTCTTTATCATGATTCTTTGATGGTGGTTGTAATTATAATTCCTACTTAGATTGTGTTCATCATCATCATCATCATCATCTTTAATGAAAATCTCATCATCATTGTCCTCATGCACCATCATCATCACCATCCATCATCATCATCATCAATGAAAATCTCATCATCATCATCATCATGAAAATCTCATCGTCATTGCCCTCATGCACCATCATCATCATCCCCATCATCATCACCACCATCATCATCATCATCATCGCCATCATCATCACCATGCAGCAGCATCACACTCATCAATTTTGTCATTGCCATCATCACCATGATGCATCTCCATCCTTGTCAATGTCACCATTGTCGTCATCGTCGTTGTAGTCATCATCATCATCATCATCACCTTCATCATCATCATCATCATCATCATCACCTTCATCATCACCTTCATCATACATCATCATTACTGGAAGAGTTGGAAGCATGCCTGGGAGGAGAGAAACATGGCACCGTGTCTGACACTGATAACAATGGATGTGGTCAAGGGTAACAGTGCCTTACACAGGAAGAGGGACCACTCTGCTCTGTGTGGAAATAATTACTGACGTGGGAGGAGCTGTTTTTAGGGTAACATCGTTACAGGCAGGAAAAAATGTGTCTAGAGGGGATAAATGGTTAAAAGGAAAAGTTTGACTGTTGGCTACCCCAGCCTAGCTTGTGATAATTGCGAGCCCAGTTAGAGGGGAAATGAAGTGAGAAGCTCACGCTTTTTGACCCTGCTTCGAGTTGTCAGGTTTGGGCTAAAAGCAATATTGGATTGTTTTGCCTTGCCGGTGAAGAGCATTTGCCCCTGAGAAGCTAACAATATCTTGTTTCAGTGAGACAGAACTCTATGCTAATTGCTCTGTGTTTGATGGAGGTCTCTGCTTTGGTCAGCACTGTAGTGCATCTCCATGATGACAAATCTTGACTCTCACCACTTGAGAGAAATTCATCGTGCAGATGTTAAGTTTTTGGGTATTTTGTTGCTAAAGTGTTGCTTTAATCAAGATAATTGTAGAATGAGGGATCCCATTGTTAGATGGGAGTGTAAAAGAGTTTGCTATCAGTTAATTAGCAAGCCTAATAAGATCATTGTAATATCGTTTTCATTGACAATGCTTGAGGGAAGGAGAGAATCGTTACTTTCACTATAGCTTTTCCTCTAAATTTGGGTGAATTTGAATTGCTTAGTTTGTTTCGTAGTTTCTGGACTGTTTCTTGTTTTCGTGTGTGTTTGATGATAATCAAAAATGACCTGAAGATGTTTTTCCATTTGAGGAAGCAACTTTGATAGCTATTTTAGAAGAAATCTCTCAGAAAATCTGTGAAATTGTTCAGAAGTTGGACTTAATTTCCATTTCCTCAGACTGCATGAAATTGCATTAGGCTAATTGACGGGCTTGCTTTTCTTTCTGGACCTGAATATGAAATTAAAATGTTTTGTAAAACACATTTAGCGTGTACAGAAGAATTGAGACCATGTGCTAAAATCATTAGGATAAGTAACAGAAGTGATGAACATTCATTTTCAGAGGGAACTATTTCAATCTTTTTTCAGGTTTTTTTAATCTGCATGAAGACATAATCATGTCAGATTTTCTTGTTCTGTCAACTTGACCCATTTGATGGGATGATTGATCTGGTCTCGCTTCAAGAGGTTAGTTCCTTGCTGAGAAGTACACGTATTTAGCTTCTACCTGTGGAGTACAACCAGATAGAGGTACACCAGTGCATGGTGAACTGATTCTCCACAACAGGGGGATGTCACCCGATGTTACTCGCACACACAGTGTTCTGCTGTACCTGGGTTTACTGATGCCAGCGTATTATTCACGCAGGTGAAAATGACAGGTTTGATATTTAATCTTTTCTGTCAGCCTCTGTCTTGGCCACACTGTAATTGAGTATTGTGTACTACTGCTGAAGCTGCTGTTACTGTTGTTACTACTACTACTACTACTACTACTACTGAGGCGATAGGGTAGCCTAGTGGTTAAAGCATTTGCTCGTCAAGCTGAAGGCCAGGGTTCGATTCCCCACATGGGTTTAATGTGTGAAGCCCATTTCTGGTGTCCCCCGCCATGATGTCGCTGGAATATTGCTAAAAGTGGCGTAAAACAATGCTCACTCACTCACTGCTACTGCTGTAATTGACCCTTGAAGATCTGGGTTAAAATTTGTCTTCAGCAACCCATGCTTGTCATAAGAGGCAACTAACAGGATTTGAAGGTGAACCTTGGACCTGGTTGACATGTGTCATCTAAGCTCATGCTGTTGATCACTGGTTTATCTGACTTGATTATTTACAGACCACCACCATATAGCTTGAATAGTGCCGAGTGTGTCATTACCCAACAAACAAACTACTGTAACCATGCATTTATGAAGAGCCCAAAGTGGATATCTTATGTAATATCATTTCCCCACTTAATGGATAAATGTGTTCTAACATCTTCCTGGGGAGAACACAGTGTAAACTGCCCATGAGGCATCTGATGGTCAATAGTCACATGACCTTCTCGTCCAGCTAGGTACCCATTTACTGCTGGAGGTACAGTCATGTTATGAGGAAGTTACCTGGGTAAAGAGGACACATGTAACGGCTACTTCTGTGTGGGGGAGAGCTGAAGCCCGAGGAACCCAACTATACTTGGTACCGAAGTTGCTTAACGTTGCCTGACCACGTGTCATCCAGCACTGGGGAGAATATTACCAGGTTAAGGATCCATCTTGGACTAACATCTAGTCTCTGAAGGGTGGTGGGGTAGCCTAGTGGTTAAAGCGTTGGCTCGTCACGCCAAAGACCCGGGTTCGAATCCCAACATGGGTACAATGTGTGAAGCCCATTTCTGGTGGCCCCCGCTGTGATGTTGCTGGAATATTGCTAAAAGCGGCGTAAAACCAAACTCAGTCAGTCAGTCTAGTCTCTGAAATAAACATATATTACAGAAAAACGGTTCCTAAATGATATTCATGAAATATAATAAAAGGAGCCTAGAGACTTTCTTCATTTTTATAAAGTGTGGAAATTCAGACTTGCCACGTATCTTAGATTTGTTGGGCTGTACTGGGTATATTTGTTTCACTGTGTGCATGATTGACTAGGATCCTTCCGTGATGATTGATTTCTTCCATGCAACACCTCTGTGTTGTCGGCAGTTACACCTGAACGTTTACAAATGCAGTGCTATGTGCTACTTTTAACAGAACAACCTGAAAAGCAACAATTTGGCAAGAGCCAAGATTGAATCCCAATAAACTGAAAAACATCTGTGAGGTGTACAAAATACATTCAGTTAATAAGCTTGGAGTTTTAGGTGTCCCCTCTATTGTGAGTTCATTAAGTGAGTTTTGATGTTTTGGAAACTTGAGTGTAATTCAATTTTTTTGCCATTTCTTTGACTCGACCAACCTTGCCATAATGAAGCCCCTCGTGGTATTTGGATAATACAGTTCGAAGTGATAATATTAACAACTACAACTTGCTGCTGTGTTTGAATCTAATTGGACAAATTCTTGTAAGTATTCAATTAACCTTTTCCTAACTGGCTGAAATTATTGGGCCACTTTGATGTGAGCCTGAATTGTGAAACATTTAAAGTTTGCTGTTCATTCGACCAGTGGGAGAGTATTTGAACCTGCTGTGAAAGAGGGGATTAAGGGGAGATAATTGGTTTTGTTTCCATGTTGACCAGCCTCTCATTTGTTGGTCCCAAGCTGTTATTACCATAGCACTCACAGGACCCCTGTGATATAATCTAGACATGCTCATGGCTTCTGTGACGTAAGGTAGACTTGCTTACGGCCTCCATGACGTAAGAGCCCACTCAAGGACTGTTCACCCTTGACCATTGAGCCTCTGCGTGTATCTTTCCACCCACTGAATAATGAAGGGTTTGAAGAAATGAAAGGAAATGTCGTTGTCTGTTTCAGTGTTAAGAGATAGTATCTACTTCAATAACTAATGATACTATTTTTACAAATTTGCCATCACTAATCTGCCCATCGCTGCTTGACATTTTCAAATTTATGGTCTATTTTGCTTTTTGACCTTTTTGTAACAGTTACTCATTTACCATTGCTAATGTCTGACATTTTGAATATGATTTGGTAAATATACTTACAAGATTAACAACTTTTAATGAAGAATCATTGCTGCTAATGTGGGGATGTGTTTTTTATTGGGTGAAATATGATCATGGCTGATGACAGATCAAAAGACAATGTCGAACAGAGGTTAATTCAGAAGTCAGATACGACTAAAAGTACCGTCCCATTTGTTCTTGATTGGAATTACAGACCTTTGGAATCTTCAAGGATGAATGCCAGGATTTTGAGATGACAGTGACCATTTTATTGTGACATTAAACTCTCTATAATGGTTTAATTGTGTCAGCGTGCACGTGCCCGACTGTTCCTGGTGATACTGTTTTAGACACTGGTGTTTGTGTGTTGGTATCAGCATAATAATCCTCATAATCTACCCATTGTTCCGCCACCTGGTTTAATGTGCCGACGGTATCGCCAGGAGCGATGTTGCACGAAACAGAAGCAATACAAACGCTTTTTAGTAGCGGCCTCTCTAGTATAATGGGATCCCATCATGCCTCACGCGTTAGTCGGATTACTACTAATTCCATTACGATGTTCGAACACTAGCCCAGCGTCCATTCCGGGTCCAGCGTCCACTTACTGTATGGACATGCGGCAAGTACTCACACAGCCCTTCATTTGACTGTCACAACGACCATGTCAAAAACGCAAAACTTCAATGGCCGTTAATTCCATTACAACAGACACAAATGTAATGGGAAGGGTTGTTTGGTTTTGATTGACCACGTCAATGTTGATTTAGGCCAGTGACCCCTGTTTGTGGTGTAAAGAGCTGGTGGCAAGTGTTATGTAATGTGAGATGACCCACTGATACGCCTGGTCAGTGGCGGCTGGTGACTCAGGGCAAGTGACTGGGTACACATGGCCCACTGATAAGATAGCACGGACAGGGTGTTCTCGGACATAGGATATACCACGACACACGGACAGGTAGGACATGCTGTACTTCTTGGAAAATATTACAGTATATCTTTCAACATCTGTGCATTGTTTAATGATATTTGGTTGCTGTGAAAGGGTGTATAATTCACAGTTGATGAAATTAATTGTAAAGAAACTTTATGGGTTTGGTCCATATGTGATGTTGTTTCTTGACTGTTAGAGACAGGGAAAATCTACCCATGGAAAACAGTTGATGGTTTACTCTCATGACAAAGATAAAAGCCATGCTCTGCTTTACTCTCTACTAGTGTTGGGAATTGGTTGAAATTTCACAATTGATGATTGCTTCATTACCAACGAACAATCATCGATAAAAATTGGTTAGCATCATTTTTCAGATTTTCCTATCCAGGTTGTTATTGCAGATATGTATAACATGATGCAACTTGCTACTTTAAAGTGATGACTAATATATCATGAACATAAACTTCCCGGAGTCTTCAAGAAATATTCAGACATGACTTTTCAGTTAGTGAAGTGAGTTTTCTAAGAATTGAACACGTTTTCAGGCCCTGACAACTTCAACGATATGTTCCATTGTCAAGTATTTCAAAGACTAAAACAGTAGTTCCAAAATCGTTAATGTTCGATTATGAGAAAATGTGATCGATTGCTTGGTCGTTTGGTCACTGCGACCAATCTTCAATTATTTAAATTAATCGGAACACCACTACTCTCTACTCGATGACACTGTTAGGACTCTAGCTGCAGCAAAAAGAACCTTGAATGTCATGCCTTCTTAAGTACTTTCCTCAACCAAGATAAACTCTATCTTGACCAACTCCGTAGTTTTTACCAGTATTAATATTTTAGAAGCTATGAAGTGTATATTTGTCATTAAGTTTTATCAATATTAGTACCTGCATATTTAATGTATATCATTTAGAAGACTGATGTTGGTGTCCTCCAAAGATGATGTGTATGTATGTATTTATAGTGGAATTTTATGGAATTATCAACTACATATTCAAATCTTACATAAGTCTTAAATGTGTGGCATTTATTTATTTAAGACTGCAACTCTCTCATCTGTTAAAATTAGGTGAGGCTTAAATAATATTGTCTTGCCATGGACCAGGTGAGGTGAGGTGAAATTGGGTTTAACGTCGTGCTTGAGAATATTTCGCTCATGTGACGATGTGCATGCATGTGTATGTGCGGCTGCTTGTACTAGCCCAGACTGAAGCTGGTTTTATAGTGCTAGCCCACTGAGATACCATGCATCAGTGAAGCATGAATACCCCATTCAGACACATTATACTGACTCCGAACCGACCAGACCTTGTTGTACCCATTACTGCCTAGCGCCAGGCAGGGACCAACAAGTACAATATTTTAACGTCTTTTGGTATGATGCGTTCGGGGATCGAACCCGTGACCTTCCGCTCTCTGGGCAGACACGCCATGGACCAGTGCTTTTAGCGTTATGACTTTTAAAAGTCTGCTATTGTCTCAACACACTTAACACTTTGAAGGGGTCGACCCAGCTCATAAATTTGGGTCGAGTTTTGTCATATGATATCCAAATATTGTTTCATTGTAAACAAACAATAGTTTGTCATTGTACGCAAGCAGTATTTGTTTGTTTATTGACACATACTCAGCAATAATTATCCTGCTATGTGACAGCGTCTGTAAATAATTGAGTCTGGCATGCGCATTTTTAGTGATTGACGATATGAGCATTGATCTGCGAATTACGATATGAAGAAATGTATCAACCATGTCAACCACCTGATCCCATTAGTTGCCTCTTACCACAAGCATGGGGTGCAGAAGATCGATTGTAACCCAGATCGTCACAGGTTACCCAATAGGGTATGAATATACCTCTACAGTATGGATAGTTGTTCGTGCTATCAATCCCATGTCTGTTTGTCCCAAACCCAATTAACTGCATCTGTCTGGCACAGAAGGGATATTGCTGAATGTTGATGGAACAAACAAACAAAAAGTCACTCCTACATATCAGAATGAGATAACCATATTGCATATTTCAAGGTTATTGGTTCCCAGTTGCGCAGATTGATGCTCATGCTGTTGATCACTGGATTTTCTGGTCCAGACTCAATTATTTACAGACCGCCGCCATATAACTGGAATATTGCTGAGTGCAGCATAAAACTAGACTCACTCACTCACTATTTCAAGGTTACATGAACCACTTTATGCCACTGGTATCGAATCGTCCCTGCATCTAGTACATGTGTCCCCATCTCACTCAATCAATGCTTACAGGTCACTAGCTCTGGTCTCTGAATGATTCTAAACCTGCTGCTTTTTTAATTAGAGGTTTTCTCGAATTGTGGATCAATTTGATCTGAAGAAGAAATTAAACATTGTCTATTTCTGTGTCAGATTTAGATTTGTTTAATCAAGTCCTGTACAGAGCTGTTGCTGTACCAGTGAGAGTCGTTCTGTTGTCAGTTGTAGGTGGAGTTGAGAGGAATTGGCTTTATCAAGTATTTATGTCAGAGTGAAACTCAGGGGGGGTGGAGCTCGTAACGCTGAAGACACGGGTTCGATTCCCCACATGGGTACAATGTGTTAAGCCTATTTCTGGTTTCCCCCATTATGATATTGCTGCAATGTTTGCTAAAAGTGGCATAAAACCTCACTCACTCACTCACTCACTCACTCGGTGGTTCATACATTACAAACTAGTGGGCAGTTGAAAACAGAGATACAAGTGGTGGATGTTGAACATGATGATTGTTACATCAAAGGGTATTCTTTTCTTGTGACAAAAACTAAAACAAGCTATTGTGTCCTAATGTATTGTTGTAGGGTCAATAGGGAGTTTGTATAGAGAAGAAGTGTAAAAATTACTTGCAAGTTGGGAAAAGCTTTAGAACAAAAAGGCAGTAAGGTATTGATGTCCCTCATGTTCTTTTCACACATTGGTAAGGAGGTGGGGGTGGGTCATGAGGTATCAGCTGATGAGATTTGTGTCTTCCATGTTTCACTATTACATGAAACATCTCTGGCTCCCCATAACTACTTCTGTAAATGGCTAGACCTCCATGTTTGGTGAGCAGCTCGAGGAGAGACTAAATTCCCTGGCTACATGCTAATTGTCAGGGTAGGTCCTAATGTGTGGGTAGGTGATTACGTCAAGTGGTGAACACTTTCGCTCTTCGCACCAATGGCTGGGTTTGATTCCCCTTGTAACGCATGGTGTGGAAGCCCATTTCTGGTTTACCACCACCACCATGATTTTCCTGGAATATTGCTATCAACTGTGTAAAAACTAACTCTCTCTGGATGTCTGAAACTGTTGTTATTGTTGTCTAGTTAGGTTAATCATAAACTGTTTCTTGATCAACTTGTCAGGTAATACAACAATGAGATGTTTGAAAGTCTTGATACAAATTTGCTGTGGTGGGTCAGTTGGCTAGAGCCTCAGCTGAATCTAATGGAGTTTGGTTGTATTGTGAGAAGAACAATATTGATGCTCTTGCTTCTGCTTATCTTTCTATAAAACATTTTTCTACATCTTTCTCAGATTGCCGCGAATAGCTGCAACATTGCTCATGCGGCATTAAGCAATTTTCACTCACTCACTCACGCACGCACTCACTCACTCACTCACTCACTCACTCACTCACTCACTCACTCACTCACTCACTCACTCACTCACTCCTTTCTCAGACAGCATGACCTCATGGTTGATGATTCTGCTTCAGGAGCAAATACTGAAATGACAGAAAAATTCTGGCATTGATAGATTTGTTTACTATTTACTGCTGAAATTTTAATGCTCTCAAGTGACTGAGTCTTTGACTGTCAGAGTAAATGTCTTCACTACCCTGTCGTATTTTATTACACCTATATATCAGCCACAAGGAATAAACAACATCCATGCAATCCTTCCTCCATTGTGTAGTGGGTGTTACGTAACTCTGGATCTAAATCACCCGCTGTGAGAGATTAATTTGTCAGTCCTCCCACCCAACCCCTTCACGCAGTGTCTTAGACTCTCTCTGTGATCTTTAATTGCTCTTGGTAGATACAAACCCAATATCATCCATAAACAAATTGAAATACACACGGAAAACGTCCATAGATGCCATTCAGAGGCAAGGCTTTCATGTCTAGGAGTACTCCACCACTGATATTGACGATCTTTACGAGCCGAGCTGTCCGCTTAACTTGAATTCAAAGGTTAATTAGCTCGCCTTGAACACCTTATGACTGTTGAGCCCTTCTTTATGGCTCTCGCTAGATTGTTCCCGGTTCCTGCCCTGTAAATATTACAAAGCGGACTTCTTTAATGTTGTTGGTGGTGGGGTGTTGATTGAGAAGTAGACAGCATAGGCATTAGGAGGAAGATTAGTTAGTTGGTGATTGCAGTGGTGAGGGAGTCGGGACATTGATGCCCCTGAGAGAAGAAGATAGGGTGCACAGGGCATGGTTACATGGATGCTTTATTAGAAAAACAGGCTTTCTTCCGAGACATGTTTGTTTCCACTTGGGAGAATGTCTTTGTTTGGGAAATAACTTCCATTGCAGCAAACCATTTTTTAATGTCCCGCCTGACCTTTGTGTGTTGAACAGATGCAGAAAGGTGCAGTCTCCTTGAGCTCATAGTAGTATGTGGACAACCCTCTTGAATGTTCTTCTCATGGAAGGGGCATGAGTGGCCCAGTCATTCAGGGGGCACAAGCGGCCCCGTCATCTTAGGAGACTGGAGGCCCATCAGTTAAGAGGCACAAGCAGCCCAGTCATTCAGGGGGCACAAGCGGCCCAGTCATCTCAGGAGCTGGATGCCCCCATCAGCCCAGTCATCTCAGGAGACTGGATGCCCATCAGTTAAGAGGCATGAGTGGAGTCCTTCAGGGGCCAAGTCATCTCAGGAGACTCATCTGTTAAGGGGGCCCACAAGCGCCCAGTCATCTTAGACTGGAGGCCCATCAGTTAAGGGGCACAAGCGGCCCAGTTATTCACAGGGCACAAGTGGCCCAGTCATTCACAGGGCACAAGTGGCCCAGTCATCTCAGGAGACTGGAGGCCCATCAGTTAAGAGGCATGAGTGGCCCAGTCATTCAGGGGGCACAAGCGGCCCAGTCATCTCAGGAGACTGGAGGCCCATCAGTTAAGAGGCACAAGGCCCAGTCATTCAGGGGCCCCATCACTGGAGGGGCACAAGCGGCCCCATCATCTCAGGAGACTGGAGGCCCATCAGTTAAGGGGCACAAGTGGCCCAGTCATTCACAGGGGGCACAAGCAGCCCAGTCATCTTAGGAGACTGGAGGCCCATCAGTTAAGAGGCACAAAGCCCAGCCCAGTCATTCACAGGGCACAAGCTGGAGGCCATCAAGTCATTCAGGGGGCACAAGGCCCAGTCATCTTAGGAGACTGGAGGCCCATCAGTTAAGGGGCACAAGCGGCCCAGTCATCTTAGGAGACTGGAGGCCCATCAGTTAAGGGGCACAAGCGGCCCAGTCATCTTAGGAGACTGGAGGCCCATCAGTTAAGGGGCACAAGCGGCCCAGTCATCTTAGACTAGAGGCCCATCAGTTAAGAGGCATGAGTGGCCAAGTCATTCAGGGGGCACAAGCGGCCCAGTCATCTCAGGAGCATAGGTGCCCCAGTCATGTTAGGAGTCTGGAAGCCCCATCAGTTTAGGAGCACGGCTGCCTTAGTCATTTAAGGCACAGGCAAATTAAACTGAATTTCTATGTGTTGACGTGATACAGATGGAACTTTGCCAAATGAGCAGTAAAAAATCACATCATCACCATCATCATTCACCATTGTCACCCTCACTGCCAGGTCTCCAGGACAGTCTTGAGACTTCATTGACAAGTTAGACTAATCTCCAGTGTGTACAATGCATCATTCATTGTATTGATTTTGGTGAAACAATAAAACCCGATATATTTCTTACGTAGTTTAAGATACATTGTAAAGTGAAACCACTTGGAAGATCTGCAAGATGGTGATGAGCGAACTGTGTAATGGTTTTGCCTGCTGTGACCTGGCAATATATATCATCAGTGGTGTGTCAACTAAAGAGACTGGAGAGGGGGGTATATTGCTGTCAGTTCCCTACAGAGCAATTTTGAATAAAAAATACGGATTTAATGTGTCTGGGAGAGAGTGTTATATTGAATGAAGCATTTCTGAAAAAATCTGCAAGTCATCAACTTTGATAATGAAGTAATTTTTGTGTTTTCCTTGAAAGACATGAATATTGAACAGAACACATACATGAATATTGAAAGATTGTTGACATGTCAGAAAACCGCTTGACATTTTTTACATTTTGTATTGAGTGATGAAGAAATAGAATCTCAAGTTTTGGCTGCAACACTTTCAGATTTTCTTGAAACCAACTGTGTTCCAATAATATGATTACACCAGGAAATACTGGCAGTGGAGTGGCCCTGTGGTTAATGTGTTTACTTGCAGTACGTAAGAACTGGGTTTGATTCTCTGTTTCATTGTCGTGACATTTTTTTTCCCTTTTCCATCTCATGTGGTAACTAGAATATCAGCAGATCCTAGATTCAATCTGATCTTTAGTCCAAAGTTACAAACTTCAGTGATCTGCCTGACTTTCTTCCAAGAAACTTTGGTAATTTGTGAATGATAATTATGTACTGCTTTTGTTCTTTTTCTGGATTATAGCATTTTCATAAAGTTTTGATTTAATTCTAGTTTTGGTTGAAGTATCAGAAAATGTACTTGAGAAGGTGACATAATTGACAGTGTGATATTCTTCAGTATTATTGGAGGTGGTGGGGTAGCCTAATGGTTAAAGTGTTTGCTCGTCACGCCGGGTTCGATTCCACACATGGGTACAATGTTGTGAAGCCCATTTCTTGTGTTCCCCACCGTGATATTGCTGGAAAATTGCTAAAAGTGGCGTAAAACCACACTCACTCACTGAGTATTATTGTGTACATACTACAAGCAGATAGAGTGCGATACAGCCGGAGTGTGTAGTCCAGCTAGTTAGTGTTATATGTGAGTGTCATGTTCAGCCCATCGGGAGATGTAATGTGTCTGGGGTTTAATAATAGATGGTCCTCAAATGCCATCTAAAATCAGCATGACACTGATCAGTGACAGTGACGTAGTGCAGAAAAAAGGTCATTGATGTGAAATCAGATAGGCAGCTTGTAAGTGATATGTGTGAGGCTAGGTTACAGGACATCTTGACAGACTGTCACCACTGGACATGTCAGCTCCTGGAGGTGTGGACGTCATATAGTTTGTCATGTTCGTAATCAGTGGACATTATGACTGCATTGGTATCCAGGAAGTTAAAGTTTTCCGTATTATCTGAATTGTCATCATGTATTTTGATGTTAACAAGTGTTATGACAAAACAGATGTGTGTGAAGATGTCAATATTTTACATCAGCAATGTTCTTTGGAGTTTGTGAGTAGGGATACAACTCTTGGATCAAGATCCAGTTTAGAAATGTTCTTCATCAACTCCTGATGCTGGTAAGAAGGGTGTTACTTGGATACATTGACACTGTGTACCCAGTTACAACTTTGTTTAACATGACATCAAGATCACTACACGGACTCTACCTGGATACAGTCCCACCAGGTACCCAGTTACAACTTTGTTTAACATGACATCAAGATCACTACACGGACTCTACCTGGATACAGTCCCACCAGGTACCCAGTTACAACTTTGTTTAACATGACATCAAGATCACTACACGGACTCTACCTGGATACAGTCCCACCAGGTACCCAGTTACAACTTAGTTCAACATGACATCAAGGTCACTACAAGGGTGTTACTTGGATACAGTCCCACCAGGTACCCAGTTACAACTTAGTTCAACATGACATCAAGGTCACTACAAGGGTGTTACTTGGATACAGTCCCACCAGGTACCCAGTTACAACTTAGTTCAACATGACATCAAGATCACTACAAGGACTCTACCTGGATACAGTCCCACCAGGTACCCAGTTACAACTTAGTTCAACATGACATCAAGGTCACTACAAGGGTGTTACTTGGATACAGTCCCACCAGGTACCCAGTTACAACTTCGTTAAGTTTGACAATAAGGTCACTACAATGGTGTAACTTGGATACAGTCCCACCAGGTATTCAGGCCTCTGCAGTCCACCTTGGTACCCATTTACTCTTTGGTTAACTAAGAACTCAAGAGCAGTGACACCAATTGCTTACATATTACAATTTCTCCAAGAAGATTGTATCGACCCCTACCGGGTAGTCATTCTTCCACTGCCTGCATCCATATGTTATTAATGACATACATGCAGCGCTGCGTGTTGTGACCTGCAAGACAAGTGACAGGTGCTCCCTTGGGATCACCGTGTAGCTCATCGGTTCGGTTATTTTATGCAGTCACTCCTAGTAAATACAAGATTTTATCATGCTGATCTTTTCGATGTATGTTCTAAAAATTTATTTCCAATGGTAGCGAAGTGCATTAAAGTTTGATGCATATCGTATAAATGTTGTAGTGAGTTGTCTTTATATTTGTATCTTCCTCATTAGAGCATTGCAGTGATGTTGTGGTTGAATAAGTAATTACAACTGGTGGCTGCCTGAGGTGAGCACATAACAACTGCATCGAGAGCGTGTTCTTCATTGAGTATCTCATGCCAGGCATTGTTCTCTCCAGGCTTCAAGTTGGAAGATACATGTTCAGAAGGTGGTTGTATGGATTCTATCCTGTGGACAGTGATTCTGGTGGCTGCTGGAGATGCTGCAGGAGGATGGTCAATGAGGCTGCTTTGTGGCTCCTTGCATATCTATCACATTATGATCAGCCCTCTGCCTTCACAGATGCTGCACCAGGGGGGAACGTGGCATTTGACATTTCAAAACTATGAGCCAAGACAACTGCGTTCTGAACTGTATTTCCCAAAGGGACACATTTTGTTCATGTCCTTTCCAGTTTAACAACACAGTCTCTCCCATATGTCCAGCCTCTACACCCCAGTCTCTTACTGATGTCCAGTCTCTACACCCCAGTCTCTCCCTGATGTAGTCCTCTCTCTACACCCCAGTCTCTAGCCCCCATCTCTCCCTTATGTAGTCCTCTCTCTACACCCCAGTCTCTCCCTTGATGTAGTCCCTCTCTACACCCCAGTCTCTACACCCCAGTCTCTCCCTGATGTAGTCCCTCTCTACACCCCAGTCTCTACACCCCACCCTCTCTCTGATACACCCCAGTCTCTACACCCCAGTCTCTCTCTACTACACCCCAGTCTCTCCTTATGTAGTCCTCTCTCTACACACCCTACACCCCCTCTCCCTGATGTAGTCCTTTCTCTACACCCCAGTCTCTCCCCTTATGTAGTCCTCTCTCTACACCCCAGTCTCTCCCTGATGTCCCTCTCCCACCCTCTCTCTGATGTAGTCCTCTCTCTACACCCCAGTCTCTCCCTTATGTAGTCCCTCTCTCTACACCCCTCTCTACATCCCTCTGATGTAGCCTCTCTCTACACCCCAGTCTCTTGATGTACACTACAGTCTCTACTCTCTCTCTCTGATGTAGCTCTCTCTACATGTCCTCTCTACCATGTCTCTCTACACCCCAGTCTCTCCCTTTTGTAGTCCTCTACACCCCAGTCTCTCCCTTATGTAGTCCTACACCCTGGTCTCCCCAGCACTGCTCAGATGCAGTGTCTACACCTGCTTTCCCCAGAACTGCCTCTCATTGTCAGATTAACAATAATGGAGTAGGAGCTGAAAGTGCTACAAAACACTTAATCTTTCTGAACTTTCTTTTTCTGTTCTGTGATGAAGACACAGAACCTGTAGATGTACAATTAAAAGTGTGTGGTTCCCTAACATTATGACGGTTGAAGCTTACTGCTGTTGTTGGACCATCAATCAGCCAGGATTCTTTGTTTGCGGCTGAACACAACTCTTGAGCTTGGTACTTCTGTAGCTGATTCAGCCAAGAGTTGTTTCCGTTCCTGCAGGTGCCAAAAGATTAAAGCTAGGCATGCAGGTACACAGTGTAATTAGCCCACTATTTATGTTTCTTGATAATCCTCCTCGACCAACTTCTAAGAGTCATGGGATTGGACTTCCGCCCAATAAAGGCAGTTGTTAATCCAATGTAGGGAGTATTAGCTTTGACCTACCCCTCACCTGGTCTGTAATCACAATGCCAAAACAGACCTTTGAGATACAGCAATCTTGTTGGGGTCTATTTTTCTGTTAACCAAGTGGAAAAATGGATCTTTTGTAAAGGCATCTCGTGAAAGAGTGCAGAGACCCATGCCTTCCCTCACAGAGATTGCAAGTTGAAATCTGTCAATAAAACTGAGGAAGCAAGAGGCAAAAAATCAATGCGAATCGTTCTGTGGTTCGGCATAAGTATTTGGGGCAGGATATGGCCAGACGAACTACCATCGATAGCGGCTTGATTAAACCTTTATGGAGTGTTTGGTAAATCGTTGAATGTTGATCACAGAGAAATTTGACCCTGCAAAACGTTAGTGGGCCTGCTTTCCAGTGATGGAGGCACCGTACTCCCTCAACGAAATTGCCTGCGCAAGGCAAGTGACCCTTTTAATTACGAGAGCTACATTTTCCTCTAATATCCTACTGACCGAGGCAGGCGTTTGATCCCTTACTCGCTATTGAAAGACAAGTGCAGGAGTAAACCTTTTGGCAGATTTAGCAACAAAATTAGCCCCACCAAAATCCAATTTGGTATGGCTAGAGTTGCCCTCGAGGTGTGGATCTTGTCAGGAAGGTACAGTTAGTGTTTTTCTAGCCTCACTTAAGATTTCAATGCAGTGTTCATTTTACGTCATCTTGATGTCTTACAGGCCTTTCCTTATCTCCGATCGTGTTTGACGTCTTTGACTTTGAAGTCTGAAGTATTTTAGTAAGACATGGCGAGAAATTTGGTTTTGACACTTTTAGAAGTTTTTTTCCAGTTTTATTTTAAGTTTTAGCCTGATGAAAATATTTGATGTTGGGATAAGAGGCTATCATTGAGTCAGCATTTAGAGTTAGATGTTGCTTGGAATGAAATCATTTCAAGTTGTAAATAATGGGCTTAATTTACCAAGCTGGGGAACCAAGTCTGTTTGGTAGTTGCGACTGTCATTATCAAGGATGGACTGAAGCCAGTAAGAACAGTCAGTTAATTCTCTGTGTATGAGGCTGATATTCTAGACAAACTGAAGTCAGTTAATTCTCTGTGTATGAGGCTGATATTCTAGACAAACTGAAGTCAGTTAATTCTCTGTGAAGTCTAGACAAACTGAAATTCTCTCTGTGTATGAGGCTGATATTCTAGACAAACTGAAGTCAGTTAATTCTCTGTGTACGAGGCTGATATTCTAGACAAACTGAAGTCAGTTAATTCTCTGTGTACGAGGCTGATATTCTAGACAAACTGAAGTCAGTTAATTCTCTGTGTATGAGGCTGATATTCTAGACAAACTGAAGTCAGTTAATTCTCTGTGTACGAGGCTGATATTCTAGACAAACTGAAGTCAGTTAATTCTCTGTGTAAGAGGCTGATATTCTAGACAAACTGAAGTCAGTTAATTCTCTGTGTAAGAGGCTGATATTCTAGACAAACTGAAGTCAGTTAATTCTCTGTGTATGAGGCTGATATTCTAGACAAACTGAAGTCAGTTAATTCTCTGTGTAAGAGGCTGATATTCTAGACAAACTGAAGTCAGTTAATTCTCTGTGTATGAGGCTGATATTCTAGACAAACTGAAGTCAGTTAATTCTCTGTGTAAGAGGCTGATATTCTAGACCAAACTGAAGTCAGTTAATTCTCTGTGTAAGAGGCTGATATTCTAGACCAAACTGAAGTCAGTTAATTCTCTGTGTATGAGGCTGATATTCTAGACCAAACTGAAGTCAGTTAATTCTCTGTGTATGAGGCTGATATTCTAGACAAACTGAAGTCAGTTAATTCTCTGTGTGAGGCTGATATTCTAGACCAAACTGAAGTCAGTTAATTCTCTGTGTATGAGGCTGATATTCTAGACCAAACTGAAGTCAGTTAATTCTCTGTGTATGAGGCTGATATTCTAGACCAAACTGAAGTCAGTTAATTCTCTGTGTAAGAGGCTGATATTCTAGACCAAACTGAAGTCAGTTAATTCTCTGTGTATGAGGCTGATATTCTAGACCAAACTGAAGTCAGTTAATTCTCTGTGTATGAGGCTGATATTCTAGACAAACTGAAGTCAGTTAATTCTCTGTGTATGAGGCTGATATTCTAGACCAAACTGAAGTCAGTTAATTCTCTGTGTAAGAGGCTGATATTCTAGACCAAACTGAAGTCAGTTAATCTCTGTGTAAGAGGCTGATATTCTAGACCAAACTGAAGTCAGTTAATTCTCTGTGTATGAGGCTGATATTCTAGACAAACTGAAGTCAGTTAATTCTCTGTGTAAGAGGCTGATATTCTAGACAAACTCAGTTACTTCTCTGTGTAAGAGGCTGATATTCTAGACCAAACTGAAGTCAGTTAATTCTCTGTGTATGAGGCTGATATTCTAGACAAACTGAAGTCAGCTAATTCTCTGTGTATGAGGCTGATATTCTAGACAAACTGAAGTCAGTTAATTCTCTGTGTAAGAGGCTGATATTCTAGACAAACTGAAGTCAGTTAATTCTCTGTGTAAGAGGCTGATATTCTAGACAAACTGAAGTCAGTTAATTCTCTGTGTAAGAGGCTGATATTCTAGACAAACTGAAGTCAGTTAATTCTCTGTGTAAGAGGCTGATATTCTAGACAAACTGAAGTCAGTTAATTCTCTGTGTAAGAGGCTGATATTCTAGACCAAACTGAAGTCAGTTAATTCTCTGTGTAAGAGGCTGATATTCTAGACCAAACTGAAGTCAGTTAATTCTCTGTGTAAGAGGCTGATATTCTAGACCAAACTGAAGTCAGTTAATTCTCTGTGTATGAGGCTGATATTCTAGACAAACTGAAGTCAGTTAATTCTCTGTGTATGAGGCTGATATTCTAGACAAACTGAAGTCAGTTAATTCTCTGTGTAAGAGGCTGATATTCTAGACCAAACTGAAGTCAGTTAATTCTCTGTGTATGAGGCTGATATTCTAGACAAACTGAAGAAGTCAGTTAATTCTGTGTATGAGGCTGATATTCTAGACCAAACTGAAGTCAGTTAATTCTCTGTGTAAGAGGCTGATATTCTAGACCAAACTGAAGTCAGTTAATTCTCTGTGTAAGAGGCTGATATTCTAGACCAAACTGAAGTCAGTTAATTCTCTGTGTAAGAGGCTGATATTCTAGACCAAACTGAAGTCAGTTAATTCTCTGTGTATGAGGCTGATATTCTAGACAAACTGAAGTCAGTTAATTCTCTGTGTAAGAGGCTGATATTCTAGACAAACTGA
Organism: Haliotis rubra; assembly: GCF_003918875.1. Lineage (NCBI taxonomy): Eukaryota > Metazoa > Mollusca > Gastropoda > Lepetellida > Haliotidae > Haliotis > Haliotis rubra. The sequence goes on along the minus strand of NW_025766980.1, from coordinate 2,662,061 downwards.
AGTCAGTTAATTCTCTGTGTATGAGGCTGATATTCTAGACAAACTGAAGTCAGTTAATTCTCTGTGTAAGAGGCTGATATTCTAGACAAACTGAAGTCAGTTAATTCTCTGTGTAAGAGGCTGATATTCTAGACAAACTGAAGTCAGTTAATTCTCTGTGTAAGAGGCTGATATTCTAGACAAACTGAAGTCAGTTAATTCTCTGTGTAAGAGGCTGATATTCTAGACAAACTGAAGTCAGTTAATTCTCTGTGTATGAGGCTGATATTCTAGACAAACTGAAGTCAGTTAATTCTCTGTGTAAGAGGCTGATATTCTAGACCAAACTGAAGTCAGTTAATTCTCTGTGTATGAGGCTGATATTCTAGACCAAACTGAAGTCAGTTAATTCTCTGTGTAAGAGGCTGATATTCTAGACAAACTGAAGTCAGTTAATTCTCTGTGTAAGAGGCTGATATTCTAGACAAACTGAAGTCAGTTAATTCTCTGTGTAAGAGGCTGATATTCTAGACAAAACTGAAGTCAAATTCTCTGTGTATGAGGCTGATATTCTAGACAAACTGAAGTCAGTTAATTCTCTGTGTATGAGGCTGATATTCTAGACAAACTGAAGTCAGTTAATTCTCTGTGTATGAGGCTGATATTCTAGACCAAACTGAAGTCAGTTAATTCTCTGTGTATGAGGCTGATATTCTAGACCAAACTGAAGTCAGTTAATTCTCTGTGTAAGAGGCTGATATTCTAGACAAACTGAAGTCAGTTAATTCTCTGTGTATGAGGCTGATATTCTAGACAAACTGAAGTCAGTTAATTCTCTGTGTAAGAGGCTGATATTCTAGACAAACTGAAGTCAGTTAATTCTCTGTGTATGAGGCTGATATTCTAGACAAACTGAAGTCAGTTAATTCTCTGTGTATGAGGCTGATATTCTAGACCAAACTGAAGTCAGTTAATTCTCTGTGTATGAGGCTGATATTCTAGACAAACTGAAGTCAGTTAATTCTCTGTGTATGAGGCTGATATTCTAGACCAAACTGAAGTCAGTTAATTCTCTGTGTATGAGGCTGATATTCTAGACAAACTGAAGTCAGTTAATTCTCTGTGTAAGAGGCTGATATTCTAGACAAACTGAAGTCAGTTAATTCTCTGTGTAAGAGGCTGATATTCTAGACAAACTGAAGTCAGTTAATTCTCTGTGTATGAGGCTGATATTCTAGACAAACTGAAGTCAGTTAATTCTCTGTGTATGAGGCTGATATTCTAGACAAACTGAAGTCAGTTAATTCTCTGTGTAAGAGGCTGATATTCTAGACCAAATGACTTTCACCTTTGCTTGAATGTACAGTAATATTGAAAGCTTGTTCTTATATAATGTCAAGGGCACAGGTGGCCCAGTTGTTTTTGGCACTGCAGAGTTGCATCCCTTGGGTACATACCTGGGTTGTGAGTTCAAATCTCACTGCTCCATGGTTTCCAAGTTTATCAGCACCGTGCTGTACTTGAGGGAATCACCGTGGATTCTCCGACATTAAGCTGACACACCATGATATAACTGGAATACAGGTCTAAGCTGGATTTATTCACTTAATGTTCAAGCTCCCCATTCACTGGCAGATGAAATTTCAGACAAATAGTCATTGTCGTCAGGACATTCTTAAATAGACGTTGTCTCTGGCATGAGATTGTACGTACATTTATTTGTCTTGTGCTTGTGACATCAAAGAACCGGTTTTGACTTCACCAATTGTGGTGTCGCAGTGACATTAATGTGAGGCCACAGGCAGCCCAGTTGTCAAACACACTACAATTTAGCATAGGTTGTCTCCCTTGCGTGTACCAGACACCTATTATTATGGTTCAGCATACAGGATTAACAGTAATTGTTTCTTGGTATGTCAGCTCATGATGGTGGGTTTTACATCTGGTAACATACAAAATAAATACAGGATATTTATTGCACAAATGTTCCATGTAGAAACGGTAACAATATTTCTATGAACTATAACATCTGGTAAACATCTTGAGACTTCAGGCTCCCCTCTCCACATCAAGTAGACATGTTATGCTGTAAATGGAATACTGTTCCATTGGGCATTAAACCCACCTCACTCCGTGCCATTATTCATGATGGAAGTTTACTTATCACAGCTGCTGCTACCGTGAGTTGCCCCTTCTCTTAATGTTATGTAATCATAGTACCGGCAGTCAATATAAACCCGTAACAACCAGCAGAGCTGGCCATCAAATATTGTGGCATTATTGAAGTTCATATTCTTCGTTCTTATAACACAGGTGTCTGATTGCCAAGGTTTAAGTGTATCAGTGTGCCAGCCCATCTCCTCATGTGACCTGGTGAGCTTGGGCTAATATGACTTGTAACCAAATATGATAAAAGAGTGCTTAGAAGTGACATACGCTATGCTTTGTGATTAATTGCGGCTGTCAGCTAATTGCGCATTTTGATAGCCTTCGGCAGGCTTTGTTAAAGACGCCTCATGCGAGTGCAGCCTTAAACCCCAGGCTTTATTAATTCATCATGCGATAGAGATGTATTTTTCCTTTATCCACGTCTATGGTGTGATGAGAGGGAATACAATAAACGAGGGCTGGCTAGGAAGAGATCAAACTCTTGTCCATTCTGGTTTTCTCGAAATATGTGACATGCTTAGCACTGGGGGACTTGCTCCGTCTTCGTCTTGTTTTCATGTGAGATGAGCTGGTTGAAGGATGACAAGAAACCTGCAGTGGCTGGTGCAAGGGCTGGGTGCACTGGAGCTCAGGAGAAAGTGAACTGCCCCTTTTCTTATTAATCATTATGGCTGATTGTGTCAGTGTAGCAGCAGGGACATCTGACATGGTTTAATGCTATTTGTACAATGACTGATTCGCTGGTGCCATATCTCGCTGTGGGAATTGATCAATGAATTTGAGAAATTCTCCTTTTAGTTTGATGTTTTTCGCTGGTGATCTTTGTTCAGATGACTTAATGTGAAAGGTTACCTTTGGGTAGGATAAGGGACTTGTTTTCAACATTTGAGTTCAGGGTGAGGATGTTGAAACATAATCATTAAAATTAAGTCTTAAATACTATTTAGGTAAATAGTACAAGGATTTAGTCTATGTACAATTTGTTAAGTTGATTTGTCCGTGTAGATTATACTGATTGTAAATTATGATGTTCAGTGGCGGGGATTTGTTTAATGTCAGGGTGGCTTGTATGCATGAAATGTCCCCATTGAAAATAGCTGTTCATCACAGGAAAAAGTAGATTTAGTGTCTATGTAATTTTAATGCAAATCTTTCTGGATTGTATTTATGGACATTTAAAATGCAAATGACATCTTCATGGATTCTGCAAAGCAATTGTCCGTTATTCTGCACTGTATGTTTCACTGTTCTCGAAGTAAGGTTACCACTTGAAAATAATAGGACCTCTTTTTCTTGTGCAAGGGCCATTGGCATATCTGAAAACCCATTCACTTCATCGATCGAGATACACAATGTGTAATGCAAATTCATGGGACCGATTAATCCATGATGACTCCAGCTTGCTGTAGGGGCGGAACTAACCCTCTCTCCATGTGTACGCATCTAGTACAAATGAGCAATGCCCCAAGGGCTCGACTTTTCACGACTGGACTTACGAGTTAAAATAAATTCAAATTTGCATTCCTGAACATTTGCTATCCTTGGGCCATACGTTGTATCTTGTTTGAGGCCATTCTTTAAACACTCATTTCAGGCTTAGTGACTTTTTCATCCTTTTTCTGACAAACTTGAAATTGATTTTTTTCGTATGATGATAGTTTGAATGTATCAGAAGCTTGGACTTGATCAAAATGGTATCGTCAACAACATTTCTGGCAAGTTGGGAGAGATTGTTACAGTCATCTACACAACATTGAGCAGGGGTGGAAATAACCCATTGCCCGACGTCCGAGTCCAGTGTTTTTATCTGTCGGGCAAGCAAATTCGTATATCACACTGTACCAGCGTCCAGTTGACTTTCCAATGTTAATTATGTTGTTTCTTTAAATAATTCAACAAGAAAATGGACGGTATAGTGAAAGAATTATCAGGGCAAGTGATTTCACATGTGCCTCTGTACCGGAGTACACTAGCAATTTTAAACTTATTTCCACCCCTGTTGAGATGTGAGATGTCATCGAATCCCAATCGGACAGATAGATGCTCATGATGTTGATCACTGGATTGTCTGGTCCAGACTTGATAATTTACAGATTGCTGCCAAATAGATAGAATATTGCTGAGTACGGCGTTAAATAACAAACAAACCAAACCAAAACCTCAAAATGGAGCTGATCTGTAACCTCTTTGAGATGGAGCTGATCTGTAACCTCTTTGAGATGGAGCTGATCTGTAACCTCTTTGAGATGGAGCTGATCTGTAACCTCTTTGAGATGGAGCTGATCTGTAACCTCTTTGAGATGGAGCTGATCTGTAACCTCTTTGAGATGGAACAGATCTGTGACTGCAGAATGGAACAGATCTGTAAGATGGAACAGATCTATAACCTCTTTGAGATGGAGCTGATCTGTAACCTCTTTGAGATGGAACAGATCTGTGACTGCAGAATATAATAGATCCATAACCTCCTCAACATGGAACAGATCTGTAACCTCAACATGGAACAGATCTATAACCTCAACATGGAACAGATCTGTAATCTCTTTGAGATGGAACAGATCTGTGACTGCAGAATATAATAGATCCATAACCTCCTCAACATGGAACAGATCTGTAACCTCTTCAACATGGAACAGATCTATAACCTCAACATGGAACAGATCTGTAATCTCTTTGAGATGGAACAGATCTGTGACTGCAGAATATAATAGATCCATAACCTCCTCAACATGGAACAGATCTGTAACCTCTTCAAAATGGAACTGATCTGTAACCTCAACATGGAACAGATCTGTAATCTCTTTGAGATGGAACAGATCTGTGACTGCAGAATATAATAGATCCATAACCTCCTCAACATGGAACTGATCTGTAACCTCTTCAAAATGGAGCTGATCTGTAACCTCTTCAAAATGGGACTGATCTGTAACCTCTTCAAAATGGGACTGATCTGTAACCTCTTCAAAATGGAGCTGATCTGTAACCTCTTTGAGATGGAACAGATCTGTAACCTCTTTGAGATGGAACAGATCTATGACTGCAGAATATAATAGATCCATAACATCCTCAATATGGAAAAGGTCTGTAATCCCAAGATGGAACAGGTTTGTTAACCTCCTCAGGATGAAACAGATCTGTAATCCCAAGATGGAGTAGGTCTGTAACCTCCTGAAGATAAACACAGATAAGCAGGTAATCTCATGATAGAAAAGATCTGTCTATGTACCCAAGATCTGCAAACTCCTTTATAAAGCTGCTTCCTGAATCTTCCTATCTTGACTGTTGTAGCCGCATGATAATTTGAAGGATATGTTGCGAGACCTCTGGATTCCAGGCTTGTAATGATTTTAAATTCGCCTATTAGCAGGGAGAACAGTGTAATGCCTGAATAGAAATTAAAATTTAATTTGTTCATAAAATATCTCAGAACAAAGAAATGAGACCATTTTTTTTCGACCTTGGTTTTACAACCTTGCTTTGGGCAGCAATTCCATTGCCCTAAGCATTAAACTTCCACATTCCCCAGCATAAACACAATTAAAACAAAATTTCAAGGGATTTGTCTCAGGGTTTCAATTTTGTGGAGCATGACATTAACATGACAAAAGGGCAAAAGGATATGTAGAAATTACTATTGTATTGTGCTCTTTGGGTTCAAAGTTGGCACAACACTACTAAATCACACGATATTGCAGTGTTATCTTTTTGAACAATAGGATGATCACCAACGCTAAAAAGAGGTCCCCCTCCACAGAAGCAGCTGGTTAGAACACTGAGGGGGAATTTCTTTGATGGCCAGTTTGAGTGCCTTGTTACTGCCTTTGTTAAATTTTATCTTGATCAGGGATGATCTCGGCTTATCCAGAAATGTCCGGGGTTTGTCTGTGGGACTGATTTATAGAAATGGTGAGTCGTTTCTCAGGTTTAGTGCATATCGTCACTGGCGGTTGTTTGTGTCATTGGAACTGTAACTCAGGCTTACCCTCGTAATTTTGGTCAATCCACATATAAACAGGGTCCTCTGGGTATCCGGGTTGGTTTTTCAGACTCGCCTGATGTGTCTCTTGTTTCAGACATTTGTGTTAAAGATTTAGGAAAATCTCCTGCCAGTTGACTCCAGTTGGACAGATTGTAGTAGATTGTGTCTGGCTGATATGAAGGGAATTCAACTGCAATTTCTTCAACATGGCTACTTGCAAATTTTAATGGCAACAGTTAAATTTGATTTATTAGTGCCGAGTGGCTTTAACGATGAAACCACTGGACATAATGTTCCTGGTAACACTTCCTTTGGATGTAACTATGTCTTGGTTTGGAGGTTCAAAAATTTATGCTTTATTTAGAAAAATACCAACAAAATTAACAGGCTTTAAGTGACATTAACACCATGCTGTCAACATTAATCAGATGTAATGCAAGTAATTATGCTGCCTTGGGTAGGAAAAACGATACAATGAATTATAGCCTATGTGCTGGAGTTAGCTTCCATGACATCAGGAATGTTTTTCACTGTCCAACTCTTTTACAGCTCTTCCTCGGAGTTTGGTTCTGATTCAGAGTTGGACGATGTTCTAGCATGCTTTGCCCTAAGATGATTATTATTTACAGACCGCCGCCGCCATATAGCTGGAATATTGCTGAGTGTGGTGTAAAACTCACTCACTCACTCACTCTGTTCCTGTAAACTTTATGTAATAGACTGTCATAGTGCTAAGAAAGCTTGATGGAACAGGACCTGCTTGATTCTATTCTATATGCATTGTATTGGTAGACAATTGAATAAGGGTAGAGCCACACAGACTGGTCAGTTAAATAATTCTTGATCACATGGTCATCATCAGAAGAGTCGATAGTTTAAACATCGTTGACCTTCTAGTTCATCATCAGGACAGTATAAAGTAAAATATTTATATCAACTTCCTCTTTCTCTTGTAAAATTGATTTTCTGTTGCTATTAGCTGATGGTTTGCTTGCTCAAATGGCAACTGAGTTGCATCTGAAAAATTGCTGAACTCTTCCATTCCACCACAGTAACACACAATGTATTGCTTTTACTGGCTTCGATGGACCCATACGTTCATCAAACACCAATGACTGTCTGCTCACACTCAGAATATACATTTAAAGGCCTAATTGGTTGTGATCAAATGCAAATAAGATTGGGAAGATATCAACATTTAGTTCTGAGGTATCACCCACATGAGTAGCCTGGACCACTAAGCCTACTGTCTCTAGACATCAGCACTGGTCACTTGTGTCCTTATCAAATGGACATTAGTGTGATGAAGATCCCAGTCCACCTGACACTGACTTTGGAGAGTATTGACCAGTCTATTCCCAGCTGGACATTATCAAACACAAGGAGAGCTTGTTATGATCTCAACACCTATCAAAATAGTCACTTAATTGGCTCGGCCTGTATGGTATTGCTGGGATATACATGGTCACGCGATGCGCTTTTGTTGGCCAGTGGTCCGGGCTTGAGTCGTCAGGTGTGAAGTGCTTCTCGGACGTTGTCCAGCAACAGCAGGTGAGGGGTCAAGCCCGAGGGATTATCAAGTAATTACTTTGAGTGGTGTCAGTGGACTGACCAGTAATTATCAACTACTTGCGTGAGTGTGTTCTTCTGTTACAGGAACATGTAGATTCACTGTAGACTCACTGGGGAATATTGCTAAAAGCGGCGTAAAACTAAACTCAGTCAGTCAGTCAGTCAGTAGACTCACTGGAATCTGAATGTAGACTCACTGTAGATTGGGACTCCACTCAAACAGTCACTGAGTCAAAGACAGTAGTGTTGGGGTTACTCAACCACATTTGGTGTTTTAATTATTACAAATTTTATTAAATAATGAGTGATAAATTGCTTACAATTCTGCTGACTGTGCAGACTGCAAAATTCATGCTAGCTCCGGGTCGCGTTCCACAAAGCAATTGTAGCACTGTGACTCTTGTATCTCCTATGCTTATAGAGTTACAACAGTCGTAATGTTTTGAAACAGCATTGTGAAACGATCGCTTTGTGAAACAGGGCCCTGGACAACTAAATCATAGTGGAACAAGTAAAAACCAAGTGATGTAATCCTCATAGACAAATAGTATTTGAGGGCTATTATTCTGAACAAGTTCTTAATGCTTGAACTGCACAAAACTGACCCACAATAGATGCCCAGTGGTCTCTTGGTTTAGCAAGACCAGCTATACACACTGAGGAGCAGTAACGTAATGTCTTCACTGTCCTCATAACTAGCATTTAAAAACAGCATTTTGAATGTTGCTGTTTGGGTGATTCATTTAACTCTTGGAGTAGTTGTAAGTTACAGCTGAAGTATCAAGAAAGTACGCTGACAGTAACTGCTGCTTCCATCAGCCAGATTGTGAATCTTGGTTTCTTCAACCTCATGTTACAGCTGCCTTACACACACATCATTGTTGTCAAAGTTCTTCATGTATATGGCTCTTTAGTCAGATGACTTCAGGGCATTTTGTGAAAGGCATTTTCTCCTGTTTTATTGTGTCAGTGTAAAATTTGATATTTTAATTTGTTGGCAGTGAAGTTGATGTATGTAATGCTATTGGAAATTGTTGTGTATGTGTATTTGATCAGTCATTCTATTCACTCACTGAGCCACCTATTTCCACACTGACTCACTCACTCTATTCACTGTCACTCACATCACCCATCGCATATACTTATCCATCCTTTGATCTACTAAACAACCACCACTGTGAGTTACCAGAAGTGACCCATCAAGGGATCTCCCATGTGACCCGATATGTGACCAATCATGTGACCCAGAAGAAGAGATCCACCGTGTGACTCAGAAGAAATCCACCATATGACCCAGTAGAAGAGATCCACCATGTGGCCCAGTAGAAGAGATCCACCATGTGACCCAGTAGAAGAGAATCCATGTGACCCAGTAGAAGAGATGACCCAGTAGAAGAGATCCACCATGTGACCCAGTAGAAGGAGATCCACCAGAAGAGATCCACCATGTGACCCAGTAGAAGAGATCCACCATGTGACCCCAGAAGAGATCCACCATATGACCCAGTAGAAGAGATCCACCATGTGACCCAGTAGAAGAGATCCACCATGTGACCCAGTAGAAGAGATCCACCATGTGACCCAGTAGAAGAGATCCACCATGTGACCCAGTAGAAGAGATCCACCATGTGACCCAGTAGAAGAGATCCACCATGTGACCCAGTAGAAGAGATCCACCATGTGACCCAGTAGAAGAGATCCACCATGTGACCCACCAAGAGATCCACCATGTGGCCCAGTAGAAGAGATCCACCATGTGACCCAGTAGAAGAGATCCACCATGTGACCCAGTAGAAGAGATCCACCATGTGACCCAGTAGAAGAGATCCACCATGTGACCCAGTAGAAGAGATCCACCATGTGACCCAGTAGAAGAGATCCACCATGTGACCCAGTGAAGAGATCCACCATGTGACCCAGTAGAAGAGATCCACCATGTGGCCCAGTAGAAGAGATCCACCATGTGGCCCAGTAGAAGAGATCCACCATGTGACCCAGTAGAAGAGATCCACCATGTGACCCACCAAGAGATCCACCATGTGACCCAGTAGAAGAGATCCACCATGTGACCCAGTAGAAGAGATCCACCATGTGACCCAGTAGAAGAGATCCACCATGTGACCCAGTAGAAGAGATCCACCATGTGACCCAGTAGAAGAGATCCACCATGTGACCCAGTAGAAGTAGACCCAGTAGAAGAGATCCACCATGTGGCCCAGTAGAAGAGATCCCACCCAGTAGAAGAGTCCACCATGTGACCCAGTAAAGAGATCCACCATATGACCCACCAAGAGATCCACCATGTGACCCAGTAGAAGAGATCCACCATGTGACCCAGTGATCCACCATGGGACTCCCATGTGACCCACAAGAAGAGATCCACCATGTGACCCAGTCCAAGAGATCCACCATGTGACCCAGTAGAAGAGATCCACCATGTGACCCAGTAGAAGAGATCCACCATGTGACCCACCAAGAGATCCACCATGTGACCCAGTAGAAGAGATCCACCATGTGACCCAAGAGATCCACCATATGACCCACCAAGGGATCCACCATGTGACCCAGTAGAAGAGATCCACCATGTGACCCAAGAGATCCACCATGTAACCCAGTAGAAGAGATCCACCATGTGACCCAGTAAAAGAGATCCACCAGATCCACCATGTGACCCAGAAGAGATCCACCATATGACCACCAAGGGACCCATCAAGAAGAGATCCACCATGTGACCCAGTAGAAGAGATCCACCATGTAACCCAGTAGAAGAGATCCACCATATGACCCACCAAGAGATGATCCATGTGACCCACCAAGGGATCCACCATGTGACCCACAAGAAGAGATCCACCATGTGACCCACAAGAAGAGATCCACCATGTGACCCACCAAGGGGACCCATCATGTGATCCACTGAATGATCCCAATTTAGGAAAATCTGTAAACCAATAAAACTAGATGTGAGGCTAAAGAAATAATTTGTGGATTATTGACCGGTCTCCCGGATGACCTGAAGGATAGCCTGGCCACAGCCACTGGTAATGGGGCAACTGTGAGAGGTCTCCCCCATTACAGTGGTCCGTTGCGATAGATCATGCCATTGATCACAGGCACTGGTCACCTGCAGAGTGGGAGGCCAGTACCATGGTGGTGTTTGGCTGAAGGGCTTTGCATCAACTGACCACCAGAGGTCACCTCTCTTGACCCGCATGCTGTCAAAGTGATTAGCGACCTTTGCTGGGGGGACCTCTTCAAAGAAACAGACCCATTTGTCATGCTCTTAATTGTGTCATGAGAAATTCTATTTTGTTTTGGTTCATTGAATTGAATTGGTATTGTTTGAAATTTATGGTATTTTCACAGACAGAAGCAGTTATTTATGGCTTAGGGTTTTCTTTTGAAGTTTATATTTAGCTTGTCTGCTTACACAGGATAAAAGTAGGTGAGCTCTACTTCATTGTAATGATTATTGAACTTGTGCCAATATTGTTTTGAATTTTGTATTGGGAAAAATGTTTGCTGGTCTGAATCATTTGATATTTATTGAAGTTCATTGCAAGAAATGTTCTTTATTGAGCAGAAAACCATATTCCCGACATTGTCACATGCAAGTATTGAGGGTTGTCAGCAGTGGAGATACACAGTTATGACATTTCTTTGCTCACAGAAACGGAACGGTTTCTTGATAAAATTGTTTCAAGATGAAGAGTACAGTACATTATTAGCTGTGTGAGAAGTTATTGAAGAAGATTGCGAACCTTAGCGGAAGCACAGCGATGTTGGCGTCATGATATTGGAAATCTTACATCGCGAGAATCTAACTGTAGCCTCCGGTCACCCAAGCCAGACTATCAGAAGAAAAAAAAATCCATTGGTAGTTGTGAATGTGTCGAGTTGTCAGAATTGGTAGACCTCTCTTAGTGTGCTTGATGGCGGGCCCAATCACGGCGCTTTGTGCGATATCGCAGGAAAGATGCTCTGGCGTAACTAGGTTACAGGAGGGAGTATTCAAACTTGATCATGAAAACGCCAGTGTATAAAAACCTATTTCCATTAGGAAATTTCTAATTTAGCGTGTCCCAGATTGGACTACCATATATTGAACGTAGTTTTATTGGCAGTTTGCCCCCGCGCATCTTAAACACATGGTGAGGGGCTGTTGGTCCAGGGTAGATGGACCATCAGGAACTTTGTTTTCATCAGCAATTAGACCATGCACGGTAACATCAAATTGGCATAATGATAGCTTCATCACAAACCTGCAGAACGGTTCAGTGAATGACTACTTGTCACAAATTTCCATGATATTGATCTGCCAACCACCGACTCCCGTCAGTGGCACCGACCAGTTTCCTAAGTTTCTCCCATTGACAAGAAGCAAGGAAAGCGTGGAGAATTGGAATGCTGTATACAAACAAGCCTACTGTGGCACAGGTTGTTTGATTTGCGCGGAGTGATTTAATATACCGCTGAGTGATAAGCTGTAATCAGGTTTAAAAATACAAGGATTTTGCTTGTGAGGGAGACACTCTCCCGCAGTGATTATCTTGGAAGTGGCCATTGAACAGGATTTTACTTTGGCGTCAGTGTCCTACACGTGGGGACTCACCAGGGACAAATGCCATTTTGGCAATATAAAGGTAGGCCAAGGAAAACTCCGCAGTAATTTCTGGGAGCCCTATTCAAGCTTTGCAGTAATGCTTGGACATGGTGCTTACAGCCTAAAGACAACTTGGTAATTTGGAATAAATTTTTATGGCATCATTTCATGTAATTTGTCTGGAACTAATCTTTTTAGATGTAATTGACTTCAGTAATCCTGTGGTCATTTCATTTGGCGGTTCGTCAGTAATCACAGAAAATCTGTATTTGTGAGGCAGGATGCTAACACCTACAGTTCCTTCAGTGTTAACTCGAAAGTTGTTAACATGGTCATGGGTTTACACATATGTTGTCACTTTAATGATGGGATAATAATACTTGAACTTTTATGGAAAAATTATTCAAGTTATTATTAAATTCTCTATTTCCTTTTAACAAGTAATAAATTTGGCATTTTATCCTAAAATTCTTTTGATATTTTAGAATAATTTGTACCAAAAAATGATTGCCTTGATTGCCAAAATAAGCCATCTTCATATGTTAGGTTGAAAATAAATTTGCAACATTGTGATCAATGAAACTGTAATAGTTCATTGATCGCAACATGTTCGTTATCCAATCGGAATTCATCTCCAACACTATGGAGGCTTGGTAAGACCATCACCTCAGGGCTAGTGTGAGTCTGAAGAGAGTATAGAGATTTACTGGAACATGTCAATGAAGAGGCCTATGATTACACTCTGTGTTTGTGGGATTTTCAGCCTTCATTTTGTAGGCAATGGTGACATGGGCCATGGCAGAAACTATTTAAAATAGACAATAAAACTCGAGGCCATATTGATTCTTCAGAGTCTTGAAGGCAGCAGCAACACCATGGAATTTAGTTTTATTGTCAAAAGGGATAAGAAAAGGGCTTGTTTAGCGTTGGTTAGAGCTCTTGACACTGTTTTGGAGACAATCATTTATTTGAGCTTGTAGTTTCAGTGTTAGGAGATAGTTGTTTTCAATAATACAAGCAATTGTTGTAAGGAATTTACAAATCAATTTCTGGATGTTCTTTGCGTGAGAGATTTGTGTTTTGTTTCTCGTTTATGGTCGTGATTTACCGGGCTGGAATCGACTTGCATGCTGTGTTTTGGCTGCTATCGCACAAATGATTAAGATGTATTCCTCAAGACAGACATTACGCCAGTGAGTTATAACCAACTGCAAGAGAGAGGGAGAGAGGTGATGTAATAAATTACAGAAGAATATCTCTTGACTGAGTTTTGTGTGGTGTTTATTTGAATTCCATCGTTTGAGTAATTCCAACATCTTGTTAATAGATGTTTTCAAAATCCAACTAAATCTTTAATGCAGGCTATGTTATGTTCATTTTTTCACAAGTTACACATTCTTTTGGTTGTTTCTTTTACATTTCACTTTTGTGGCCTACTTTAGAAAAGCTGCCGTTTTTTCTGAAAACTGTTGCCATTTACTCTCTTACTTAGATTTTTTTCCACTAACTTCCAAAAGATGTGGACTATAAATTTCTTTGCTTGTCAGCCGATCTGTAAAGAAACTGTACTAATCAAATCAGCTTCACTGAGGTGATCCGCAATCCTTTATGCTTGGAAAAATTCAAGGGAGGTAACTACTATACTTCACAACCTGTAAAAAATCCATCTCATCATCATGGATAAAAAACGTAATTTTACACAGACAAAGACTCTCTCAGCAGGGCTTGTTCCATGCTTCACGCCTTCAGCGATGTTGACGGTAGTCGTTAATTACTTGAGTCGAGGTGACCCCTACAGTCTCCACCTGAGCCAGTCATTCTGAACCTGAGGAGTACCTGTATTCCGATCGAAGTTTAGCACTCGCCACCAATTTATTTCATCTTGTTTTCAGTGCTGTGTAAGTGGAAGCTTGGCACAGTCTTAGGCAGCATTGATCGAAGATAAATGATGTATGGCCGAGCTTGGGGGACCTCATCCCACCACAATACCTTTACGCCTGATTGGCTACCACTGACAGACCTATTGCTCCGTGGGATGTACACATTAAATATTTCTGTATTAATACAGATTGCAGGGAATTAAATGCACAGAGATCGATGTTGTTGTGTAGTGTTGTCACAATGTCATTTAACCATTATGAGGTTACTGCTCTATAATGAGAGGATTTGTCAGGGAAGTAGTACTTATTCGTACAAGACCAGTTCATTCTATTCAGTTTCTAGTCATTGATCTGCCCTGAAATACTGTTGCTTTCTTACCATGTGCCATTTGACAAACTGGTATAGACAGAGCGGGGCAGATTGTGGTTCTGATGTCATCAGGGGGAATATAGCGTTATATCACACAATTTGATATTGACGTCAGTCAAATCTTTATATATTTCCATATTACAGAGCTGCTTTTAAAAATTCGCAACCTGTATTAATTTTTAAAAAAATAGAAGTTTCTTACACAATGTGACAACCCAATTTGAAATACAGATTATAATTATCTGTTATGTTTCATAACCGTTTCATGTCAGTTGTTTTTTGGGACCGTTTCAGTTGCTGCTCTCTGTTTTTGATTCATGTATGATCTGGTCCTTGGGACCATCTGAAGGAACAGTGTTCTGGTACCAAGATGTACTAATTCAGGGTCTTTGGGACACATGAGACCAGTCATTATTTGTTTACAGGATCATATGAAACAGGACATATTGACACATTGATTTCCATGTTCGGAAATAAGTAATTGGATTTTTAATGTCTAATTTGGGATTTTGGTGAAGATATTATGATGGGAAGTAAATCTTGTGATATGTGTGGCCTTGGTGATGACACAAGAATTGATTATGATGAGTTTTGAATATGCCTTCGTTAGTGCTGTGGAATGAGCCGGACGTCACATGTGCCTAATTTGAGCATTCTTGTTGAAAATTGATATTAACAGCAGACATTTATGAAGGGATCTATATCAGCAACCTTGACTATTCTAGTGAGATTGATTTAGGAGATATGAAGCTGATTTAAGCTGTATGAGTCTTGTTCAGCATCTATGAAGCCAATTCCATGGCAGTGATGTGAATTCAAGATATATGAAATTGATTCCAGCTCTATGACCTTAATCTGGTGTTCCTGAAGCTGGTTCAACATTTATGAAGTTAATGCAGCATCTATGATCAAATGTCTTTGAAACAGAAGAGATTGGCCTGATGATAAGGAAATGAATAATATATGAGAAATGGAATATCAATCAAGTACAAAATGTCTCTCTGATGTATGTTTCAGGATAGAATTACACTGTACTTAGGCTGAAAATGGTTCAGGTTTTCGTATGTAGTAAATGATTCTCATCAGGATGAGATTTATGTACAGACGGAGAAAATGATCCAGGATTAAAATTCAAAAACCCAATCAAGTGGAAGCTAAATCAGATACACACATAGATTCCTGCTCAACGCAACATTCAGGCAGCCATTGCTCGTATTGATCTGCAAGAAATGGTAGCTGGAATTTGATGACTAGCTCGTCGGATCTATCTTTCACTGCGACTCCAGTATCCGAGAATAGAATTTGACTAGATTTCTATGTTGTTAGCATTCAGTGTGTACAGGGAGGGACCTGGTTTGATGTATTAGTGAAACTGCAAGTCCCATGTCCCAAATAAACTCCCTTGTCTGTATGTTACAGTTGTAGGATATGTCCAACCTCAAGAGACATTCAAGTCGGTGTGTTATAGGAGATACTGCCTACTCACATGAACAATAATGGTCATTACCTGTGTCCGAGGGTTATGCTCTCTCATATCTGGCTGCATCTGATTTGGTTACATTGGGAGTTAAGTGGATCTGTAGTCACTGGGGTAGGTCTGCTTACAAACAGAAGCATGAACTCGAGGACTCAAGTGAATTATGAGTATATAGGTTTATGGAGTGCAGTGAATACTGGGAATAGGATTCTCTTGACACTTGAACTGCCATTACTAAACTATCAGAGCTTCTTCCTCAAGGTAGCTTTGTAGGTAAAGTGTTTGCTGGTCACTCTGAATGTATGCTTTTGAATCCCCTTTTTGAAATAGTCTGTGAAACCATTGTTGATGTCCATTGTGTTGTTGGGCTTGGAAATTTAAGAGTGAGTGAGTTAAGATTTAGGCAGCTTTTAGCACCATTCCAGAAATATCATGGTATGGGCTTCACACATTGTAACCCTGTGGGGAATCGAACCCGGTTCTTCAGCATGACGAGCGAACACTCTAACCACTTGGCTACCCCACAGCCCCTAGAAATCTAAGCAGAGACCATATAATAGATCTATCTATTATGTGGTCTCTGATCTAAGGAGAACCTTACAGCAGGATTGACTGTTTCCTTTTTTGTATCCAGGTTCAAACTGGGTAGAAGACTGCTAAAAACACTCAGTCTATTTGTTCATCTTTTGTTCATTGTAACATGGACTCTGTTTTTCTTGCATCCACATATCTTCATTCCTTTCTGTGGATTCTGAGATGTGTTTAGAACAAAAATATTGTTGGTAACTGCTAACATGGAAATAATCATTTGTCACTCAGTGAGACCATGAGAAGAGCAGTCTGACGAGGGACTCAGTGCCTCCGTGTCATAAAATGTGTTGTAACGAGAATCATTTCACCAAGTCAGTTGTGGTGAGAGTGCAGGAGAGTGCTCAGATGGCTGTCCACAAGGGGAGACAACTCATAGACAACTTACATGCGCCTGGCCGGGCATTCTGAAGGAGGCTTAAACTGTCTACAAGATGGAGTAATGTTTGAACCGCTTATGTATCATTCTCCTTTCAATTGCATGCTCTTATGGAATGGCAGAATTATACCATGCATGTCATTTATTTATCCAGTGATGATTCTGTAAGGGTATGGGTCGCCAGTGTCACTAGCTTGTCTGTGAGGTTTGTCTGAAGTAGGTTTGGTGGTCAGCCTGGAGGGCTGGTCTAGTGGCATAGCTTTGCTTCTTGCTCATTGCTCAGTCACTGGTGCAGGTTATTTACAGAGCTGTGATGTAGAAGGAACACTCCCAACTCCTTGAACATCTTTCACTCACTCACCAACACACCAGTGTGAGTCCAAGTGACCTGAAAGTCTTGTAATCCAGTAGAAGGGAATGGTTGCTTCATCATTATAGTGGATATATTACTGCTGACACTTGTAGGTTCCAGGACTGAGGCAGTTACATTGTTATACCATGGTTGTTAACATTAATATACCACGGTTGTTGACATTATTCTTACACTGTTGCTAACGTTGTTATTACATGTGTATTATATTGTTGTTATATTGCTCTGTCCCACTTTGGTTGGTTCCAGTGCTCTGGTGATATTGCTAGAATTTTCTGACTTACAAAAGTAAATATTTGCTGTATTCACAGAAATATTATCTTATATGGTACTTTTCTGTCTGTAATTCTGTCAATGCTTCAGCTGAAGCATGAAATAATGGTAAAAATCAAATCAAGAAATAATATCCTATCCAAAATGATGAGGGACTTTTTAGCCATGCATACCACCAGAGGTCAGTTTTTATTGAAAATAGTTACTTCATTTGCATAAGAATGGCCCCAGTGATATTGATGTTGTTGCAGTCAGGTGGTGATGAAAGTGTTGACATGGTGCACACGCATATGAGATAATGTACCTCCATCACAGCGCGGGGCTACTTCTCTTACAGCAAACACAAGAATTATGAATACACTTTATTATTTTGATTGGCTGACCATTGTCGTCAGACATTTATAATTGCTATTTAACACAGGCCATCAGAAACTTATTGATATGGTGTCGCAAGCCAAACTTAATAAAAGACGTCGTTGATTATGTTTATTGAATCCTTGGTTATAATCGCCTCAACAAATTCAGTCTTGAAAAACAGTGTAATTGCATTATTGACTAGTTACATTGTAAAGAAGTCTTCTGAGTTGACACTGTCGACGGATTAAATCAAAACACGGTCCGTGTGAGTCATACCTAAAGAAATCCAGCGGAATTAGACTGCATTGATCCCCCGGTTAAGATTTTAAATTGAAAGGTGAAAATTTAATGTAATAATTGATAAGAATTAATCTGAGGTGTTAACATGCTATTGACACCAGTCTCGTTTATTTCAGAGCCCCTAGCAGGAAGTGGAAGTATTAGCAGTGTTTGGTGGCATTGGCGTCATACAGTCAACTCCTATATGGTAAGACATCCGTGAGGCTCTACACAGGGGTGCTGAGGGAGGCAAAGCTATTTTTAAATATCATATTATTATTGTATCAGATCATATATTTATAGATATTCTTATTAGTTGTATTTGAACAAGCACATACATCTCAGATATTATTTGTAATTGGAAATATTGTTTTGACTTTTTGAAAGTATTGATGAAATTTTACCAAAAAAATTCCTCAGCATCCTCATCTGTATCGTTTTGCTGTATGCTCTGATGAAAGCTGTTTGACATATATTTCTTCATTTAATGTGTTTTCAGGGTTTATTTTATTCATGTGATGTCAGGGACATTTGTTATTTCCTGCTGTTCATCTGTACATCATGTAAATGTGAAACTGGGTCATATTGATTTTTCGCATTGATCTTTCCTAAAGGCCACATGCTCTGTGTTCAATAACACGGCAAAACAAATACAAATCTGGCATTAAACATTCTTGTTTTGTTAAGGTCTAAATACTCTGTGATTTCCTATGTTTTGAAGGGTTGAAGATGACCTTCATGGTATGCAGTGAGGACATGGTGTCACTTAATACAGTCGGAGTAGTTTTAAGGGATTGTGGGCTAATTAGTCATAAAGGTATGATCAACTAATGGAACAATGCAGTTCAAACAGGGCACCTGTCACTGAGATACACTCTAAGTAGCTCTGAACCAAACTCACTAACTCATGTAAATTGTTTTTCTTAAGGAGGCTATGTGGAGCTTATTGTGTTTTATGTTTTACAACACACACACATCCCCCACACCCCGCACCCACATACAACACACACACACACACACACACAACACACACACATCCCCACACCCACATACAAGCACACACACACATCCCCCATACCCCACACCCACATACAACATGCACACATCCCCCACACACACACACACCCACATACATACACACACACATCCCCCACACCCCGCACCCACATACAGCACACACACACACACACCCCCACACATACAACACACACACACACACACACACACACACACATCCCACACACCCACATACAACACACATCTCCCACACCCCACACCCACACAACACACACACCCGCCTACAGTCAGCAGACTCTGACCCAGATTCTCTGATGCGGTTAAGGACTTGGGTGTCCACATCCCTCTTCCTTGACTCCCACATGAGCAGGACCTGCTACTTTCACATCCATTGGTAACATTCACCTGACAACTGCCAACCAAGCCACACGAGCTCTTGTTACACAGGCCCACATAACAGCACACACATCTTGATAAGCTTCAGAACATCCCCACACACATCCCATATAACACAGTGTTGAAAGAACACTACCAGTTAGGGCCAGAATTGACACACCCCACACCCACATACAACACACATCTCCCACACACCCACACCCACATACAACACACATCTCCCACACCCCACACCCACATACAACACACATCTCCACACACCCCACACACATACAACACACACACATCCTCCACACCCACATACAACCCACACACACACATCCCACACACATACACACACACACATCCTCCCCACACATACCACACACACACACACATCCCCACACACACACACACATCACACACCCCCCCACACCCAACACCCCACACCCCACCTGTGCCCATGGTTTTCAGATTTATGGACTGCTTCATTCTGACTTTTCTACTAACTCCATGCAACTTTCTCAGATGATTTAGTCCCTGGGTGACCCCTTTACCATTGGTGCTGCAGCTGTATCATCATAATGCACCCTTATACACTCTCAACCCTTATACACTCTCAAAGCATGTACCCCAGTCAGTGGGTCAGTGTCAATTCTCAGCTTCCTTGGGATCATACAACTCAGCTGCCTGTGAGATGTTAGAAGGTTGTCACATTGCCATCCTACTGGGTACCCATTCACTGCTGGGTCAACAGGGTACAGTTGAACTCTGTCACTGAGTTACACCACATATACTACATGGTATAGTGGGGTCAGGACCAAAGAAACTCTCTGGAGATATGCTGCCTCATGCAGTCACCCATCCAACTATTCCCTGCCGACTACCCATCCACCAACTCTCCACTACCACTGTTGCGATCTATAAACACGAGGACTGAGGAATGTAACCTGTGTGTCTCTGGTGACGTACGTATTCAACAACTGGTTGCCTTCCCAAGTCTTGGTTATTCACAGGACACCATAGGGAGAACATTGATGATCTGCCGAAAACAACATGCACTCACTTGCAGTGTTGCTGGAAAACCTCCAGTGATGATCATGGCACATACCGTTATAATGATGACTGGTAATACCCGTTCCATGTCTACGATGCCATGATGTGGTAGATCTGCTGGTTCATCCAAGGTGAATGAGAGTAACTTTCCAAGCAATTCACAACCTAACCGCTATAATCTATGATAAGACATCATTTCTGACGTAACTCACACGTAACTACACAGACTTCTTACGGAGATGACTTACGACAGACACGCAGTAACTGGCAACTTTTTACGAGGCCTGTTGTCAAGGTAATGCCCGCATTGTTCCGATGATCAATTTCATTAGACTTGATTGAATTCTTAGAATTTGGCTGCAACAGCGATAGATGTTTTTGGTCGATTGTGTAGATATTTTTTGGATTAAGTCAGCAGACAGTTGGATGTAGAAAGGACACAGATGCATCAGGGGACTGTTTTTAGTGATGTCTAAACATCAATTTCCCCCAATTTGGCCACTTTGATGGTGAAGAAAGTGATGTATGGTGTTTGTGCCTGATCCACAGGAGGTCTTGAAACTTGCTAGTATGAAAGAACACACTCTGCTCCTGATGTATGCCAATCTCACACGCGTGAGAAAACATTTCTCACATTGGAGGACCTTCTCATATGAGAAGCAGAGGCATAAAAATCTTTGATCTCGCAATGTTTGAAAAGAGCACCACTTACTCCATGGAACTTTCTCAGACGATTTAGTCCCCGAGTGATCCGTTCGCCATTGGTGCTGCTGCTTTATTATCCGCTACCAATAACCTAAGTGTTGATCTCACTATCAGCCAAGTGTAAATCACACTGGTAATGATCACAGCTTTCATTATGTGTTTATTGGTGATCTGCAAACGGCTTGTGCAAGTCTGCAAGCCTTGCTCTCAATATATGCTGGTCAGCCTGCCAGGAAGCCATTAACTTGCTGAGTTACTAGTGTACAGTCGCCCGTCAGTGGCTAGGTGCTGTGTCCGTGGCGCACCAACATTAGCAAAGATGGTTGCAGGAAATTGGATTTTATTGGCCTATATTGATAGGTAGAGAAGGCAGACGGATTCAAGATTAATTCACTCATCTTTTCCGAGCTAATGTCTTCAGAAAATAACAAATTGCTCGACTGGTTTGTGCGAGTTGCCATCTTGGACATTCCAATTAGATAACATTATCTGCTTCCGAATCTAGAATGATGATGCTTCCAGCCCCGAGAGGGGTATTTACTTTCAATGAGCAGTGATATCATGATACTGTTGCTAAGGTGGTCAGTTGGGGACATAGCATTAATATTGATTTCTCAAGTAAACATTTTCGTGAAAAATATCAGGCAGTGAATGGTTTCAGGTGAGCAATTTTGTAGATATTAAAAAATGCAGGGTGAAATTATTTTTTGGGAGATATAATATTTTCAATATTTTCTGACATGGAAAATGGGTGCTATGCATGATATTGTTCTTTGTTTTGATTTGATTTGATTCAGTTTGATTTGGGAATGGGATTTCTCAATCTGCTTCATTTACAGTTTAGGAGTAGTTGCTAAAAGGGAGTCATTAGGTTGTTTCACGGTAATGTTCAACTTCTCAATGTGGTTTAAGTGCAAATTTAAAAGTTCGAATTTTTGCTGTGGTGATTTTACGAGATAATGACTGTTTTTATGAGAAAATAATTCCTGCTATGGGCTGTTGTTGTAAACATTTGTGTTGTCTTGGATTGAATGTTTATGATACGACTGGATGTAACTGAATCAAAAGCTATGAACACAATTATGGCTTTGACAGAGCTTCAAAAAGTGGGATACAATTCAATTTCTCCTTTACAATTCAATTAAACGTAGTACAATTGCTTACATAAATTTGATGTGTATCTAGATAAGTTAATCCTTGTGTGATAAGGACAGTGCCAAATTGTCTAAGATGAGTTAAATCAAATAATGTTGAATTGCAACGACTGTACTGTGATGACATTACAGTCTTGGAGAAGCAATTACAGCTCTTGGTGCAGGGGCCTTATCGCTTATTGGTTATTTCCTTCTCAATAAGTGAGACTAGGCTTGGCGACTATGTCCACGACAACTCCTTCATGTCGACACTTATACGACCTTCGTTTTTGGATTCTGTAATAAAAAGAGTGGACTATACCCAAGTGTGATATACAATTCTACAATGGACTTGTCAGTTCCTTCATCATGCCCCACAGAAATTCTGGCTTTTCCTCTACAAAGTTCATTTGTACAAAGATGGGTAAAAAGAGTGAAATAGACAGAAAAGTGAAGTTGATGGGTTTTATTATATTGTTGTCAATATACTGTCTATCTTGCATGATTGACACTAACTCACTGGCTCAGAATTTAACAAGTTTCAGTTTCATAAAAAGTACCGTCAGAAAATCGGTACTTTCAAATAATTGCAATGAGTTCAAGTAGAGTCCATATTCAAAGCGTGAATGCTTGTGGCCTGTACAGATTTAAAGCAAATGCATAAGTGATCAATCGAATGCTAATTTTATGTATGGGGTAAACTTTCATCCATGAAGTCATTCAAGGGACATAACTTTGTAGTGACCCGTAAAGTTTCCCAATTGAAACTAACGGCTCCATATTGTCTGGAGATGTCATGGTGTAATAGTTTGAGGAGATAAAGAATCCAAGATTATCTATGTTTGTGAAATGGAGGGTCCATCAGTGAAGTGGAATTGATTTGTTTAAATATTCACAATGTAAACCAACCACTGAGGCTTGAAAAATGCTCTTAAAGGGATTCAAACTGATACATTCTGAGGAATTTTATTGCCAGAATCACTTCACCACATAGCTGGTTTATATTGCTGACATGAAATGGACATAGAAGATGGGATTCTGAGAATTTATTCTACCCTTGTCATGTCCTGCTTCCTGTAAAGTCCTTACTGATCCCTCCAATAGGAAAGTATTCTGTTGTGTCAGAAACCTAATCCGACAACTTGACTGATATTAAACAGTGTGTTAAAGTAAACAACCGCTCAGTTTTGAAGTTTTTAAGTTTATGTTAAAGATGCTCATTCAGGAAATAAATTTGAGAGGCTTTCCAAAACTTTGATCCATAGGTTAAGGAATTTTTGACAGGTCAGGAGTGTCATGAAATGTCTGATCGAGAAGCACCTTACAATAATATTCCCGATTTCTTGCCTGGTATTCTCAAATCGGTGATCAGGGGATGGTTGTCAGGAAAGCAGCATGAAACTTATATCCAGTTTCCAATTAAAGCCCTGTGCTCCAGGGACAAAGGTTAGATTTAGAGATAGTGAATACAGACTCTAGGGCCTATCTCTGCAATGATAAAATCATGTTTTTGATTCCCCTGTTTTCGACAAAGTGTTCTGAGATTCTGGTGCTGGTTTGTGGTAAATGTTTGCCTAGGTTGCCTGACCACTACTGCCAGGCTGGTCATTTGGATTCCATCTGTGTTCCCGATAAGGACCATCTCAAAAGTCTGCAAGGCCTTAATTACCATAAGTGAGGAATGAGGAAAGGCATTGGCGTGTATGGAAGGAGAAATAAGAACTTTGTATTTGAGTGTGTGAAAGATATTGTTTGTAAGATTCATGTATGACCATTCAAGTTTATTATGAAAGATTCTTGTTAATTTGTAACCCAAGGGTTGATGTTACGGAAGCTGATTGAAACATTACTGTTACATACACACATACTCCCAGTGGTAATAGTGTGGAAGAGCCTGTAACTTGTTATTCCCACTCTGCAAGTTGGTTCTCATGGACCAGGAATGTTCTGGGCTGGAATGCCAGGGAGGATAAGATCATAAACAGCTTGGTTGTGTTTGAGATAACCCCCAGATAATGACCACAGGGTGAAGGGGGTGCTGTCAAAACAACTGGCACGAGTAGTGCCAATAGTAAGCACCAATGGTAAGTGCCAGTAGCCAGAGTTAATGGTACTGAAGACATCCAGATGACGCGACAATGTTGACTTATCTCTACAGCAGCGTGATATTGTGTTATGTTGGCAGAGTTCTCCATCACTCCTTTCCAGTCTCAAGAGAGGACAACGTCTAGCTACCCTTAGTCCTGCATTATGACTGTGGAATATACAATGATATATGTATTTATTTAAAGTCTGTTATATTATTTTGGCTCTATCATATGCAGTGTATTTAACTGGTGCAAGCCATACCAAACACATGCAAGGGAAAGTCAATGGCTAACTACCATGGGTGTAGGTCAGATTATGGAGTTCCATGATATCAGTTTGTTGCTAAAATGTATTAAGTCATAGGAGATTTCATAAACTACATATAAGTCTCACTTTGCCCCAGACACCCTCTCACATGAGGTTTGACATTAGAGAGCAGCATCGTTGGTCTTATCCAGCTCAGTCTGCAGTTCCATGGTTGACAGGGATCTGTGATCTTTGGTTGGTTGATAACAAGACACGTTGTCTTTGCAATCTTTTATTGCACCATAATTCTGATTTCTTTTAAAAGAAATATTTATTTATTTATTTGTTTGTTTCTGACCCAATATGAGGAATAATGCTATCTAGGTTCAAAGATATATTGCATTTGATTGTAAATTATGAATGCTAAGATATATTCAGATTATACAAAGAAGAATTCTGCTGATTTTTTAGTAGGGTGTGTGACGTCTATTGCACTAATGATGTAGAATTGTATGCCTTGCATCACTGTGGGGCTTCCTATATTCAACAGAATCTGAAACAAGTATATCCAAGAAAACCAAGTCTAGAATATGTAGCAACTTTAGATTTCTTCTGAAAATGAAGGTTTCCAGGCTCCTTTTCATTATATTTTATGTTTATAATCTATGAACTGGTTTTTTTCTGTAAAATATGTTCATATGACTACTTGTTAGTCTACACTTGTTTGTACTTGTGACAATACAATATGTTACTGTGTACTTGTGACAATACAATATGTTACTGTGTACTTGTGACAATACAATATGTTACTGTGTACTTGTGACAATACAATATGTTACTGTGTACTTGTGACAATACAATATGTTACTGTGTACTTGTGACAATACAATATGTTACTGTGTACTTGTGACAATACAATATGTTACTGTGTAGTTGTGACAATACAATATGTTACTGTGTGTACTTGTGACAATACAATATGTTACTTGTGTACTGTGACAATACAATATGTTACTGTGTACTTGTGACAATACAATATGTTACTGTGTACTTGTGACAATACAATATGTTACTGTGTAGTTGTGACAATACAATATGTTACTGTGTACTTGTGACAATACAATATGTTACTGTGTACTTGTGACAATACAATATGTTACTGTGTACTTGTGACAATACAATATGTTACTGTGTACTTGTGACAATACAATATGTTACTCTGTACTTGTGACAATACAATATGTTACTGTGTACTTGTGACAATACAATATGTTACTGTGTACTTGTGACAATACAATATGTTACTGTGTAGTTGTGACAATACAATATGTTACTGTGTACTTGTGACAATACAGTATGTTACTGTGTACTTGTGACAATACAGTATGTTACTGTGTACTTGTGACAATACAGTATGTTACTGTGTAGTTGTGACAATACAATATGTTACTGTGTACTTGTGACAATACAATATGTTACTGTGTAGTTTTGACAATACAATTTGTGACAATACAATATGTTACTGTGTACTTGTGACAATACAATATGTTACTGTGTACTTGTGACAATACAATATGTTACTGTGTACTTGTGACAATACAGTATGTTACTGTGTACTTATGACAATACAGTATGTTACTGTGTACTTGTGACAATACAGTATGTTACTGTGTACTTGTGACAATACAGTATGTTACTGTGTAGTTGTGACAATACAATATGTTACTGTGTGCTTGTGACAATATAATATGTTACTGTGTAGTTGTGACAATACAATTTGTGACAATACAATATGTTACTGTGTACTTGTGACAATACAATATGTTACTGTGTACTTGTGACAATACAATATGTTACTGTGTACTTGTGACAATGCAATATGTTACTGTGTAGTTGTGACAATACAATATGTTACTGTGTAGTTGTGACAATACAATATGTTACTGTATAGTTGTGACAATACAATATGTTACTGTGAACTTGTGACAATACAATATGTTACTGTGTACTTGTGACAATACAATGTTACTGTGTAGTTGTGACAATACAATATGTTACTGTGTAGTTGTGACAATACAATGTAACTGTGTAGTTGTGACAATACAATATGTTACTGTGTACTTGTGACAATACAATATGTTACTGTGTAGTTGTGACAATACAATATGTTACTGTGTACTTGTGACAATACAATATGTTACTGTGTACTTGTGACAATACAATATGTTACTGTGTACTTGTGACAATACAATATGTTACTGTGTACTTGTGACAATACAATATGTTACTCTGTACTTGTGACAATACAATATGTTACTGTGTACTTGTGACAATACAATATGTTACTGTGTACTTGTGACAATACAATATGTTACTGTGTAGTTGTGACAATACAATATGTTACTGTGTACTTGTGACAATACAGTATGTTACTGTGTACTTGTGACAATACAGTATGTTACTGTGTACTTGTGACAATACAGTATGTTACTGTGTACTTGTGACAATACAGTATGTTACTGTGTAGTTTTGACAATACAATTTGTGACAATACAATATTTTACTGTGTACTTGTGACAATACAATATGTTACTGTGTACTTGTGACAATACAATATGTTACTGTGTACTTGTGACAATGCAATATGTTACTCTGTACTTGTGACAATACAATATGTTACTGTGTACTTGTGACAATACAATATGTTACTGTGTAGTTGTGACAATACAATATGTTACTGTGTACTTGTGACAATACAATATGTTACTGTGTACTTGTGACAATACAATATGTTACTGTGTAGTTGTGACAATACAATATGTTACTGTGTACTTGTGACAATACAATATGTTACTGTGTACTTGTGACAATACAATATGTTACTGTGTAATTTGTGACAATACAATATGTTACTGTGTACTTGTGACAATACAATATGTTACTGTGTACTTGTGACAATACAATATGTTACTGTGTACTTGTGACAATACAGTATGTTACTGTGTACTTATGACAATACAGTATGTTACTGTGTACTTGTGACAATACAGTATGTTACTGTGTACTTGTGACAATACAGTATGTTACTGTGTAGTTGTGACAATACAATATGTTACTGTGTGCTTGTGACAATATAATATGTTACTGTGTAGTTGTGACAATACAATTTGTGACAATACAATATGTTACTGTGTACTTGTGACAATACAATATGTTACTGTGTACTTGTGACAATACAATATGTTACTGTGTACTTGTGACAATACAATATGTTACTGTGTAGTTGTGACAATACAATATGTTACTGTGTACTTGTGACAATACAATATGTTACTGTATAGTTGTGACAATACAATATGTTACTGTGAACTTGTGACAATACAATATGTTACTGTGTACTTGTGACAATACAATGTTACTGTGTAGTTGTGACAATACAATATGTTACTGTGTACTTGTGACAATACAATGTAACTGTGTAGTTGTGACAATACAATATGTTACTGTGTACTTGTGACAATACAATATGTTACTGTGTACTTGTGACAATACAATATGTTACTGTGTAGTTGTGACAATACAATATGTTACTGTGTAGTTGTGACAATACAATATGTTACTGTATAGTTGTGACAATACAATATGTTACTGTGAACTTGTGACAATACAATATGTTACTGTGTACTTGTGACAATACAATGTAACTGTAGTTGTGACAATACAATATGTTACTGTGTACTTGTGACAATACAATATGTTACTGTGTACTTGTGACAATACAATATGTTACTGTGTAGTTGTGACAATACAATATGTTACTGTGTACTTGTGACAATACAATGTTACTGTGTAGTGACAATACAGTATGTTACTGTGTAGTTGTGACAGTACAATATGTTACTGTGTACTTGTGACAATACAGTATGTTACTGTGTACTTGTGACAATACAATATGTTACTGTGTACTTGTGACAATACAATGTGTTGACCGTATAGTTGTGACAATACAATATGTTACCGTATAGTTGTGACAATACAATATGTTACTGTGAACTTGTGACAATACAATATGTTACTGTGTACTTGTGACAATACAATGTAACTGTGTAGTTGTGACAATACAATATGTTACTGTGTACTTGTGACAATACAATATGTTACTGTGTAGTTGTGACAATACAATATGTTACTGTGAACTTGTGACAATACAATATGTTACTGTGTACTTGTGACAATACAATATGTTACTGTGTAGTTGTGACAATACAATATGTTACTGTGTAGTTGTGACAATACAATATGTTACTGTATAGTTGTGACAATACAATATGTTACTGTGTAGTTGGGGCAATGGGGTAGAATAGTGGTTAAAGTGTTAGCTCGTCACACCGGAGGCTCGAGTTCGATTCCTCAAATGGGCATAATGTGTGACACCCATTGCTGGTGTCCCCTGCCGTGATATTGCTGGAATATTGCTAAAAGCAGCGTAAAACCCAACTCACTCACTGTGCAGTTATCTATATGAGCCAACAGTGGTAAAGAGACATGCACAAAGATGGACTACATTTTATCTCATTCTGTTTCTGACCTTATGCTTTCTTGCTTCTGAATCACTACTTTTATCGATAATTCTGAATTTTTGGACATTTAAACTTAAAATTATAAACAAACCGTGAGATGATGAGGATAATCTCATCTTGTCATGTTTACATCAACAGCCAATCCCTATACTTTGCACTTCCTGATTCAGATTGCTTTTCCTGTAAATCTGAATGTTTTTGTAATAGCTCCAATTCATCTACAGATAAAATCGTTTACACTCAAGCCAACACAAGACTTTTTCCTGTCTGGATTGAAACAAGTCTCGTGTATCATAGAAAACAAGCATGAAGCACGGTGTGCAATGCCCTCCATGTGTAGACATGTTCGGTGTTAACCCCACTCACGTGATGTCAAGCAGTAAATTGGTGAACATTGGATACGATTGATGAACACTAATAAATTCAAATAAGCCGTTGATCATAAGCACCAAGCAGCTCCTGCCATCACAGTGCATTCCATCTCTAGCCTGTGTAAAGTTGTTTTCATCTAAACAAGATTTCATTTGTTAACAAAATGAAGATTATGAATAAAATGACCATCTTTGTCATGAAGATTTGTTTCCGATTTCAACAAGTCTACGACTACAGTCATTCATTATGAGATTGATTTTTCTCATGAAATATTTAAATATGATATTGTTTTCCCTTAAAACAAGCTGTAAAAAATGTGGGGTATTGCAGTATTATTGCTACATGTGGCAGCTGACCATAAAATTGGTACCAATTAATGTTTACCAATTAATGTTTTTAAATTTTGTTTAATATTTGTAAGTGTGCTGAATTAAAAAGTTGACCAATGAGATTGGTGTACTGTAGGTAAACTGCTGACATAGCAGATTTGTTATAAAATGTCTCTGTAGGCAGTAAGTGGGTGAGACTATTACTTGTGTGAAAGTGCTACTTGGATTCTGATAACATGTTCATAATTGCTGATGTATTTTGACATTTCAGTGATTGATAAAGTTAATGTAATTGTTTACCTGTTCCGATTTGAATGATGGATAGTTTATTTAGGAGATGTGTGTATGGATACAGTATTAATCTATGTGGGTTGATAATTGATATTTAATGTCTAATTGTTTTTTATTCTGGTCTTTTCTGTCAGCATAAACACCTGTTTAGCTGTCTGGCTTTTATCATTATGAATTAACAGTATCAGATTACTCTAAGTGTTTCTGGAGATCATGTTTCCTCAGCTTCATTTAGACATAATAAAGCAAGCAGTAAATGAAGATCTCGTATTGATTTCCATTCATATATTAAGGGATTGTGTCATAAATATTTCCACAGTTTATGTTTTATTAATGAATAATTATGTCCATGAAAAAAGCAAATGCATTTGATTGTCTGGTGATTCATGTGAGCCTGTCAATTAAGGACTAAAATATGACAGTATGATGCTTTCCAATTTGTGGAATTATTTTTTAATTAACTATTGATATGACCCCTGTACTAACATTCACCCAAATAGGAAAATGGGAAGTGTTTCCATATCCCTGGAAACAAAACCTAAATATTGATATATGAATAACATATTAACATGTAATAAGAATTAAGTGCATTTCGGAATTAAAAGTGTAAAACAAAGTACTTGCACCTTGTGACTTAATGAGCATACGCAACCAACAAGCTAAATGTAGAAAAACTGTCAGCAGATGTAATCTCGTTATTGTAATCTTATTTCTAGAGGTCACTTCATTTTGGCATGTGATGGTAATTATCTCCCTTGGGAGGACTTTGGGAGAGCATTTTGTAGTTTTTACACCATACGATAATAGACAGATTCCGCAATCCAGGGATGAGATTATAGGAAGCTCCCTCGTTGCGTGATCATTTTGTAACCATTATGTGCGTGTAACGGATGTTGGCGTAGTTAGCAAACATCCTGCATCTACCCGGTATATCTCCTCATCTATAATGTAAAACTTATAGGTAGTTTTATTGTTATGTCCTTATTGAGTGTGTTTCCCTTGTATGTAAGTTCCCATTATTTTGTCAGATGCAGATAATTAATGATATATGGTTCATCTTGGAAATATATAATGACTAGGAATGGGTTATGGGTATCTCAGTGTGGTTTTGCTGCCAAAACGTACCTATATATTATTGACTGCAAATCTTTTGTAAGCAATAACAAACTGCCATTTGAAGGAGACTATTTTCCATCATGGGTAATGTAAGATGTGGAAGACAAGATATAACCCTTGAATGATCAACTGGATATGTGGATATTCGAAAATATATCTTTACTAAATTATCATTAAGTGGTACATGTGTATTAACTAGTTCTCGTTTGCTACTACTTACGCTTTGCCAAGATAATGGTGGGTGTTATTTAGTGGTGTAAATAGCAGAAGAATGTTACAGTGTAACTATGGGTAGATGTATCTCTTGGTTGTCGGGGGGGGTTTCATTTTTTTTTTTTATATAAAAGTTGAAATTATAACAAATAAATTTCATCCCATGCTTGTGGAATTAAACATGCATTTTGTTATGAAAACAATGTAATGTTTATTTGAAGAGTCAACTCATTGGTAAAAGATATAAGTATTTTGGCCTGGTGTTAGAATTTTTATATCCTTCACCCTTTTTCAGTGGATTTTCGCTGTTTGTGAGTAATAAATCTGATGACGATGTGCTAGTGAGATAGCTTTCCCCCAGTTGTTGTCTTGCTTCCTGTTTTGCTTGTTGCAATTATCAAGAGAAGGCTTTCCTCATGAATGTGACACAGCACACAGGGGCGGCAGTAACAGCACCTCGCGCACAGTGCCACAGCCATACATCTGCCAAACCAACCACTGCTTCTGCTGTGGTGTAACCATAGACGCCTCACTTAACTTCTCCAATATCCACATGAGGTAATTACATTGTATCCACGACACAATAAGTGGCAGGTCCTGAGACTAAATTATCAAACTACCTACACAGTAGCTCATAAAAATCGCCAACCTACAATTAGCCGTGACAGTTTTGTATACCCATCTACCTCCAGACATTGGCCATCGCTGCCTAATGGCAGATTACCCAGAACCCCTAGTTGATGGACTGGGAGACACGGTGATGAACATCTTACACCAGCCTGTGTGGGTTACCTAATTTGTAGGATATCTTATGATAACCCAGACTGGTGGTAATGTGGTTGTTCCAGAGGGATGTGATAGGTGACAATCTTGTGTTTGTTGCTGGGCTTGGCAAGGCTTGGGAGGGGAGGACAGATGAACGGGGGATGAGTTCCTCGAGAAATCCAAATCCATTTTCGCCAAATTTAATCAAGGGTAAGACAGCTCTGGGTGCCTGAAATTTAATTTCCAGCTTTCTCTGTCAAAATATTTTCTCTTTGATCATTTGATAGGAAAAAGTCCTCATAAAGTTAAACTGTGTCATATTGACAGAACAAAATTAGATATGATAGGAAATACTCAGGCATTGATCAGTGTAATGTATATGTCAAGTTTTTAAGCTAGAGTGAGTGAGTTTTATGTTGTGCTTAATAATATTCCCACCGGATCATGACCACAGTAGGTGACTGAGTAACCGAGGAATCAAACCAAGGTATATAATAAATAATATAGTTGTGTGTTATATACTGTTTGTATGGTATACGGCAACGTATGGCACACTGGGTTTACACTACAAGGGCCTGCAGTTTCTCATCCAAAATACCAGTAACTGCAAACATTATAAAAGAAGACTCATATACTATTCCCCAAAAGTTAAGGATTACCCATTTTTTCATATTTCTGTAATATTTTGTTAACTACAGTAATAGAAAAGAAGAGGATAGTCCTGAACTTTATATTTATAATACTTACTTTTTTGTATGTTTTCTTACTTGTTAAAAATTATGAGTGGACTTGTCAATACAATAAAGAATTATTGATTTGGTCTTATGATACTTTTGTACACATGTTTATCATGTTTATGATTATCTGTATTTGAAATGGCTTGAGGGATAGCATAGGTGTTAAAGCATCAGGTTGTTGCCCCAAGGGCTAGGTTCAATGGGAACAATATGTGAAGCCCATTTTGAGAGAGTTGCTTTGTGAATTTGCTGCAATACTGCTAAAAGTGGTGTAAAACCCAACTCACTCACTCACTCGTTTGTATTTCATTGCTGTTCAGGGCCTGAGTTCACAAATCAGTCCTAGCACTAGGACAGTCCTAACTTCCATACTTTACCCTGGACTAAAGAATGTTGAAGTGTTTTGGTCACTTTGTGAAAGAGGAAACTCACAGCAATAGGCAGGGTTTTACAGGACGTGTGATTCCTGCGTATTTGACACAGAAATTTGATGAAGTACCCCCAAACTAAAATCCAGTGCATCCTTGTGGACGCAATATAATTTTTTTCTGGGAATGAACTTTCTGAGTTTGTAATGATACCCCATATTAAAATATAAATATTCTGTTTACAATCATTATTCCAATGACATTGAAAGTAACACATATTATAACATAATCATTATCAAGTGGGAAGCGTCCATGATCATTGATTTGATGGACCCCCCCAATTTTGGAAATGGACTCTCAAAAACATATGCCCTGAGTCCCCCAGGACTCCCAGTTTCAAAGAGCTATATAAAACCCTGTTATAGGTATACCTCGTATAAATGCCCTGAAGTTGAGCAGAATGTTCCAGTACTGTCTTGGATTCCTTCATCCAGCTTACTGGTGTCTGTGGAATAATGTGATGAAGCATTGAACCAGTATCTTTCATGACATATCCTTCATGTTGCAATATCAAGAGTGGAGGTAAAATGGGCCTCATGTTTAGGATTATTCCACTTGTATAGCTTCATGTGTCTGCATGTGTGTGCATGTGTGTGTCTGACTAATGCAGGGTGATAGTGCTGGTCCAATAGAAATACCATGTTGCAGTTTAACATGAATAACCCACTCAAACTGAGTGATACTGATAACCAGTGCTTCTATCTCTAATGCTGAGAATCAGACAAGGAAACAACAAGTGATATCAACATATTTAACTGAGACACATTGATGATTGGACCTGCCTTCAACTCTCCTGGCAGACATTCTATCCATGAAACCTTAATTCAGTTGTAATATGAAGGCGAAACCCCTCAAGTACAGCATAGCCTTTACATCAGGATATGTTTGTTGTTTCTTTGTCTGACATTGACAGATGTATGTTTTCATTGTACTCGGTGTTCAAAGAGGATTTTGAGAATGACAAAAATAACCCTTCTTTTAAAAATCAAAAGTTTTGACTTTTTCAGTATTCTGTCTTTGAAAGTAACCTTTCCCAGCCATTGATGAAGGTATGAAGAAGATTGTTTGATGAATATTACTGAGTTACCTTTATAACAGCCCCTTGAGGTGATTTCTGTAAGCCTAGTCGTGAAAGGTTTATAAAGAAATCAGTTTACGGATGGCCAGTATCAAGCCGCCATACCGTCAATTCTTGAATACATGATAAACAAACGCTGCATGCTTGCAGATGCTTGTATACACATCTCGAAGTGACATTTATTGAGTGTATACAATGGCGTAACGTATACCTAGACCTGTATACATGTGGTAATATTAGATAACACCCAGGTTCCGATAACACGGAGCTGTTTGTTTATCCCCAATTTCACCCCTCCCGACATTGGACGATCCTCTCACTGGTGTGCCATGATAATTCCAAAGTTTGACAGTGATAAATCTTGTACATTACCATGGTGTCATTTCGCCCAGGCCTTCATCTATTGTGAGGCAGGAGACCCACCTAGCAGGCCGGTGCTAATTGTCATCATAGCCTGTTTCAGCCTCATCTCTGGTAGAGTCCAAAAAGGCCAATTTTATTTGCGGAACCAGCAGGCCAGCTTCTGATGTATTGTTTACAATAGAGAATGCAGAACCCAGGGAGTCTCCAGTTACTGATGCTGTCCCCGTCATCCACTTCGTTTATCAACCTTCCTGCAAATGACTCTGCCAATAGGTGGCATCTCGGTCTGTGAGTAGTGTATCCCATCCAAATTAAGGTCAGAGGTCATAATTGAAAGGACCCTTGTGATTGGCTGAATGGTGGACTGAGTGGGTAAGCATCCCTTGGCATGGATACAGATGAGGTTTATGACATTGTAGGCTAACACTTCCATCACTTAGCTGTGAGCTGGTTTTACTGGGTGACATTGATGACAATTTGCAATCAGTAGAGTGATTGATATCGCCACCACCTTCATCTCATGCGGACATTTTTTGAAAACTTGTTCGGAGGATCTGGTGTGTGGATTTTGTGATATGATGTTTCTGGCTGTCAGAGGATTGTGTTTACCTTTGTAGCAACGTGAAGGCGCTACACCTATCTCCTCAGTAAATGCGTCTATTTCAAGCCAGTGACGCACATAACAGCTCGCTCATTTACCTTCCTTCATGTAAGTACAGCTCCATCTCCCTTGCCCATTGCCCTGGGTAAGTGTAAAACCAATATTGCTTTAACAAATCATCCTTGCCATCTAATGTGTCAAAGCAATTATGCCAATAACCAAAATATGTTTCAATCCTAACCAAGGTGCTATCTTGGCTCCAACAATAAGGTTGATGCCAATATCCCTTTCACTTGCTTATGTATGATCCAGATTCTTTCTTTCAGTCATAATTAATCCCCCGTTTGAAGACCGTGATAAGTAACTGATAAAGGCTGATCTTCTTCTTCTAATCAGGCTCATAAAAGTGTTAAAGAAAAAGAAATACAATACAATACAGTTCAAGGCAAACATTATGGTCTCTTTAGCTGTAATGTTGAATGGAAGTAGATTGTTGGCTTGGATTTGAAAGATGAAGTAGGGTTGTTAGGAAAGTAGGTTCTTGTAATGTCCATGCTATCAGCGTGACTGATGATATGTGCGAGATATTGACATTTCTAGATATGATATGTACAAGGGTTACCGACAAATGCAAGGAGTGAGTTAGAAAATCCATGTAATTGAGGTTGTTTATGAGATACATGTAATGTGAGGGTTCCAAGCTGTTAGGGAATAAGTTACAGATCTCCGACGCAGTTGGGAAACACCTGAATGATGTAGTCTTGATTCCTCACTCAGTGACAACAGGTATTTCAGTGTGTTGTTTGTATTGCCAGGGAAAAGATGAGTCTATTCCTCTGTATGATTAAATAGTTTCTCCACTTGCTCGGAGGTGATTAGCAGAATTTGTACTTTGTATTTGAGGGCTGTTTTAAGGGTGATGACATATTGAAATAGGTTGATTTTTCTTGTTCTTTGTGGACAAAGTTTTAGCCTATCTTGCACTCAGTAATTCATGGCAAAACGTTTTACCTGGGGCTATCTTTATGGCATTATTTTT
Source organism: Haliotis rubra (assembly GCF_003918875.1). Classification (NCBI taxonomy): domain Eukaryota; kingdom Metazoa; phylum Mollusca; class Gastropoda; order Lepetellida; family Haliotidae; genus Haliotis; species Haliotis rubra. Next base: position 2,625,257 of record NW_025766980.1, on the reverse strand, counting down.
GTAACTATAAGTTTATTTTTGTTTCTCCATGAAAACCAAGTCTTTTCATAACCTGGTCCTCACTGGAAATGTCAGCCTGACTGTTCCATTCGCTTCGTTCCCCTTGGGTGGTGTCAAGTAACCTTCTTTCCCCCCTGTCTCTTTCTGTTTCTCAAAACAACCCCCTTGTTGTGTAAAACTTCCCTGATAGCAGGCTATCATGCTTCCAATCTACTCCAACCAGGGTCGTCCTCCCAGAGAGGCTGGGACTGGCCAAAACACTGGCAGTTGTGCGAAAGTGTTTTCATGCCCCTTGCCTCAGCAGTCCTGGATGAAAGGGACACCATCTCCCTGCATCATCTACACTGTTTATTTAGGAAGTTTGGTTGTATATTGCTCTGTTGTTAGGAGAGTACTGGAGGGGGGATGGGGATCATGAGGGCAGGGATGATGAGTGGGGGTGATAATGAGGGGTGGGGAGGGATGGGGGTTGTTCAGCTTGTGCTTGTCAATGATGCATTAATAATGGGTGTATGTCATGGAGGATTTCATTTCAAAAACATTGTTTTCGAATTTGAGGTATTTCTGAAAAGCGTGGAAACAAATGTTTGACAGACATTTGCCTTTGAGGCATGTTTGGTTTGTTTGTTGTTGATTGATGCTCTCAGCAATATTCCTGGTACATGGCGGCATTCAGGAAATAATTTAGTCTGGACAAGAATATCCAGTGATTGAGGGCATTTGGATCGAACATGAACATCCAATCCTTAATTCTAAGTCTTGATCGCCTCTTACAACAAGTGGGGCGGTAGCTCAGTGGTTAAAGCTTTCTCTCATCACGCTGAAGACCCGGGTGTGATTCCCAACATGGGTACAATGTGAAGCCCATTTCTGGTGTCCCCTGGTGTGATATTGCTGGAATACTGCTAAACGCAGCATGAAAGTAAAGTCACTCACTTACTCTTACAACAAGCATGGCTTGCTGAAGGCCAGTTCTGTACCATATCTTCACAGGTAGCATGTTCTGTCATCGTGTTTGCTTCAGTTATGTCCCCTGTTTCATTTCATATGCTTTTAATTTTTTCAATCAATATGTTAATGAAATTGTTACTGTAAATAGAAACTAATTATGTATTATAGGCGGTTGCAAGCATACTGCCATTGGATTGCATAATGATGACTTTGGAAAGAGTTATTGAGTTTACAAACACTTCTGGTTATTACAGCGAAGGATTAGTAAAGGGCTCTTATAATGTATTAGTTTCTGTCAGTGTTTTCGAAAGAAATACTTCTGAGTATGATTTATGTAATTACAAACGTAATCAGTTTCAGTTTTACAAAATGTGAGTAAAGTGTATGAATGAATGTCTTATGTATATTTTCATGTGATTATATCCTTCCAGTAATGCATTTAGATGCATTTAACAGTACCTACATAGAAATATAGGACTCCTAAAACAAACTGACTACTTTAATATTGTCAAAGAAACATTTGTCATTATACGAGTTCTGTTGACTTAATACAGAGACTCCTTTGACGTCCATTAGAAGGGATGCTGGTATGCTAATACTAGAACATCAGACATATATATGCTATCAAACCAACAATTTTCTGATATTACCAAGATTAAAGGAACCTTCTTAAGTATCTAATTTAATGTTTGAAAGTGATAAGATGAAAGGAATGGAAATGAATTTTATTTTGTTCATAACATAAAAAGGAATGCCATCAGCTGTTTCATGTATATTTTGCAGCTTGCATGTCTTATCGTGATTGGCATATACAGGGATCAGCTTGTGTGTTTCAGCTCTGTGTGGGCTCCCGGTGTGATGCTTGAATGGGCCCTTTTATTAGATTGCAGTCATCATTAAAGTGTCAAACTTTCACATGTTTCTAAATAGGGCTTATGTACTGTGGAGCTGGTTTTTATAATTGGCCATTGTTTCAGCTACGCCCACAGAGCGTGGTACTGCTAAGGTGTTGGTTCAGCAATTGACGTCAGTTTACAACTTAATAGGAAAGGAATTACTTTTAAAGGAATATGAATTATGCAATGATTTCTTGGGCCGTACAAATATAGAGGTTTGTTTTTGAGGCTTTTCTTCTGGGAATTTCTCAATCATCAAGCTCATGCTTTGGGAATTTGTGCAATTTATCAAATAAGAAAATTGTTTAAAATATAATAAATTTTGAAATTGCAATAGTTTTTACAAAGGGTACAAAATAAAAAAGTATGGGATTTAAGACACATGAATAAAGAAATTTGTGGGTTTTTTAATCTGTACTTGGAATTGCAAATTCGTAACATTTTGAGAATTTATGCTACTAATTCTATTGGTTGTGATCTGTGTTATTAACTGCACATGACAGGAACTGTGTATGATTGCCTTATTTCGGAAAATTGTTATTCCTTGATTTTGAACTGATACATGAACAGTGGCGATGACAGCTATTTCTGTTCTATTGTTCCTAATACTGGAGTGATACAAGGACATTAACACAGATATTTCAGATTCAGGTACAGATACATCTTGCTGCACAACTGTCAATGTTTAGTGATGAATAATTATCAATATTTTCTGTGCAATGCCTGGAACTCATAATATATCAATAAGTAAATATTTTTCAACTTATTTTTATTTAAGCTGAAACAGCTGTGTAAGGGTAAACCTAAATCCTGATATTTCATGTTTGAATATTGATCAAGGTTTTCATTGTTGCTATGGATATTTAATGAATGTAGCACAGAAAATATATAAATTTTAGGATCATGTTTTTCCTAACAATAACACTCAAACTGTTTATCACTCATTTTAATGAAACAACTGTTTGTGAAATACACAATGTTATCATTATATTTTATTTATGAATATTTGTCAGTGTGCTTTTTAACAGTCATTTTAAGTGTATTCAAGGAAAGGTAAGTTGGGATAACGAGAAAATAATATGCAAATTGTGTAACACGTGTTGACGTTCTATGTTTTGCATATGTTGCCAGCTCTAAGTCCACTTATCCCAAGGGCTCAAGAGCCAATTTCCTATATGAATGATAATCACATGCATATTTAGACGTCCGAAGCGCCCCAGGTGGAGTTGAGGCAGCCCCAGACGGTGATGCGAGGCCAGCCTGTTCCTAACATGGCTATTTCCGGTTTTTGAATAATATAACACAATTTTCTAGTGCTTGGCAATTAGCAGAAGTTGTGAATGGGAGATGGAAACAGTTACATTTAATAATTGTGTGAGTATGTTTTAATAATGTTACGGGTGTACTACGAATGGGGTTTGGTAGACCATTTACATTGGATATTGTCTTTATGGTTTCGGAATGTGTGTTTATTTGTGTCTGTAGATGGATAATGGGTCTAGACTGTATGACATGGTGAGGTATGGTGCAGGTACGATGGTGAGTCTTTGAAACAGAGTACAACATCCAATCATATATTAAGAATATACGCCTTTGGTGATTATTATACATATTTAACTTTTCTGCTGTATATTTGCAATGCACTATCACATGAGTGTTATAATGTCTTTAATATATGATAGATCTCTTAGCATAGTCCATATTTTCATTCACTATGTCATTTTAGAAATATCATTGGAATATACTCCCACAGAGATGCCTGAAATTATCACTGCCAAATTGCAGCAATTTTTACACAATAGCACTATTACATCCAAACCTTTGTGAAGGTTCGCAAATAGGTTTTCAAGTAACAAGGCATTAAATCAACATATACAGTGCAGTAAAAGTATATCCTGCAAGTGGATCAACTTGGCATATTTATTGAATCTGATAGCAAGTGTAACGGATTGGTTTCCTGCATCAACAACGCTGACTATTGTATGGTTAATGATGTCTTGGCTCTGCAGGAGGTAGACTGTGAAGACAAGTAGTTATTACATGATGATGATGATGATGACGATGATGCTTAGTCATGATAATGATGAAGAGTGTGTAGACAAGTAGTTATTACATGGTGGTGGTGATGGTGGTGATGATGATGGTGACGACGACGACGTTTAATGATGAACAAGTGATGATGACCGTGTGAGAGACCATTGTTTTTATGGCACGTGGAACATTGTTCGTATGGCCATGGTGATTATAACAATTGTATTTATAATGGTCATGATAAATATTGTAGTGATAAAGAATATTGCTTAATTCGATACTTAGAGCGATAACAAACTTAATGATGCTTAATAAATGTTTATATTTGGTGGTGATGTTGATAGTTGATTTGATGATAATAATTACAAGAGGAGGAGGACTACGACAATGGCGAAAATTATGCATTGTTCCGTTGTTGAAGGAGATCGGTAATAGATTTCGACATACTCACGATTGGGTTTAAGGTGAGAGTTAATCCCATTGAAAAAGCAAATATCACACATTGTCAGCAAGTTCTTTGTGACTATGAAATGTGCGAGTCCTTTGTAAGTAATTGGAAATGCTGGCAAACCATTGTCATTCTCTCAGGCTAAATGGTCCTTTGTTTATCCTGGGTTTGAAGTTGCTCTTGTAGATGGTGAGTGAAACGTCCACAGCTCACGTCTAAACGTGTGATAGATTGTCAGAATAATGGGATAATGGAGTGATAATTGGGCAAAGGTGTTAGAGGAATTAATCAAAGAAATGGATTGCCATGGTAATGAGGTGATAATGTGTTAATGGTAATTTGTTGGTATCACTAGACGGACAGCTGACCTCCACGTAAGTCATCATGTGGTGTTGTAAATGCAGGGACGGTACTTATGGACACGTGGTCCAGTGGATGACAGAATATTTCTCAGGGTAGGTCTGAAAATCCACAGAAAACTATTTAAATTAAAGTAATCATCATACAATTTCAGCCATGTGATGAAACCTAGAAACAAAAGTAAAGCATTGAAATGTTTGTGGTTTGTTTGAACAGAGGCATTTTGTTAATTATTCACTCGTCATGCAGAAAGTCTGAGTTTGTTTCCCATTATAGGTTCAATGTATCCCTCACCTTGGTATTGCTGGAATATTGCTGATAGTGGCAGAAAGTCATACTCACCTAAGGTTTACCATCTGTGTGGAGCTGATAAACAGCAGGCACATTCCTTCCACACGTTGAGGGTCCAGCTTCACTTCATTCTCGCATAGGGCGGTGGGGTAGCCTTGTGGTTAAAGTGTTTGCTCCTCACACCGAAGACCAGGGTTCGATTCCCCACATGGGTACATTGTATAAAACCCATTTCTTGTGTCCCCTGCCATGATATTGCTGGAATATTGGTGAAAGCAGCAATAAACTCACTCACTCACTCCTGGCATATTTCTATTACACCCCACCCTGATATTGCTGGAATATTGCTAAAAGCAGCATAAAATCACACATGCACAATCATGGGCTTGCTTTCATTGTGATGATCAGGTCAACATTTCAAAAGATATTATGGATAAGAATTGTACTTTGTGACAAACCGGATGACGAAATGATTGAAACTGTACATCTGTAAATAATGCTGCATAGGTCAACGGTTCTTGGTGTAAATGTCTCACTGTAGTGCTCTCAGGATCAACTTGTTCTGGGTTTAAATCCTGTATTCTCCCTAATTATGATCTTGGATTTATCAGGACGGTTCCTGCTAATGCTTTTTGGTTTCACCAAAGTGGTAAATATGTGTGACATTATCATGGCCTTCAATATCATGGCCTTCAATGCTCCTGCTGGGAGAGTCTTGCATTTGGACTTGACTGACCATAGGTGTATGACTGTGGACCAAGGTATACCCTCTTAGAAATGTGTCACCAATATCCTTAATATCTGTGCCTACACAGAGCCATGACGTGACAGACAATTACAAACTCCTGTGTATTGCTTGCACTGACACAAGATACTGGACAGCAGGGTATGGTCAGTGACATATGATGTCCCATGCAATTCCCTATCTTTACTTATACCATACGTTCCCGAATTATTTCAGGTGAACAGATGACTTGACTTAGCATATGATTATGACTGGTGCCGCCGATGGGGCAAGATGCGCTCACCTTTTCTCAAACACCTGGTATCATCACTATTTCATAGTGATTCATAAACACCTGCTCTGTCATCGTATCGCATGGTGACAATCACTGGATTGTCTGGTTCAGACCCGATTTGTTTACAACATCGTATGGCAGTAATACTGCTGAAACAAATATCTATATCATGATATAGTCACCATTGTACAATTGTCTCTGCTGTAGGCAGAGATTTCTTATGAATGTAGAAAGGGTTTTGTCGCTTCTGTTTAAGAGCAGTCAATGTAAACTCTGCCTGAACAGTACTTGGAGATAACAGAAAATGTTGCATGTTTTTATATAATGCCTGCATTTGTACAAGATGCCAGACAGCAGGGCACGTTCTCCCTTCAAGATATGTCTCACCAATCTGAGTAAAATCCGTGCCTAAACAGAACCAGGAGGTGACAGAACAGGTTCTGTAGCAAGCTTCTCAAGTACTGCTTGCATTTCTTTCATGTTCATCTCACATGAAGCCTCTACTTACTGCTCATTGTTGTTGTGTAATGTACAGCAAGCATGTGCTTGTGATTTGTTTAGCTTTCCCCTCTGCAGGATGTTTTTAATGTGGATTGGCCCTGTAATGTGTTTTCTTGCAAGCCAAGTCTTCCTTGACTCTCGTGGGTGATATTTATTTCCTCGTGGGAGAGTTTAGGTAGTGCATCCTTCGCAGACTGGGAATAGATTCCCCATGCCTTTTCTATGGTGTTCAGGAATTACCTAGTCAGTTGGAAAATTCCCCTTAGTCTGCGATGGATGAGATAAATGCGGAAAATTTGGACAATTTGGACGAATCTGGTTTGTAAAGAATAATGTAATGTCTGGTCGTGTTATGTAGACGAGATGATGGATTTTTGGACAGGGCGGAATTGACGATTAGGGTGGATTGTACGGCTGGTAAACTTGCGTCTTGGAACAAATGTTTATTACGTATTGTCTGGTTTCCAGGAAATTCATGAACAGATGTGGTTGTAGTGTGTGATGTAGACGTTGTCTATATACTTCTGGTCACGATCACTGGAGACCACCGACAGACATTATTGAAACAAGAAGACTGAAGTATGACTGAAATTTCTGTTTGACATTTTTGCTTCTGGCACATTAGATAACTGTTGGTAACAGGTTTGAAATTTATTTGGTTTAGCTTTTAAACCATATGCAGTTTTCATTTCAATATAGATAAATCTGATTTTGTATTTCAATGGCTTATTCAAATTTGGGTCAGATTATCAATTTCTTGTTTGCACTCGAAAGAAAACTGTACATTCTGAGCAACCTGTAGACTTGCCATGACTTACTACACTATGTTGTACAATTGGCTGCAAGGTTCTCTGATCAAGCAGTCACAGAGGGTTCATTAAGTTTAATCCAAATCAGAACAGCACACAATGCACTTCCATTGTTGACACTGTTTCAAGTTTATATCTAGTACTTGTTGCTGCAAATATTTCAATTGAATTTCAGTCATCAAAATCAACATTTAAGGGGTGGTGGGGTAGCCTAATGGTTAAAGCATCCACTCCTCTGAAGACCCAGGTTCGATTCCCCACATGGGTTCAATGTGAAGCCCATTTCTGGTGTCCCTGGCTGTGATATTGTTAGAATATTGCTAAAAGCGGCATAAAACCGTTCTCACTCAATCATCAACATTTGAAGTTATCCCATGCAACTGAAACAGATTTGTGTCCAAGGATCTCACAAGTCGGGCAAGTTGGCATTGATTTTCCACACCCCTGATACTCTGTATCAGACTTTGACATAGGAAGCCTTGTCGAAATAGGTCTGTTTTGACCATCCACACCTGGTGCCAGATAAAACACATCCTACATTGACTGTACGATATGATCACATGGCTTGTCTTCTTCACATCACTGCTGGAACAGCCTTCTTGGGTTCTCATTGATTCCCTGTCTTGTAGGAATTATACCACATTCCCTACTTGTAGCATTTCATAATATTGATAAATGTAAGACTTGAAATAGGTCATTATAGTGTGTGATGATTTTCAGGAAAACCGAGAGTCATAATTGCATGGTAGTTTATTTTGATGTGAATGTGTAAGCTTCAATTGATCTGCTTGTTTTGTGGAGCATGTAAATTATTTGCAGTATGTGTTGAGGATCAATGCGAGTGTAATGCAAAGTTGTCTCCCTTGCAGTGTGTGTAATTTCACATCAGTATTAAGTATTAGTATGTTATTTATTGGATCAAAGTCACTGCCAGTAGGCAGATGGTTGGCTGACAATCTTCCAAAATATCACGACCAATATTTTTCGCCCAGATTGTAAGATGTTTTGTACTATGCTAAACCAAAAAAGTTAAAACTCGCTTGCTCGCTCACTCACTCACTCACTCACTCACTCACTCACTCACTCACTCACTCACTCACTCACTCACTCACTCACTCACTCACTCACTCACTCACTCACTCACTCACTCACTCACTCACTCACTCACTCACGCTTCACAGTCTACATGCTTGCCATCAGATTGTGGTGCATGCAGCTGCTGACATGATCCATATCAGATCTCAAAGGATCCAAACTTATTCCAACCCCTGCGTCGTCATGTTATCTCGAAACACCTCTAAAATATTTATAACAAGAAAACCCTTTTTGTTTCACCTTTCTTTAATGCTGAATGTGGGAGGTCACCATTCCCAGGAAAACCAGCTGAGCGTGAAAAAAAATAATTCAACATTGAAGGAAAACTTTTTAAGAAATAATTGCAATTGATGGCTGACTCCCTGCGAGTAATGTCTTGGCACTTTCCAGGGTGCGACCTGGCTGTGTAACAGCTGATTAATCAAGCGAGCAACGTACGACAATGAGATCACTGTTGACAACAATTCTACCGTTGTTGATGACAATGCATTCTTAACTGTTTAATAGCATCTTCATCGAGGGGAGGCATAAATGACGATAAATGAAACTTTCACACCACGCACTAACGCCTTTGTCGGTTTGCTTGTTACAACTGCAGCTTTGTTTTGATTGATTGAAATAAGCAATCAGTTGACATGCTGGTAGCAAAATGGATTAATTGTGCGGAATGTTGACTTTTCGTGGAATATTTATGGGCTGTTGTTGCACAATCCAATACCGATCTCTATTTGAAACATATTCTTTGATTAGGAACTGTTGTAAGTCATGTTTTATTGTCAAAAGTGTTTTGTCTGAAATGATGCTTTGGGAATGTGTTAATATTTAATATAAACTGATGAGCTTTGGGGGGTCTTTTTGGAAGAGGAATAATGATATCACACGTATGGAAAACATCATTTATTTTCATCATGTATAACACAATATTGACCTGTTATACAATCTAGTTGTTTACAAAATTTACTTTGGCACTAATTAAGGGGCAATGTCTTGAATAAACAGAGGCAACTTCTTTTTACTATTACTGATGAATATCGACATTATTGCTGTTGGAGCTTAATGGCATTGGGGGTGAATTTAGATAATGAGATATGTTTGAGATTTCTACAGATCATTGGTCGTACTTATACTGAACCCGTCATGTTCTGACTACTGACAACCTGTGAAGATCTGGGGTAGAATAGGTCTTCAGCAACCCATGCTTGCCACAAAATGCAACTATGCTTGCCGTAAGAGGCAACTAACGGGATCGGGTGGTCAGACTCGCTGACTTGGTTGACACGTGTCATTGTTTCCCAATTGCGCAGATCAATGCTCATACTGTTGATCACTGGATTGTCTAGTCCAGACTCGATTATTTACAGACCGCCGTCATATGCCTGGAATATTGCTGAGTGTGGCGTAAAACTAAACTCACTCACTCACCCACTCACCCTGACTACTGACATTCATGTAAACGCGTAAGTGCAAAGTTTCCAGTCCTTGCTATTCTGAAACACATTTTATGGAGAGCAGTATAACGATAATTGTTATCTGTTCTTGCTATTCTTCTATCATTTGTTGTATATGTATATTCTTATCCATAAGAGATATAAATTGATTTTTTTATAAATTGCCAGACATGATTGTACCAAGTTCTGAATGATTATGTGTGACTTATTTATAAGTGCTGCTGAAATAGACATACAGCTGAAGAAATTTCATGAAACATCTGTAGGGTGTGATATCATGCAGATTTGATTAAAAAGCGAGACTAAAACATTCATTACCTTGATTGAAGTCATACTGGGAAAGATTACATATGGCTTTAGGATTTTCCCCCAGTTGCAATACAAGTAAAATTTTAATAACAGTGTTCCTGATTTCCAGTTGGTTTTATCTGTGCTGTGTATTATTCAGCTACTCCACTCACTGCCGCAGTGTGATCAATATACCGAGTGGTCTCTAAAATGTCAGATGAATACAGCACCCTGTCAGTGTAAACTTGTCTTTGGAATGATTATATACACAGGGTTATTCTAGAGGGGTATTTGTGGTCCGCTTGTTTCAGACAGTATAGCTGTACGGAGTTGCTTCCCTTAGCCATGCCAGGAGCAGCTGGCCATTGGTTTGAATGTGAGATTTGCTGTGATTATGATTACATAGGGTTGCATGTGCCACCCCAGACTTATGCTTGTTTTATAGTGCTAGCCCCCTGAGATACCATGCCGCAGTCTAACGTGGACACCCAACCCAACCACAGTATTCGGGGGTGGTGGGGTACCCTTGTGGTTAAAGCATCGCTCATCATGCCGAAGACCCAGGTTCGATTCCTCACATGGGTTGTAGCCTATTTCCCGTGTCCCCGCTGGAATATTACTGGAATATTGCTAAAAGCAGCATAAAACTATACTCACTCACTCACTCACTACCCTTCGTATGTTGAGTGGCAGGCTGGGTAATAACAAGTACATTCTTTGAACAATCAAGTTGGTTTAACACATCCCATTTAAGGCTCTCCAGATGCTCTCCTCCCTAGATCATGGAGGAGGTCTGTTTTGGCATGATGTTGACAAGGATTGAACCACTGACCTGCTTTCCAGGCAAACACCCTATCTACTTGACCACAGAGGCAGGTTTCTTGCCCTAACAGCACAATGGTTCTGGGTTCCATCAAAGTGGCAAATGTGGATGATAAGTGCTACTACAGGCCTCCCTCCCTCATGAAGCAGACACGCTGTAGCACTGAACTCCAGTACAAAGTGTGTGTGGAGAAGTGGGGCTTGCTTCCTCTCTTGTTCCTGTCTTATAAACAGCTCTTACATGCATGGTTTCTGTCCATTTGAGTTAGGGTAATCAAACTCTCCCCTCGCCCATCCAATCAATGAACTTATAATGTTTAAAGCTAGGTTATGACCATCACTCCTCATTTAAACCCAGTTGACTGTGTCCTCCAGCCTATACTGTCGCCAGCCTACACAGTTTATGCCCTCAGATAAGAGGGTTTACTTTAGCAAGAGTTCAGGGCAGTGTTTATGGTCAACATGAAAGAGATCCAATTCTGAGGTCTGAATCATGTCATGGTTGGACAGATTTGTGATCATGCATAAATAAACAGGAGCCTCGGCCACTGTGGTCATCTGCTGTGATGTCATGACCAGATGGGGTGGTCTAAACTTGGGTGTCTGGCTCACGCTGGTTTGTATATGAGTGTGTGGGCCTCATAAACATCTGGAGTGGTCATCTAAGGGGGGGGACAAGGACAGGATGGGTGACCAGTGGCCTCGAGTTGACCAGACAGCTCAATAAACCAACACTGTCATACGGACAAGTGGTCAGGCCTTCCGAAATTGTTATTAGATTGGATTCTAGAGGTTTTAATTATATGGATATTCATCTTACAGATAGAGATTTGGGAGTTCTGGGAGGTTGAATTATAAAGAATGTTTATCTGATTGAAATTGGATAGGTTTTGTTGAGTTGGAGTAATCACAGACTGTCGATTATTGAGGTTGATTGCTGGTATTTGAGACAAGGCAATATCAGCCTGATCTGGCATAAACAGGTAATTATAGTCTGTAGGTATGACTATTCATGAGCCATACCTCCAATATTTGTGTCGACTGACCTTCCAAACATCACCTAGCCTTGCTTCTGTTGATGATATATAATGTCTGCTGATATTTGCGTCTGACCACTTGGAGGATTGAAGAGTTCCCCTGGCCAGCCGACCAATAGACTAGTCTGGACAGGTGAAGGAACAGGCGATGACCGCATGTGTTGACGACAACAAGGTGCGACTGGAGCAAAAGGCCTGCAGAGGAAGCATCAGTCACGTCCAGTGCTGTCCAGTAAGTAGATATTACCAACGTTGATGGAGTGGCTACAGACCAAGCGGATGGTCAGTGTAGGAAGTCGCCAAGTGGACATTGAATTAGCTAGTGTCTGGCTTAGATTGTAGAGGAAGTGGCCTGCAAACGCAACAGAGTGGTTCCAAACGGAAAGAGAGAGATTGGATTGATCACTAACTGACCAGACTAATCGGAGTAGAGGAGTGCGACTGGCCACAAGTAGATGCAGGCTGGTCAAGTCATGTGTGGTGTGGGTGACCAGTGAGAAGGATGTCCTAATTGGCAGCATTGTGGGGGGCTGTTTGTCGGACTACATACAGACATATCCACATCAGCTGAAGGATTACTTGACCTATTCTGTGAGTTAGGGACATTGAGTTGCCCTTTTTCTATTCATTTGAATAAGTTGCCATATTAAATAGTCTGAGCGTTTTATATATTTTTATATTTTTTATTTTCATCATTGAAGAATTTAGTTTTTTTCATATTTCATGAATTTTAAGGCCTGATGAATCTGTATATTTTGGAGAGCACAAGTGACAAAGTTTTTGGTTTTGCTGTCCAGAATTACCTCCCTTTTTTACAGCAGGATCCAGTGGTAATGAGCTCGGTTGGTTGGTTTGTTGTTTAACGCCGCACTCAGCTATGTGGTGACCACCCGATCGCCTCTTACTACAAGCATAGGGGGCAGTGGGGTAGCCTAGTGGTTAAAGCGTTCGCTTGTCATGCTGAAGACCCAGGTTCAATTCCCCACATGGGTACAATGTGTGAAGCCCATTTCTGGTGTCCCCTGCCGTGATATTGCTGGAATATTGCTAAAAGCGGCATAAAACCGTACTCACTACTACAAGCATGGGTTACTGAACGCCAATTCTAACCCGGATAGTTCAGATTCTTGGTCTGTCATCAGCTTTTTGGTGTTAAATGGTCAATCAAAGGTGAAGGTATAATATCTGGTTATGTATGTTCAGCTGAAATACAGTAGTGGTGGTGGAGTGGGATGGCAGGTGAAGTGTTTGCTCATCAAGATGGAATCTCTGTACGAGTGTATGTGTGTCCCCACTGTGATGTCACTGATATCTTGCTGAAAGTGCCATGATTTCTCATCCTCTGATACTGAAATACTGTTCAAACCTTCACTGCAGAGCCTTCACAATCTTCTTGATTCAATAATAATAACTTTGATACAGATTGTATCATTTTAATTTTGATAAATCTGAGAATTCACTAACTGCCCATACCTACAGTCTCACTCACCCACCTACTGTGAATGACTGTGGAGCCAAATCCTGTGTGTAATCAATGCACTGTGAAGGCCATCCACCATTTAATGGTTAATGGTACCCTTGGGGGAGAAAAGGGTGATTTGATTCAGGCCATATGCTTCTTTGCTTTTTTGTAACTTAATGATGCAAAATTCTTCCCCATTAGATAAATGCAACATGTAACATTACATCGTCATGGCAATTCATTCGTTTTGAATTAATATCCTCAGTCTGTTGAACATTGTCAGAAACATGGCCAGCTGTGCCAATGGGTCCTGTTTTAATGAGTTTGTTCTGAAAATGTATGTATTATATTTGCAATTTTGAAGCAGCCATGCATAACAGACAGACATTCTGACACAGGAGGGCATATTGGCAGCCATCCCACATGAATGGGCGCTCGTGTAAATGGCATCAAAATGCAGAACACATGGACGCACTGCCTAGAATATGATATAGATGGCACTGATAGTGAGCACTGTGTACCAGCAGATTGACGCAGTGGGAAGAGGTAGGACATAGCTGAAGTTCTATTGACATGATGAGAAGGAATATATAGAAGTTGTGTCACATGATGGTGATGTATGTAGATCATATAGTAGAATCAGGTATGATTAATTCATCGGAGACATCCCACAGTGTACCCTGAACATTTGACTGTTGGAATCCTGGTGTGTCTCAATATGTTTCTTGGTTTGTGAGAACCTCGTTAGGATGAGAAAGCCACAATAACTCGGTGTGCCTAGTGGCTGCAAGAGTTGTATACTCCCCAGGGAGTTGGGATTGATAATAAGATATGCCGTTGAGATTGACATTCAATGATCGAGGGAAAAAATACCAGCGCCTTGAGCATGCACTAGTGCGTGGATATGTGCGCTATATAAATATCCTATAATAAATATCCTATATAACCGTAACTGTTTGTGGATTCCATGTATGGACTCTTGTATGCTGTATAATGAGTACAATTGTATACATAGGCATGTTGCTAGTACTACCATCATGGGATTAGACTTGGCCTATGGAAGGTCATCTCAGGGGAATGTTACTGGATATGACCAAGATGATTTTAAATACTTCTGTAGGAGGGAAAACAACTACATCTTTGTGAATGATGTCCATAGATGTATGTTACAGTACAGTTACAGAATATCTCGTGTTGTAGATGAAGCTGATGGTACATCTGATGTTGTGTCTGAGTTGATGGTATAGCTCATGTCACAGCTGGAGCTGGTGCTATAGCTCATGTTATGTCTGTAGTTGATGGTGTATATCATGTAATATCTGGAGTTGATGGCATATTGCATGTTGTGTCATGTGTTATATCTAATGTTATGTCCTGTTGAAAGAATACTCTTCCCTATTATTAATACACTCTTTTGAATTGACTATGTATGTCTCCAGTACAATACATTGGTGTCTCGTCATAATGACCATATGATTAGTCTGGCACTCAAATAAGAAGTATGGCCGAGTGATGTGTCTGTGATAGATTGACACACCATCTTCATACAGTCAGGACCGTCCTCATCAACATGAAACCTGTCTGGGAGTCATCAGCGCCAGCTGTCAGGGAACTGAGTTGAGTCTTAATTACATTTCAAACATGGTTTACTATGGATGCATTCTTGTTGTCAGGTTGTACACATTGTTATCAGGTTGTACATAGTGTTATCAGGTTGTACACACTGCTGTCAGATTGTACACACTGTTGTCAGGTTGTACACAGTGTTGTCAGGTTGTACACAGTGTTGTCAGGTTGTACACACTGCTGTCAGATTGTACACACTGCTGTCAGGTTGTACACAGTGTTGTCAGGTTGTACACACTGCTGTCAGGTTGTACAGAGTGTTGTCACGGTGTACACACGTTGTACACACTGCTGTGACATTGTACACAGTGTTGTCAGGTTGTACACAGTGTTGTCAGGTTGTACACAGTGTTGTCAGGTTGTACACACTGCTGTCAGGTCGTACACAGTGTTGTCAGGTTCTTACACAGTGTTGTCAGGTTGTACACAGTGTTGTCAGGTTGTACACAGTGTTGTCAGGTTGTACATCCTTTTTTCAGATTGTACACATAGTTGGAGGATTGTATATTCTGTTGTTGGTTGTACAGGGGCAATTGGGTAGCCTAGTGGTTACAGCATTCGCTCGTCACGCCGAAGACCCAGGTTTGATTCACCACATGGTTACAATGTGTGAAGCCCATGTCTGGTGTACCCTGCCATGATATTGCTGGAATATTGCTAAAAGCGGCATAACACTTGTTGGTTGTACACTTATCTGTTGTACACCTGTCTGTCACTTGTTGGTTGTACACACTTATCTGTTGTACATACTGCTGTCAGATTGTACACACTATTGTCAGGTTGTACATGCTAGTGTAAGGTTGTACACGCTCTTGTCAGGTTGTACACGCTCTTGTCAGGTTGTACACGCTCTTGTCAGGGTTGTACATGCAATTGTCAGGTTGTACACGCTCTTGTCAAAATGTCAGGTTGTACATGCTATTGTCAGGTTGTACACGCTCTTGTCAGGTTGTACATGCAATTGTCAGGTTGTACACGCTCTTGTCAGAATGTCAGGTTGTACATGCTATTGTCAGGTTGTACATGCTATTGTCAGGTTGTACATGCAATTGTCAGGTTGTACACGCTCTTGTCAGAATGTCAGGTTGTACATGCTATTGTCAGGTTGTACATGCTATTGTCAGGTTGTACATGCTATTGTCAGGTTGTACACGGGTGTTTTCCTTCTCTGTGTATGCTTGTGTCACTTACAGCTTGGCATGACAGGGAGGTTGTTAATTGCAACCTCCCTGTTGTTCTGTTGACAAATCACCTGTCACTTGTTGAAATAGATCGCTCTGTGTGTTTTTGCAATGTCTAGGTAATGGATTCTGTTCTTTGTAGCTCAGCTGAACATTATGCCTGTGGCATTGTTGAAATTGGTTGAAGTTTTTGCGATATATGGACAGGTGTAAATGTGTTAGAAAAACACATGCATCTGCATGTACAATGTAGTGTAACATTGTCTCTTGATAAGCAGTAATGAGCTGGGAATGAGATGTAGACAGAGTTGACATGATCTCTTTGCCAGAATCACAAGGAATACAGATGTGAAGACTTTGGAGCTGGTTACACAGGACAGATCTGTTCCCAGTGAGGGAGCATGGGTTGCCCAAACAATTCCGGATGCTGAAGTTCACCATGATGAGAGGCATCCTGTGGGCATACCATAAACCTGTAATTGTGGGTTCAAATCCTGGTTGGCCCAGATGATGGTGCTAGGTTTGTCAGCACCACACCCATCCTCATGGGTTTCCAAAGGTGGTTAGCATCTGAGTGGGTTTAGTTTTACGACGCACTAAGCAATATTCCAGCTGTAAGGCGACGATGGTCTGTAAATAATCGTGTCTGGACCAGACAATCCAGTGATCAACAGCATGTGCATCTATGGTTAGCATCTGTGCCCTGCATCATATTGGACGTTACTCACACATTTCTGACACACTGCGATACACCTGGAATACTGTTTACAGGTTTAAGCCAATATATTTATTTGTCTAATATTTTGTAAAGTCAATATATTTTACAGATTAATGTCATATTTGTTTGTGACATTTTTGTGATATATACAACGGATACATCTTGCTGTTTATGGAGCTTTCTAAAATATACTCTGATACGTCCCACAATGCATGATAAATACAGATATGTATTCCCAGAATGTTGTCAATCTGAAGTGTGTCAAACAGGAGTTGGGATGAAAATCCTAAACACACCACCTCCCTCCCATCCACTAGCGTTCCCTTAACTAATAGTCCTCTTTGAAATCAATATTTCTGTGATACATTACACTTTAGTCAATTTCATCCCCAACCACGAAATGCAATCAATCAAGGTATACACACAGGCAATCATCTGTCTTGCAACACGCAATAAGTTCATACCTATTACCTTTAGCCTGGTGAACATGTGTCAAGACTGTCTAGGACAATTGGCCAGCTCCTGGATCCCCTGTCTGGTCACGCTGAGTAGAACAAATTGACGGACTACTTGCAACTGTTAGCCAGTTGTTACTGAGGTCTGGTGACACTTGACCAATGGAGAATACGCAGAGTTTTTTTAATACGCAGAGTTTTTAAACAAGAATGTTTTTTTAATGAAATTGTGTCACTGATCTATTTCACAGTAGGACATGATTAAATTCTGGTAAAGGTCAGAGTATGTTGAGGAGAGATGACAGTATTGTTTTCAATCTGTGTGTCGTCAGTTTTGTTGATCATGAATATGTTACCCCAGGGAGTTGTATGATAACTGTACATTCTGTAATGATAACTGTACATTCTGTGATCTGTCATACTGGATACTGGGATGATGTCAGTGAACTAACTTGTTGAGGTTCTCCTCACTGTAGTGAGTGAGTGAGTTTAGTTTTACGCCGCTTTTAGCAATATGGGGACACCAGAAATGGACTTAACACATTGTGCCCATGTGGGGAATCGAACCCGGGTTTTCGACGTGACGAGCGAACGCCTTAACCACTAGGCTACCCCACCGCCCCTCTCCTCACTGTAGTGTGTACAAGATGTGTATGGTGCCTCCCATGCCTGTGGTGTGCTCATGAACACCTGGTGGCATCACAGTTAAACGACGATTCACAAACTCATGGTTGGGATATTTGTGGAATCAAATAATGGACACTGCTTTCAGAGATTCCTTCTGATAAATTTGAAAATATTTTGTGTCTAACCCGATTATTATTAGGTTTACCAATTGATAATGGAGGGATGATTAATTATTAATCAGTTTTTATCTGTCTGAATCTATTCTTACAGACTTAATCAAGACTCATCATTGGAATCTATTTCAATTTCAAGTTGTCTCTCAGCCTCAGTGTACAATCTAAACATTTATCTCTTCTCCAGCACATAATGGAGGTGATCCCAATACTCTTGAGATTTGTTATGCACTCTGTGATTAGTCTCTTATGAAATTAGTCGTGGTAAGTTTACTAATCCTAATACGAAAAAAAATCATGCAAGGTCATAGTGAACTTTGGTGATGATGATTCATGCACTCTGTTACCCATTCAGCCATTAACCATTCTTTCCTTCTGGTCAAACAATCACCTCATTACATGTCATGATGCCACCTGCAAGTGATTCCAAATCTTCACTAGATGTCATCATGCCATCGTGAAGCAGTTCCCAGTCTCCATCAGAAGCTGTAATGTTACCGAGAAGAGATTCTCAGTCTCCATTAAATACCATGATGTTACCGAGAAGAGATTCTATGATGTTACTGAGAAGAGATTCTCAGTCTCCATTAGATACCATGATGTTACCGAGAAGAGATTCTCAGTCGCCATTAGATACCATGATGTTACCGAGAAGAGATTCTCAGACTCCATTAGATACCATGATGTTACCAAGAAGAGATTCTCAGTCTCCATTAGATACCATGATGTTACCGAGAAGAGATTCTATGATGTTACCAAGAAGAGATTCTCAGTCTCCATTAGATACCATGATGTTACCGAGAAGAGATTCTCAGTCTCCATTAGATACCATGATGTTACCGAGAAGAGATTCTCAGTCTCCATTAGATACCATGATGTTACCGAGAAGAGATTCTCAGTCTCCATTAGATACCATGATGTTACCAAGAAGAGATTCTCAGAAGATTAGATACCATGATGTTCCATTAGATACCATGATGTTAAGAAGAGATTCTCAGTCTCCATTAGATACCATGATGTTACCGAAGAGATTCTATGATGTTGATGAGAAGAGATTCTCAGTCTCCATTAGATACCATGATGTTACCGAGAAGAGATTCTATGATGTTACCATGATGTTAGAAGAGATTCTCAGTCTCCATTAGATACCATGATGTTACCGAAGAGATCTATGATGTTACCAAGAAGAGATTCTCAGTCTCCATTAGATACCATGATGTTACCAGAAGAGATTCTCAGTCTCCATTAGATACCATGATGTTACCGAGAAGAGATTCTCAGTCTCCATTAGATACCATGATGTTACCAAGAAGAGATTCTCAGTCTCCATTAGATACCATGATGTTACCAAGAAGAGATTCTCAGTCTCCATTAGATACCATGATGTTACCAAGAAGAGATTCTCAGTCTCCATTAGATACCATGATGTTACCGAAGAAGAGATTCTCAGTCTCCATTAGATACCATGATGTTACCAAGAAGAGATTCTCAGTCTCCATTAGATACCATGATGTTACCGAGAAGAGATTCTCAGTCTCCATTAGATACCATGATGTTACCGAAGAGATTCTCAGTCTCCATTAGATACCATGATGTTACCAAGAAGAGATTCTCAGTCTCCATTAGATACCATGATGTTATAAGAAGAGATTCTCAGTCTCCATTAGATACCATGATGTTACCAAGAAGAGATTCTCAGTCTCCATTAGATACCATGATGTTACCAAGAAGAGATTCTCAGTCTCCATTAGATACCATGATGTTACCAAGAAGAGATTCTCAGTCTCCATTAGATACCATGATGTTACCGAGAAGAGATTCTCAGTCTCCATTAGATACCATGATGTTACCAAGAAGAGATTCTCAGTCTCCATTAGATACCATGATGTTACCGAGAAGAGATTCTCAGTCTCCATTAGATACCATGATGTTACCGAGAAGAGATTCTCAGTCTCCATTAGATACCATGATGTTACCAAGAAGAGATTCTCAGTCTCCATTAGATACCATGATGTTACCGAGAAGAGATTCTATGATGTTACTGAGAAGAGATTCTCAGTCTCCATTAGATACCATGATGTTACCGAGAAGAGATTCTATGATGTTACCAAGAAGAGATTCTCAGTCTCCATTAGATACCATGATGTTACCGAGAAGAGATTCTCAGTCTCCATTAGATACCATGATGTTACCAAGAAGAGATTCTCAGTCTCCATTAGATACCATGATGTTACCGAGAAGAGATTCTCAGTCTCCATTAGATACCATGATGTTACCAAGAAGAGATTCTCAGTCTCCATTAGATACCATGATGTTACCGAGAAGAGATTCTATGATGTTACCAAGAAGAGATTCTCAGTCTCCATTAGATACCATGATGTTACCGAGAAGAGATTCTCAGTCTCCATTAGATACCATGATGTTACCGAGAAGAGATTCTCAGTCTCCATTAGATACCATGATGTTACCAAGAAGAGATTCTCAGTCTCCATTAGATACCATGATGTTACCGAGAAGAGATTCTCAGTCTCCATTAGATACCATGATGTTACCGAGAAGAGATTCTCAGTCTCCATTAGATACCATGATGTTACCAAGAAGAGATTCTCAGTCTCCATTAGATACCATGATGTTACCGAGAAGAGATTCTCAGTCTCCATTAGATACCATGATGTTACCAAGAAGAGATTCTCAGTCTCCATTAGATACCATGATGTTACCAAGAAGAGATTCTCAGTCTCCATTAGATACCATGATGTTACCAAGAAGAGATTCTCAGTCTCCATTAGATACCATGATGTTACCGAGAAGAGATTCTCAGTCTCCATTAGATACCATGATGTTACCAAGAAGAGATTCTCAGTCTCCATTAGATACCATGATGTTACCAAGAAGAGATTCTCAGTCTCCATTAGATACCATGATGTTACCGAGAAGAGATTCTATGATGTTACTGAGAAGAGATTCTCAGTCTCCATTAGATACCATGATGTTACCAAGAAGAGATTCTCAGTCTCCATTAGATACCATGATGTTACCAAGAAGAGATTCTCAGTCTCCATTAGATACCATGATGTTACCAAGAAGAGATTCTCAGTCTCCATTAGATACCATGATGTTACCAAGAAGAGATTCTCAGTCTCCATTAGATACCATGATGTTACCAAGAAGAGGTTCCCAATACCTTCAGGTGCCAAGATGTCACTGGAAGCAGTTTCCAATCCCAATAAGATGTCATGATGTTCCTGATCCCTCTCAAATGCCAGAGTGCTATTGAGAAGTGATCTCAATGCCCATTCAGTGCCATGATGCAACCTTGAAGAGGTTCAAAATCCCCATTAAGGTGCCATGATGCTTCCGAGAAGACATACCCAATCCTGATTAAGGTGTCATGATGCCATGGAGAAGCACTTCCTCCCAAGAACTCTCTGTGGCACAGAGGAAATTAGAATGTCCTGCTTGCTGTGTCACAGTGGAGCACGCTGACAAGGCCTAGCGGGGCTGCACAGACATATTAATCTAGTGTTTGCTGAGACAGATAGGTAATCATGGCTGCTATAGACAGAGTGTAATTGACCAAGTAGGAGACAGCTTCAGTTTGTGCTAGACTAATTTTGAAGAGTGTTGGGTAAAACTGTCATAGTGTTATCATCTAACGTCGTTCATATCATGTCAGTTTGTATAGTGGGAGCAAGACCTGATCTGATTTTCAGACATGTCTACTGCTATCGTAGTTTCATCTTCAAATAACTTCGTCTATCTGATATTTGGCTTAATTGAGTACAGTCTTAAGACACTGTCTGATGATGAATATATTCTGTTCTGTAAGCTGGTTGAGCTTGTTTGAGACTTCATCATCCCACAGGAGACACTCAACTCTGATGCTGATTATGTTGGTAGGCATGAGCTTGATCACAGGCATCTTCTACAGACATTTACTTTTGTAATTGGACATATGTAATTATTAAAGAAAAAGAACAAGAACTAGGTACTGTGAACCTTGTCTATCCTATATTCCCAGAGCTTGGGATCCCAACAGACTTTGAAATATAACAAATTAAAGGATAATAAAGGGGCTTTCTTCCATTGTCCCCTGAGATTAGGGTTGACCTGTGTTCAACTTTATTTGTCTGTGCATGGGGAGCGTGTCCATATTAAACTCATAATATAGGGTTATAGCCATTCTGGTTGCCCCCTGATGGGAGTTTCTGGCCCTATTGCAGTGAAAAAGCACACTTGCTCAGTTTACACATTTTTGGTTTTGTACCAACATTCTAAATTTTGAACAGTGATGGTTTTGTGCAGTGTGAGTTTACCATGACTTGATAGTGTTGAAGAATCAGCCTGCAGCCCTCCTTCCTGTCATATGCCACCTGATACTTCCAATCATCACATGCTGCAATGGTACATATGACGTCATTGATCTCGAGAAACCTAAAGATCTGTTTAAATCCTTTTTCCAAAACATGTTTTTGGTGGAAGAACAAGTTTGGCAAAAAAATCAGTGCTTGTCTACAGCGAAATTCCCAGTGGATGTCGGTTTAGACATACTTCCACATGTATTGGTTTGAGATATTGACAAAACCAGGGCTACAATAGCCTTGGGATTTGCTTGAATTATGAAGCAACCGCTGTGTGGGGCTGAAGTATGTAACACACTTCTAGTACTGCAGAAACTGTCCAGTTTTATTGGGGTTTAATTCACAAGACATTCTCCATCTCACCTTTAGTGTTAAGATGGCTGTAGAAATTGAACATATACTGCAGATTTATTTTCCTTAGCTAACAAAGACATATTGCAAGTTCTATCACCTTACTGGAATTACTGGTTAACCCAGGAAACAGATCCCTGCTCCAATTTGTTTGTGTCTGTTTTCTTGCGATAATGGACATGCAAGGTAGACATACCAGCGCATACATCTTGATATAGACAAGTGTATATTACACTTGATGGACGAGGCTATGCGTAACGTGATATAGGATACCGTATTCACAGGATAGAGCACGGAGCATGAAATGTTTCAAGGCATATTGAAGACTACCTGTTTAACATTCTACCTTTTTAACTTATCTTCTGAATATTTTATTGTGATCTCAGGAAATGAATGCCGTGGGAAGGTTGTCGTTTTAGTAGCTTGGAGTGGTGTTTGTCACATGTTCATGTCGGCTGAAGCAGGGCATGTGTATGTCCATTACGGTACTTCTTCCACAGTTTCGACTCGGTACTTTTCAGCTTTATAATTGTAGAGTAGAATTATTTTTTCATGATTAAATTATGAAATGGCTATAAAAAGATATAACCCCACCCCAAAAAATAATAATGAAAAATTCCATTTTTTTCTTCCTTTTAAATATGACAGGATAGTTTTTATGTTGTAAACCAGATTTACCAGTGTGATTTTTAGTGTTGTCTTGGGAACTTCATTCAGATAAAAATGGTAAAGACTTAGATGAAGGGTGGGAGGTGGATATTGTCAATATTTCAACAGTAAACTCTCTCATTACATAAGTGACAGTTGTATAAATATCATGAGTGTGGCTGAATCAGATTTTCCATGGACCTTGAGAGTATCTGATGTCGTGCACTCTGTAAACTCCCCTGTCTGTGTATGAGCATACTGTATATGAGGCCGGCTGCAGCTGGGAGCCAGTGACACAGGTGCCCCATCATCCAAGTACTATACTCTGGAGCCCTTTGTTGACAGCTGATTCCCTTCTAAATGTCTTTCGCTATGACTAGGGATTTCCATAGGTCTTCTATGTTGGTATATATCCACTATAGGCAGAACACTGTCTTTGTGTCATGGAAAATATTTTGTTGGTCCTGCTGGTGGAGCACAGTCTAGCCTGTTTATTATATATTATTGTGTGAGACATGGTATTTTAAAAGAGATTGTCTATCGTAAGAGTTCTTGTGTCATTCTGATTATTTTTTGTTTTACAGTGTAATGGTCCGTTCATGAATGTTTAATTTACAGATGGTTAATTTGTGACTGTTTTACTTTATACACAATGTTGTGGTCAGTTTGTTAATGTTTTAGTTCACACACTGTGTGATTGTTAAGTCATGAATGGTGAAGTATGTTGTTGCGGGATGTGTGAAGTGTGTATCACTTCCTCCGCCTCCCATGACACTTATGTCAAGGTCACGCTGGTGATAAGACAAGGGACAATTAACCTACTTCCTGTTGATAAGAAACCTTGTGAAAATGTCGAAATGAGCCTTGATGGTTTACTGTTGTTTAATCCAGTAGACAATAGACAAGACATGACAAGATTTGTATTAGGTCAAAGACCAATACAGTTTACATCAACTGAATATTTGCCGCGCACATGGCGAGGTAGACAATATGCATGTTATGAATAGCCATTTGCTTCGTTTGGGTTCTGTAAATATATAAACACATAGTGTTGTTGTTGCTGCTCACATCCAGCCGTGTCTTGTTTCGTTCAGAGACTGCTGTCATTGTGGATTACATCCAATCCAGTCATTTCTTCATACACTTACGAAAGATGTAAATCATCCTGAATTTGTGTGGTTTTAGTTTGCATGTGTAATACATGTCTGTGTTTCGTGATAAGATCTCATTCCTCCACTGACATAAACACTGTTCACAAACCTTCTGTCTTGCAAAAGAATTATGTGATTGAAAAATGCTAATTCTTATATTTTTATTTCGTGAAAACATTTATCAAAACACTAGAGCTTATTGGAACCACCGTCTAGTTTCTGACATGTTTAATCTATAACTGGTAATTGATACATATTTTCAAATGAAAAAAACACGGCTGTAATTGGTTTTAAAAAGAATTGTATCTGCTGAAAAAGGAAAGATGTAAGCACCTGACATACATTGGATCTAATTGCAGGCGAAGACGGATAAGTTTTATCAGGAGGAGAAAATACAATCAAAGAAACATGCTGCAGGTCTCGATGTCCCCTTGGTGTTATGTTCATTTCAGAGGAAATGAAATGTACAATGTTAGACAGCATGTTTCCAGTCTCGGTGGACAGCTACACAATGGCTGGAGGGCCGTGTCTGATAATACGGGGATATACAAGCTGTCATTTGGCATAGAATTTTCAATGGAAATGTAGGCATGTGGGACTGTTTTGGTTGCCAAGTAACAGAATAATATCCTGGAGCGGGTGTGAGTAGCATATTTGTCCTCCCTGCTGAATATGAATTGTTTTACATCAGAGATAACGTTTTGTTAACGTGTAATTTTGAATTTTAAGTTGATGTTTTTGGAGTGACATGTTTCATGAATGTGAAATCAACTTGTTGTGTGTGAAATGAACAAAGTTCTTGCTGGTTCCAAAGATTGTACAGCAATGCTATAAACAATGCTTATGTCATATATGTTCCGTTAACATCGAGTAATATGAGCTAAATATATGAAACATGTAACTGTTATAACCCCAGCAAGTCTTAAAACAGTGTCCGTGGACAATGACAGAACTGTACAAGTTTGAATCATTGAACCAATGAGATGTGATTATGACACATTGTTGATAGCAATTAGTTTTCTTGCGTGGCAAGCTATAATTAGGCACACATGTGTACTTAAAGCGAGTTTCCCAATTAAGACTTGGGCGTCTCTTATTGAAATACCTCCAGCCTGTCATATCTGCCAATGTTTTCCACCAACGTCAGCGACAGTGTCGTATTAAGTTGATAGGCTTTGTTTTAAAGCTGCACACACCAGCTGGTTATCAGCATATATTGATTTTGAAAAAAACCCATACATTATTTAGAATTTGTAGCATATTGGCAAGTAATTTAGTTCTGTGTACATTTACTTTGGCATCAAGTTTTCAATATGTATTTTATTTAGTATTTGAAGTATAGTTTTGTAATTCAATTCCATGAACTTTTGTTGAGTTATTCAGGGTTTTAAATATTTGTACTTTATATGGTATTCGTAACATATTGTTGAAATACTGCCATTTATGTTGTTCCATTTCAAACCAATTCCTTTCTGGAAACTAATTTCCTGGCTGTGGAGAATGATAAGTGAAAGTCACCATACAGAAATGAATCATATATATCTATAGCTGTATACAACCAAACACATATCTAACATAACAGGGTCGATGGGGTAGCCTAGTGGTTAAAGCGTTCGCTTGTCACACAGAAGACCTGGGTTCGATTCCCTACATAGGCACAATATGTGAAGCCCATTTCTGGTGTCCCCCGCCGTGAATATTGCTGGAATATTGCTAAAGGTGGCATAAAACCCAACCCACTCACTCACCCTAACCTAACAATGTGATCCAAATATACTTTTTTTCCCCTTAATTTCTGCAGTAGGATGCAAATAAAACAGAAATAAAATTGAACCATTTTTTATAAGAAACTAACATTTTCCTTTTGTTTATTTGGGGGAGAAGGGGATGCTTGTATGACTGTTCCAAGGGCATCATTGCCAAGATCACTTTACACACACAGCTTTTGTCTTCCAAACATCATTAAACACGTCTTTGAACAGTTCCTTTTTGCCTATTGACTCCAAAGAGTTCAAGACAAGGGAAGGTAACTGTTGACAGATGTATTGCACAAACGTCTTTATTGAGGGAATTCTAGTGTGATGTTGATTTATGGGGTGGCAGTTGGCATTATTCTGTAAGGGAAGGTGATGTATGGAGACAGACAGCTTCTTTTTTGAAAGTGAAAAGTGTTATTGGTGTACCTGTGCAAGTGTTTTCATGATAAAACTGTTCTTTCATGCAAAAGTCACAAGGTGTGGGAGACATGTGGTTTGAGAAAATGTCTGTTTATGTTATCATAAGTATAGATTTCTTTTCTTAATTGATATGATCAATATTTTGACTGACTGACTGACTGACTGAATTTGGTTTTACGCCGCTTTAAGCAATATTCCAGCAACATCACGGCTGGGGACACCAGATATGGGCTTCACAAATTGTACCCATGTGTCAATATTTTGACAATGGTCGTGGTGATGATGATGATGATGACTTCATTTTAGAAGTTGGGAAGTATAATACTGACAATTTTATGGATAAAAACTTCTTTTAGTTTGTGAGTGCAATGTTTTGGTACATATTTGTGTACAATTCACATGCTCACAAAATAAAAAAAGTCTGTTCACCCAGCAGAAAATGGGTACCGGGTGGGATACTTCATGTGACTATTAACCTTCTAGCCCCTCAGAGACAGCTTGGGTTATCAGGGGGTAGTAATAATCAGATTGTGCGCTTTGAGCAGGATATGAAGCCTGGAAAGGCACGTTATAAATATTCTTATTTATAATTAAGAAACTTAGAAAAGAATAAAGGAACACATACACTTTCTAAATGACATTGTGTAATCATAAATGACATTGAGTAATCACATATACTGTCATGTGTTCCCCTATCTGTTTGACTCAGTATACATAGGTTCATGGCAGGTACAGTACTGGGTAATGAGACTGCTGATGGGACCTGTTCAGGCATCAAGTACATGTAATGACTACTGGCTGCTGTGTCGCACAGCACAATTTTTGTTGTAGGTTGTGGGATGTAAGTGTGGCTCGTTAAAAGATTCATTCTCACCTATGGGACTATATAAACATTTGGCAGGTATTGTACTCTGGAGTGAGGTTTATGGTATATCTGCTCACATGCTGAATAGAATTGAGTTAGTGTCGTGTGTTTTGGTATCGTTTTGACTTTTCTTCTGACAAAGTCTTGTCCTATGTTCTCATGTGTTCTATTTTCATGTTTCCTGATAATTGTCGCAATGTCATGTTTTGGCAATGTCCTGGCAATGTCATGTGTTGTGGTGTGTTCTGGCAATGTCATGTGTTTTAGTAATGCACTGTTGCCACCATGAGGAATCCGGGTTACAATTAGTCCCAACAAACTGCTTCCGCTACCAGGGGACAGGTGGTTCAACTCAGTGGCAAGAAGATTGCTCATAATATCAATCCCTAGTTCAGCTGGTCCTCACATGATATGGCTCACTGTCCTACAGCTGGCATACAGCTGCATGTGGTCACCAGTGTGTTGACAAATGTCATGGCTTCTGATTATGTCATGGCTTTGAGTGTCAAGTAAGGAGTGGGCACTTATCACTTCCATATACAGACCACTTAACTCATAAGGGTTTAGGCATGTATTAATTTGAACTTGCCAACAAGACACTTGCACCCACAATTTAGCTGTTCCGGCTGATTTGTCATATAAATAAAACCCGCTCCAGTGTTCTATGGCAGTGTCGCTTTAACAGATATCATCATGGAATCTTCAAAACCTGAAACTTTGTCTCAGCTTGCATATATTGACTTATCAAACTTATCTTAAACGAACCCAGAAACTATTTTCATAGTATCCTTTTCAGCTAATAAGACATCAGCTAGTGGATGCCGCCTTAAAGGTCAAAAGTGGTTAGCATCAGAGCCAGTTTCTCCTTCCAGAGCTTGCCTTATCTAAGTGTGTGTGGTATTTAGTTAGACCGATCACATCAGGTTTGTTTGTTGTGCAGGTTAATCTGGGTACACCTCAGATAAGTTACAGTATCACTCCCCTCCAGTCACTGGTGGCGAGAAGTGCAGCACTCACTCGCTCAAGTAGCGGATGCAATAGAGCAGTGACCGGTACTTCTTAAGTGGACAACGGTCATCGCCATCATTAAGACTGCTACTTATTTGTAGATTTGTACGAGAAATGGGAAGGGGTTTCTTAGGGTGATTAGTTATTATGATGTTTTTGATCAAGTGTTTATGGCAATTGAAATTGATTAACTGGGAATGTTATGGATTTTTATTGTGCGGTATCACATTTCCTTGCATGGACTCATTCTTTCTCATATAATGTATTTTCTTTGTAATTCAGTAATTAGAATTTAATACTGTGAAGGATTTTTTTAAACTGCTTAAAGTGTCACCTTGAATATTTTTTTTACATGCTCACAAAAATAATTGCTGAAAGAATTATTAAAGTTTAATATTTCAAAGATCCCATAATCTTTGAAGAAAAAATTAGGTTAGCATTGTCAAGAGGAGAAATTAATCCGCTGCTAAGACTGGGCTGTCAACGTCTGTCTCTGCCGCCACTACGTCCCCTTCGGCTCTCTACCTGTGACAAGCCCCCTGATGGCTGCGGCGTGGGGTGATCTTTACAATAGGATTGTGGCACGACTGCTGCTCTCTGCCGAGGGTATCATGCGCCTTCAGCCACTTGCAATCCCTTGGAAGTATCCTCATGCAGTGTACACTCGCGTCCTGAGGTCTGGATAGCTTTGATGCTGCTGAAGGTAGAGCGGACCCTGATCTCGGGCCTGCCAGAGTTGGAGAAGATCGATGTGGCATCAAGGGGCTTAGTTTCTTCACATCAGTTAATTAGCTTGTTGCCCATTAGACAATTGCAAAGGTAGCCCCCACTTCCTTCAGGCATTTGTGCAGTGTTTTAAAGAAGACTTTTTGAAAATTGAAAATTTCAAGCCTGATCAAATACGCTTTTCTAAAATTCTTTCCAAGGCCTGTAGAACACTGAGGTGTTAGGAGCGGAAGTCCCATCTTTTTATCAAAATTTGAAAAAGTATGTGTTAGTTGTTCCTTTGTGATTTTTAATACTGTTTATCTTGTGAATTATAATTGTATTTCACACTATGGTGTAGTGTTTTTCAAAATGACTTTATAAGTTTTGGAAATTTCACAAGATTAATACATCTGGGTGTAATTTATGTGTATAAGTTTGGTTGTTTTAAACATATTTTATTCGAAAATGAAATGGATTGGGCACAAGTTATCCAACTTAGGAACGCCCTCTCCCAGAAGTTTTGTTTTATGTGATTACCCTCTACTTCAGTTACACTAAAACATGGCACACAAGGATGGACACAATACACAATGTATTATGTAGAACTGAACCTTGGTCCACTGTGACGAGGAGACGCGTTACCCCACCGCCCTTACCTATATATAGAGATATAGATTGATGGTGGTATTGTTTGATCAGCTCTTCATTTACAGCAGACGGTCAATAAGGATCCAGTAATCAAATTGTAGCTGGTCCAGAGTACTCTCACATCCAGATCCAGGATCCGGAATGTGCCTATGTTTCATGGGCTGTGTGTTTGTCACAAGTAAGCCAGACATGAGGTGCGGAGAAGAGCGCCACCTATTGTGAGGGTCACACCCGAGCTGTCGGCAATCTTTACAATGATGGGTACCATTGATGGCTGGGAAATTACAAAGACGTTTGGATAACCTTTTCCTGCTATCTACTCCGGAAAATTGGAAGTGTACAGTGTTGTCCAAGAGCATGATGGCTTGTTGTGACAGGCATGCTGGGAAAATTGGCCACGGCTGCACATCCTGGTGTTGTTTTGCTAGCACTCACCAAAATTGCCTGTTAGCCTGTGTTTTGACATGGGTCTGAAACGATGCAAGACCATTTAAGTATACAGGAGTCCGATGCCCCACTGTAACCGCTAGTTGTTGGTGCGTTTGTGTGTTGACTTTCTCTTGTGGACATTGATTACCGATTGTGACTCGATGGAGGACCCTCTGTGTCCTCCCGATGAGGTCGCCAGCCCCGCTAAGCTGGCCATTACGACAGCCAAATAATTGATTCTTTGTTGGAAGCACTACCTCTCCATCTTCATTGCTTGCTTTGCGCCAATAACCGGTCACCATACCTGACAACCTTCAATACTGCTCTACTTGCCCCTGAGCTCGGCCAGCACCAAGCTAAGGCCATTATGTCAGATTAATACCTTTGTCCGGCTGTGTTAATGGGTTTCTACAGGTCTTACATCACCAGGTCGTGTTCCTAACCCGACTTTACTGTTCATCAAGTCCTGAAATAACACGGACAGTCACGGACCTCTTCCAACCATTGTCGTTGCTTTTTATATGTCATTCTTTCTAAGGTGCATTCTTGGATTTCTTTTGGCTTTTCGTCCCTGGCTTTGTTGTGTTTCAATGTGTCTGAAAATAAACATGTTGGAATGGTTATTGTGCAAGATGGTGTGGGGATAAATACAAGTTTCATCACACTAAACCTGCAGTACTGATGTTTGCATACGGGGGGTTGACGTGGGGTGCTGTGGATCTGAGTTGTTTACAGGTTGCTGTGGATCCAGGTTGTTGACCGGTTGCCATGGATCCAGGCTTGTATGATTTGATGTGGATCCCAATTTTTTGTGGGTGTTGCTGCCCAGTTTGGGCTCAATGAGCTGCTTGGACCTCAAGTAGTTTACATTTGAAGTATGTTTTAGCTTGGCTTGTTGAGAGGTAGCTCAGTCCATTTGTCGTCTTATAATCATTATTATGGCTTGAATCCAATCATAATTTGTGAAGTTCAATCTTGATATTCTGTGCTACATTAAGTTAATATTTTATTTACAAGCTCACGAACTCCAGATTCCTCCTCAAGATGAACATATGGAGTTGGGGCCTAAAGACTGCGACTTGTTATGTCCCTTACCAGGATCTGGTGTTCATGGGTTTGAATCCAGTTTGTCCTGTTAGAACCATGTCTGTGTTCCTGGGTTTTTATGGCCTGATTTCCTTTTGATAATTCTGAATTACAGTTCAAGCTGCATTAGTTAATTAGTTAGATAGAGACTTAAATTTGTTACTCTGTGGTTTCTTTGCTTCTCTACCATCAGCAATAAATTTCATTAGTGTCAATAATTGTAGCCACTGCCACTAGACATCACTACATCAGACAATATGGCTGCACTGATCTCTGTTTGAATGAAGTCCACCATTTACATGCATGGAGATATAGCTTGGCCTTGGTGGTTCTCACATCATCCTTGACCAGAGAAGTTGATATTGCCCATTCAGCAAACATGCCATTGTTAATGGCACAACATTATTGAATTCTTTCAGAGCCAACTTTGTTGAATAATTCACCAAAATGTCTGCATCATACTTCCTGTATTTTGTGAGGTACAAAGGGTGACCTTGATGAAAGCCCCGACTCACTTGTCAGTACACCATAATGCTGGTGCGAACCTGGTTAGTGTAAATGATCATATTACCAATTTCATAGAGGGCACCTGACCAAATGAGGCATTAAATTAATATTGATTCACTCGTACCTACAGACTAGCCAAGCAATGCTTAGGCTGGAAACACTTCCACATGCACTCAAGCTTCCTGGGTCCTTTGAGACTTCAGAAGGACTGTGGAACTAAGTAACCCTTCTTGGAATAACCAGGAACAGGTTTCAGACTAGATAAGGACAAGCCAGAGACAGAAGTAGGGTCCATTAAGGTCACAGGGCACGGCAGCCTGATTGAAAGTCAGATGCAGGTCCTAAGGGTGTGGCGTTGGTACTTAAGGTGTGTTAAGGATTGGAGGCAGATTTGGCTCTTTTAGGGCTTAGAGAATGGGCCATTACCATTGTCTTTGTGAGCAGGAACTTGTTATTTGATCAAGAAGTTTAAATTCTTTGACTTTGCTAGAGGGTGATAGGATTAGAGGTGTATTGGGTTAGAGGAAGGCCATTATTTTAATACACAAATCAGGAGTGGGATTTTGGCTAGTTCAGTGTCACTAGAAATGTCTTAGTATAAAAGGATTGTCTAGATGTTTTACGGGGCTTTAAGGATTTGGGCCTCTTTATATCATGTTATCTGCTAACATTGATGTTTTCATGTGGGTTAAATAGCTTTAGCTTGTTTGCATGATATTTTTTTTATGATTCAGAAAATAATTGGCAACTGGAAGCGTATTTGCTCATCACATATGAGCAAGGTTTGAATCTCTTTATGTGTACCTTTTGAAGGAATTACCTCACCCAACCAGGTCCAGTATGTTCCAGTTCATTAGAGCTTGTAGTAGTCACTTGGTGCGAGTGTTTGCTTGTCATGCTCAGGTCTGGGTTCAAGTCCCAACGAAATGATGAAGGCATTTTTCTTATCGTTTATCTTTTTCCTTGTCAGTTGTCCCAAATAATTGCAAACTGAATTCCTGAAACATGTATGCAAGTTAATAATTTTGTCTAATTGTCTTAGCTGAATCTAAATTGTATATTTTCATGTCATAAGGTGAAATGAAGTTATCTTTGTAAAACATGATCAGATTCTTTGAAGTTGGCTTCCTAAATCGATATGTTGTGATTATGCTAAGTAAAGATTCTCGGTTAAGGATATTTTTATGGCACAGAGTGAATCTCCTCTGCTGCAACTGATCTCACAGGATTTCCTTGACCAGCCTCCGTTCTATTTTTATGAAAGCAGTTTTAACTATAGTGATATTTCTCTCTCTGCTGACAGGGTTATTTAGCCCATTGATATAGTGGGGCCCTAGCAACCAAACAAGTTGGCTTGAGAAATCCTAGGGGAATCTTTTCGTTCTGATAAGGCTTTAGTTTATGAGTTTGGGTTAAGTCTAGTAACAATTGTTTTCTGTTGTTGGGCTTGTTTTGTAAAATATGAACAGGTCTGCAGATAAAGGAACCCTGAGAGGACTTGAGTGCACACTGGGAGTGATATGGAGTCCAATTCATGCCATCAAATCGATCAGCAAGCTAATGGTTTCATACACTTCCAACTCACGTTGATAAAATGATAAGATTTTTGGGGGGTAAATTTCATCAAGAGCAGTTTTAGATATAGAGTGTGGCATATTGTTTGAAAGGAAATTGGCAGGTCATGTCAGTGAGTAGTTACAATTAGCAGTTTATTATGAAAATGACATCGGTTTATGTAATTTGACCATCTGGGGTTTTTGTTTGAAATTAAGAATTAAATTCTAGTCATCAATTGTGATATGTAACCATGTATGAAATGTTGTCAAACAATATATCCTTGGCATAATGTTGAAAGATATATATAGTGACGGATCCATAGATTCCTGGTCTACTAAGGGTGATGGTTGCAATCTGTGCAGCCCTTTTCTGGAATGTTGCTAAAAGCAGTGTAAAATCATATTTACTCACAAACATTTCTGGTCTGCTGGATAGAGCGTTGGCCTGGAAAGTAGAAAATCAGAGTTGAACACCATGTTACACCAGCACCCTTCAAAATATGGTGCTTCATGTTATCCTACCTGGCATTAGGCATTATGGGAATAAAAAGGAATGTGCCCCACTTTGGGTACACAAAGTTAGTGAGTGATGTTTTTAAGCCGCTTTTTAGCAATATTCCAGCAATATCACGGCAGGGGACACCAGAAATCTGCTTCACACACTGTATCCATGTGGGGAATCGAACCCGGGTCTTTACAGTGACGAGTGGATGCTTTAACCACTAGGCTACCCCACCGCCCTACAATGTTCAACTAAGTCCTGGTATCAGTGGCCAGATAGTCTATGCAGTGGTACAGTCCATGGAGTGGAGGCAACTACACACCTGTGCATACATGTCTTAAGTACAACATTAAACCCTGTTTCACCTCACTTTGATGCTGCAGTTATACCCTTCAGGATCAAGGATAGTAATATCTTGCAGTGATTAATCCAAGGCAGTGTATATTTGTTTGTTTTTACATAAATTATGGGTTCGTCTGACAAATACTGTCATGTCCCAATAGATATTCCAGTAACTTATGACATGCACCATGACACATGACTCACGTTCCCACTGAGGGCAACACAGACATTACCATTTAGCCCCAATGAAGAATAATGTTAATGTTTGTAAATGACTGTTGGACAGGGGCCATGTAGTCCAGCTTATCAGCCCTAATAAAGGATACTTATCATGTTCAGGTCAAACTCCAGATATCATGCTGTCATTTATGTCATGAGTCTGTACACTCCACGGAAATGTTCAAGCACATAAACATGATTAGTGTTACACCATTACTCTGACTGAAGCTACAAAAGGCTGTGGTTAGCTCCGAATTGCTTTTTAAAGATTTTTTTTCATAGATAAATTCATTTAATGAAAGCATTATACTTGGAAGTATAGTTTTTGGTATGCCATCAATGAGGTCACACGTTCTCGAAAACATAATTAACAGACCAGTGATCCTCGTATACCGCAATCTTTTCAGCGACTTCTTTCGTGCATTACTGTGTAGAGATCGGGTATTGACTGGTCCAAAGCCAGTAGGCTTCCATGGATAGTTTTCTCAGTGCGCACACATTTTTTTAGTTGGACATATTTTTTCATGGCATTGAAGTGTAAAGTGAAGGGCGGATCTGACTGGGGATCTTGCCCCAGCTTTCTATTTTTGAATCAAGGTACATTCAGTACGATGTGTATCTCGGTATTGTGATTTTGTAGTGTTCTATGGTATTTAGTTTGTTGTTAGTTGAGGGGAGGGAGGGTCTGTGCTGAGTGATGAGCTGCAACATGTCGGGATGAAGTTTGGTGATACTTGCAATGGTGGTGGACCAGTAGGCATGTCAAATGTTTGTCCATGGTGTGATCTAATGTGAGGCTGTGAGCCTGGCTGGGCCTGTCCATGCTGTGAAGTAGGTACAGTGCCTGCATGTGGCGGCGTTGGTGTTGGTATGATCCTTCCATCCTGCCTCAAGAATATGTCCATGTTATGGTGTCTGTGAGATCCTAATCAAACATCCATTTCCGTAACCATCGAGCTTCTACATCTACTGTAGCTCTCCTGTTTTAATTTAAACTTGTGACAGTCATAGTGCTTTGGTCGTTATAGTGAACACAGCCCTGGTATGGTTGAGTTGAAGGGCCATCTGAAGAGTAGGACTGAATGAAAGGAACTCAATCTGTTGTTACAGTCAGTGGAGCCATGTTCCCAGTCATGCTTCTGTTGTCTAAGGTGCAGGTGTTGGCATCCATGTGTAATTACTTCCCGAGTATCATAACGTGACAGCCCGTTACATTCATCGGCACTCTCCCCTCTAATGCAACACACACATTGACTGCTATTTGCATGGTCTTCCCGTTGTGGCAAGTGTATCCATCATGTTGCTGGTGACATTCCGCAGATACAGATACCTTGAAACAAGCCCACATCAGCGCAGATAATGTCGTAACGCTAATGCACATGAAATATACGTCACTGGAGGAGAGATGTACTTATGTGGCCAGTGAAGTATGAGCGTCTAATGTCGGTGCTGCCAATAATGCTTTGTTGGGGCTGTCACAACTCCTGTTCTGTTCCATGCCATTGTTTACCTCAGAAATATGGCTATCGCATTGTAGCTGGAATTGAAATATGAGCACAGCTTTTTGATTAAAATTCACATCCTTATCATATGTGTCAACTCCATATGGTTCCAGTTATGTAGCAAAATAAACTCAAATGCTTGTCATGTTTGTGTTGTTTTACGTGCATGATGTTTGTGTCTGTCTGTGTATTGCTGTATTCTGGGTACCACATTGCAGTCGCATCCTTTGTCTGGACAGGAACATGTCGTGATATGGACGCAGGTTTCTTATTTAATTATGTGTGATGTAAGTGTCAGTGGCCAAGTGTAGTGGTTAAAGTGTTTGCTTGTCACTCCAAGGCCTGGATGGGTTTGATTCTGACACATCGGTTCGAGACATTTTTTTGGGTTGGAACTGTGATAAAAGTGACAAAATTTACTAAATCACTTTAAAAGAGGTTTTGTAAAACAATTTTGTAAAACAATCACTTGTCGTTGATGAAACCAATTTACTGTTAGCATTTTATTGGACAAAACCATTTGTTGTACACCAGTGGTGAGCTAGCAACTGCAAACTCCTGTCTTATAACTTATCTGTTCCTTCGTTTCTGATCCTGAGAAGTTTTGCACCATACCTGTGTTTTGTTGGTTAGATTATATAACATTATACTCCTTGAATATTGTTATGAGTGCCATAGAAGTATGTCCTGGATTTAAGAATCGTTAATGTATTTGAACTGTGTTACTTTCCACTTTCCTCCCACTCTTAGCCTTGTGAATGAATCTCACAAGTAGTAACTCAGGTCTTGATAAAGGAACAATGTAGGTACAATCAACTGACCCGATTATGAAGTTTCGGTGATTTGTTAATGGCAAGTAAAGCGTTCATCAAGTTGATCCAATGATTCTGAGTATTCAGTCATCATTGTCTTTGAAGGTAATAAGAACGTCTCTACTTTTAACGATTAATATCGTATGATCACTTGCATTAAATTTATGATTGAAGTGGATTTAGGATGCCATTAACATGTGTCATATCAAAGCATGGGTATTAACCCTACCTCCACAGCCATGGTACATGGCCTGATTCAGACACGGATAACTCGGGCAGATGAGGAAAACTGTAGCAACACAGAAATACGTCTGATAATGGTGGGTATTATTTCAGAGACAGGAATTGCTTTTGACTTGATGTGGTTGTCGTGGGATTGATGGTGTTTTTATGTAAACCACACATCTAATGTTAGTCAGTTTGGGATGATGATCTGATCAGATAAGAGCATCCATGAAATAGCTGTCTGTAACCCTGGATGTTGAATGAAAATGGAATCTTTGATAGGCTTCAGTTACAAATAATTGCTTGTGGTGGGTTTTTTTGCGTATTTCACAGAGTGGTAAAAATTATTACTTCAGATGTCTGTTTTGGTCTTGCAACTGTGAGACTTCGTTCAGTGTTTATGAAAAAAATTGGATGGTTTTGGAAAGGAATTCTTTTGTGCATTCAGACTTAAATAACACGTCAAGGCATTTTTATATTTTTATTTTGGTCATTAATAACTTTCCTCGCATCAATATATTGTATTGGGAAATCTCATTTTTGTTGTATTCGACAAAATTAAGTTAAATATGTTGTTTATTTCTGATTAGGATAATGAAATTCCAGATGCATGACTTGCAAATTTGAAAATTGCTTTCATCAACTTGATGAAGAGCTTTTCAAGTTCATTTTGTCTGTGTGAAGCATATTTTGATCAATTCTAACCGAGAAGAATTTGAAAGTTCTGAATCACCTCAAGGATGTATCCGTGATCTGAGGATAACTTCCAGAGTTGATGTACAAACTGATTATTACCTCCATACATCCATCTGACTGGAGAAGGGGTCAGTGTGGAATAACGAAAGTTATCCCACTTGAATGTAATATGATGCAAGATAATCGTTTCCTCTGGTATCTGACTTCACAATGGCCAGGATAGACAAGTAGGACAATTTCCCCATTTTGTGTCACTAAGGCTGTAATTACCACCAGCTGCATGTCATGTTTGGCCAGAGCGTGCCAGTAAGAACTGTACCATGGGATTCCATCTGGGTCTACCTTCACTGCATGTGTCATTGTAGAAGTGGTCCATGATCGGTAATTACAACAGTGTCACTTTCTTGGAAGGGCTTGGTCCTTGGGGTTTGAGTGTCAAAAACTACAGAAGGTCTCCATCTCTAAAGAATCAACTTATATGAAGATCAGGTGGTTAAAAATGTTTTGTGAAGCATGTCCAAACTGCATGGACATTTGCTCATGTTATCCACCACAGGTTGGCCTGGCCAAGATTGAAATGTTCTGTGTGACACAGACTGAATATTGCTAACTGTAGCAGGAAGCAACCCTCACTCATGTATTGGTGTGTTGTATTAATGTGTCAGGCAACTGGTGATGGTTGCAGTGGTAGTAGTGGTCGTGGTTGCAATGGTGGCTGTGGTGGGTAGGAGTGAGTGGATCAGTCGGTCAGTCGGTTTTACGCTTTTACCAATATTCCAGCAATATCACACCAGGGGACACCAGAAATGGGCCTCACACATTGTACCCATGTTGGGAATTGAACCCGGCCTTTGGCATGATGAGCGATTGCTATAACCACCAGGCTACCCCACCGCCCTTGTGGTGAAGGTGGTTCAGTTACACTAAGCATACATGATAGCAGCATTATTCCATTTTGAAAGCTTGAATTAAATGTCAGTCTTCATGTTTGGAAAGCAAGAAATCAGGAAGTTACACTGACAAATCGATGTGAGGTTAGAGTTGTGACACCAGGTGTTCATGAATCGGTGAGCATGATGGATTGAGGAATTGCTACAAAAATATCATTTGAATATGCTTAACTCTGGAACGAAGAAAAAGTTGTATTTGTCATTTGGGATAAAACAGAAGATTACCCAAGATCCCCACCCAGTGATAGGAACCGGACAGAACGTGTTCAGTAGCGATGGAAAATGTTAATGGCCATTGTAAGGTATTAACAGTCAAGGGACATCTGAAAAGTTTAGATTTGGGAAAACTTAAGGTGGGTTTTCATTCTCTTCATGAGGCATGAAGGATGGCACGAAACATGCAATGATCAGCACAGCCAGGACGACACATACATCACTCTAATTTACTGCGGCTCCGCTTTGCATTTTTTAACTTGGTTACATTATTCATTCATTTCTCTTTAGAATTTGTTTTTCACCTTTTGGGGACAAAAAACAGGGACATCAAACAGTTGTGTAGCTTTGATGATTGATTTGGCTTAAGTTTGTAGGGTTTTTAGGAGTCTAAAGTTCAGTATGCCATTTAAAACGGCTCATTTTTCTTTAGTTGATTGTTTAGTCAATATTGAAGAAAGCGTATAGAGGGAAGCGAAAACCCTCGCATTTAACCTAGAAGGTCATAAAGTAAAGTGCTTGAACTGGCCAACTGTTGCATTTGTGGACATGTCTTCAGTAATGCTGTTCTGACTTAATTTATTTGAATATTTCAGTGAAGAAAAATTCTTTTGAAAAAAATTATCAGTTTCGCCAAGAAGGTTGCCGATCAACGGATATAAAAAATTTTTTTTTAATATGTCAGACATTTTCACGTCACTTAATGTTTGAAATAACGTTCAATAGAATTAAATTGTTTATGATTACATTTCAAGCACAGATAAATGTTGTTATCAGCAATATGAAGAAGGTTCATCCTTGTTTCATCGCTAATAGACGACTTTACTGTTTTCCGAACCATCATTGGCACACAAGTTTGTATTTGTCAATAACTGCCCATATCAGTAAATACGGAATGAGGATCAGCAGTGCTTTCAGATTGGAAATGCTTCATAATATTTGTTATTTAATTTGTGCAAGTTTTTATTCTGGGAGGAAATGCGTGGTTGGTATCTGTTGCCTTCATGTTGGTGGTGACATTTGCCAGTTGTGACTGACCTTGTCCAATCATGTGCTGTTATGTCCACTTGGAAATCACCTTCAAAATACAAGAGGGGTGGTTGGGTAGCCTAGTGGTTAAAGCATTCGCTTCTCAGGCTGAACACCCGGGTTCAATTCCCCACATGGGTACAATGTGTGAAGTGCATTTCTGGTGTCCCCTGCTGTGATATTGCTGGAATTGCTGAAAAACCATACTCACTCACTCACTAAAAATACAAGTAACCAGACTCAAACTATTTCGCACAATAAATGAATTTTAGCTGTCTTCAAAGTTAGATGATTTCATCCAGTCACTTCAATCTTCACAAGACAAAGTCTCTAAAGCTGATTTAATTAGTTGTTATAACAATGAGATCATTTTCATACAAAGACAATGGTCACTTTGCCTATCAAGAAAGTGCTGCAATTATTTCCAACTTGAGAGTGTTTTGAATGTCCATTAGAGTGACCTACTTCCTTGTTGAATAATTACCTTAACCATTGGCGGCATAAAAACATTTGGTTCAAATTATCTGCCTGGAAGGCAGCAATTCTTTTTAACCGTGATTTTTTCGATATCCAATTTTGAAATCCTTGTCGCTGAAATCACATTTTGTCCAGTATTCCAGAACAGAAATGTGAATGCATGGTTAGGTTAGCATCAGTGGACATCAGCACTAGACTGCAGGTTACAAGCTGTGGATGGAGGTCAAGCATGAAGATGCTCAGTGGAAGCAATTTGTCCCTGAAGTACATCCACATGCACTGCCAGATCTACTCACTGTTGGCCATTCACAGTGACTAACTCAATTGTGTGACATGCTGGCCACAAGAGTGGGTTCATCCTGGGGTGCTTGCAGTTAATGTGGGGCAGATTTAGTAGATACCAAGATGCATGATTCCTTAAATGAGAATTTGGAACTAGAGATGAATCCTTATTGTTATGGGGGCAGTTTTAGTAGAGGGGAGGATACCTGATTCCTTAAGTGGGAAGCTGGAATTTGGGGGTGAAGGCTCACAATCAGGTAGGAGAATGTTTGAAAGTGTTTGGGATGAAACTGACACCATATTGGAATGGTTTAAGTTAATGGAGAGAAACCCCTTCTGGTACAAGATAGGTGATTGGGAACACAGAGGTAAGGTGTTGGTTTCAGGGTGACTCCCTGTATTTCCCATCCTCTTCACACACCAGTGATGCTGGTTTGGTTTGGGGTCCATCTGGAGTAATCAATGTCCAAATCTATGAAGGAAATTTCAATCTTGGAAACTGGAAAACATGGGATAAGATATTTATTGCATAACAGTGGCAGTATTCTACAAACTAAAGATATAGGCACAGTACATACCACATACAGATGACATACAGTGTAGCAATATTATTATAAAACAAATGTAAAATCTTGGCCATGCCAAAGTGATTATCATAATGTTTCGATCCCAGTTTGACATGCCCAATATGGAGACAGAATATGATCTCAAGACCTTCAAATTTTCTTTGGATGCTGCTAAGAAAACATATGTGAGAGTCTGTTAACTGTTCTTTTCTATCATTAGTACCAATAATTCCGAGGTCGGTCTTTGAATACTTGTCCAGTCGGTCCAGCAAGTTGTTTATGTTGCACATTCCTCCAGTTAATTGCTGAAACCATATCAGGATCAATCCAGCACATGCTGTCTGTTTTGTCTGCCATAAAGTGTCCCAAGGTAGCCTGGGGTGAAACAGCTGCCATGATGGCAGGCAGGCAGGGAGCTCCTTACCTAGAACTGGTCACGGTCACCTGATGGCATCAAAACAACTGGCCCTACCATAACATGTAGACTGATGGGGTCACTACCAGCAGCAAAGACTTGAATTAGCCTGAAGAACAGGAACCGGTGATGACATAGACAGCTGCTTCTGCTGGAACATGGTGATGGCCATTTAAATTCAGTTTGAAGTTCGTTGGCAAGGTCATAAATAAATGATATTGCTTTTTAAGGATCCACTGTCTATTTTATAAGCTTGTTGTTGAGGAAAGCCTTTCCGATTTGAACTCATGTCTTCTTTGAGTTGTATAAATTAGTTCTGGACCACAGTACAGAAAGCAGTCTGAGTGCATAATTGTGGAAACTGCCTTTTTTGTAATATGGACATGACCAACATGGAGAACATGATTACATTGAGGGATGTTTGCTATTGCATTTTGTGCATACCAGCTGACTGTTAAGGAATGAGTTATTTTTCTGTTTACTGACTTATAAAGGAAAGTACAGACAAAGATGGTACTTTCAAACTGACAGTGTCTGCTGGGTAGACTGGATGAAGTAGAGGTGTCCTTGGAGTGATATTGAGTAGGGCTATCGGGGGGGGATATCTGTGGCTGTAAGTGTTGGCTTGTTCAGTTGTAAAACTGTGTCCTTCGTGTATCCAACTGTGATGTTGCTACAATAGTGATCTCGCTCGCTCACTCACTCACTCACTCACTCACTCACTCACTCACTCACTCACTCACTCACTCAGGTCGGTGTGAAGGCCGCCCACTCACTCAGGGAGGGGTCAACAACACCCACAAGCTATAAATGTATCCAGCAATCTTTCTTCATCTACTGACTTTTCATGAAGTAATTTGTTCATGTGGCTGTCATCACTTTTGTGCATCAAATCATAACTGCTTCTCTTGCTTCATAGAACACTACAAAGTCACTTATCACCATTTCTGCTTCCATCACTTATAAATAACAGTTTACAGTACATTAGCACAACTGGCAGGGCACCCAGTGAAGCTGGGTTGGGGAGACTGACCCCTATAGTCCTCCAGACTGTCCAGCAAGCACCTGCAGCCATATATAGATGGTGTGGTCAGCTGAGAGAGGTAATTACTC
Organism: Haliotis rubra; assembly: GCF_003918875.1. NCBI lineage: Eukaryota > Metazoa > Mollusca > Gastropoda > Lepetellida > Haliotidae > Haliotis > Haliotis rubra. The sequence continues at coordinate 2,582,181 of NW_025766980.1, read as the reverse complement.
TGGCTACCCTCAAGGTACATTATATGGACTGGACAAAGTTAGCATGGTCAGTGTTTGTGTGGAAAAGGTGGATGTCCAGCGGCCACTCACACACGGTGACCTTCTGTGGCCAGGGCAGATATTGTCTACTTCTCTGGTCAGCTGCTTGTAATGAGATTGGATATATTTACAGTTTTTTCTGGAGTTGAGTGTTAAATGGAGGTTATGTTCCAGACTTCAAAGTATCCCTCACTCACTCTAGGGATTCAGGGTTATGACAGGTTTCTTCCCCCAACCCCTCCCCAATTCATTATAGTTGTTAGTTGTGGTTGTCCTCAATATAAATATCCCCACCAACTCCTCAACTCTGAGACTGTTATGTTCCAGACCTGTGCCCACCATGCCAACCCTTGAAACCACAAACATGATCACATGTCACTATTCCTCCAAGATAATCAGCACCATGACCAATCCTGAAAACCACAAACATGATCACGTGTCACTCTTCCTCCAGGATAATCAGCACCAGGACCAATCCTGAAAACCACAAACATGGTCACCTCAACACCCGACGCCACATATTCTGATCACAGACTAGATAAACAGAGACTTACCACACACACACCTTCAGTCACCTGCCACGCACAGGCAGCACACCTTCACTGTATTCACACCTTCACACACACCTTTCAGGGCCCTTGCCACACCCCTAGCCACACCCACTCTAATCAAGACACCAACACAAACACTCACAGGTCTTAACTTGAAGTGTTCGACAGTTTCGTCACGCAGGTCTGGGATTCAGTGTTACGAACGTTAGACCAACTGGTAGTCTCTGGAATAGTTAGTCTCTCTGGAAATGTACAAGTTTACAAACAACTTCCTTTGAATAGAATAGGGAGCCCTAGTGATCCTGAATGTGTGTAAAATCTGGACTTACTTTGTTTACTGTTACAGCAAGGACTGGATGCAGGAAAAGTAATGTAGTAGAGAGACTGAGACACACATCCTACATGGCTACATAGATCCTGCCAATCCTACATATTGAATTGCTACATAGATCCTCACTCACCACTCATCTTTGTACCCTACCTACGCTGTATCCCGCTGTTACATATTGAATTGCTATACGGGATTTGAACAGCAAATCGACCCACACCCACCCACCCACACCCACCTCACTCACTCACTCACTCACTCACTCACTCACTCACTGTGACACACACCCTACATGGCTCATAGATCCTGCCAATCTTTGTATCTGTTACATATTGAATTGCTATCACGGATTTCACTCACTCACTCACTCACTCACTCACTCACTCACTCACTCACTGTGACACACACCCTACATGGCTACATAGATCCTGCCAACCTTTGTATCCCCGCTGTTACATATTGAATTGCTATACGGGATTTGAACGGCAAATCGACCCACCCACCCACTCACTTACCCTTCCACTCACTCACCCTTTCTCTCACTCACTCACTCACTCACTCACTCACTCACTCACTCACTCACTCACTCCTCACTGTGACACACCTCGTGTGCACTTCTCCTAGTTAGCTCTTCTACCCTCGGAGTGTGCAGTCTGTTTGATTGTTATCTCTTTAACAGCCTGTTTATGGACACCTGTCCTACAGATCTAGTTCAACCATCTCTGTCAGTCATCCTGGTGTTTTCCTTCTTTATTGAGCAGATCAAAGTGATATCCACGGCTAACAGATGGACAATCCTGGTAATATGTGGCTGTCATACCCAATATGTTTGTTATCCATTTTTTCAGCTCTATTCTTTTGTCATACTGTGCTCATTGTGGAAAAAGTGTTTGGAATACATCAATTGAGTTATTGGATATATTTTTCCATGAAGTTATCAAGATATTGACATAAAGTCTATACACTGCTGCTGCTTTTTGACATTTTATGTTGAATGTAGTCAATTATTGTTAATATTTCATTCATTTTCACTTCCCCACAAATTTTCTGTGGAAGGCATGTGTACCCTAAGAGTATTGTCATTCAGGCACATTAACATGAAGAACTATTGGTGAGGTCAAGTGAGTCTGTCCATCATGGCTGGTTACACTAATGGCGAGCACCCATCTGGACTGGTCATTACCCTAAGTATGTCCACACCACTGTCCAGTCTCCAGATTCCTGGAGAAGGCAACCACAAATCTCTGGTATCTTGACATCAGAAGATAGACAGGTCCATCTTGTTAGAATCTTGGGAAGCAGCTTCAGATGGAAGATAACATTCTCGGGACATAACTTCCTGTCAGGCCAAGTGTAGGTCACTCAGTTGTTTATTGTGGGAGTGACACTTCCCACATTCTGGAATGGCCAGTTACAGACAAATGGACTTCTAGGAGTGAATCTTGTACTTGACATGTCCACTTTAAATCCATATTGTTAACTGTACATCTGTCAGCCCGTTGTTTGAGCTTCCCATATGGATGTGATCTGGGTAGTTTGTGGGATGACTGATGGGCAGCAATGACATGCAATGTACACATACAAATTTCATAGATTAGATATCCGTGTTAATTGGCAGGACTTATGTGATGCTGGTCTGGTGTAGTTAACAGGTGCAGATCCTTGCAGATCCAGAAAGTGTTCTACGTAATCAGAACAATGTGAAGCAAGCAGGGTGATTGCTTTTGGCTTAATGTAGATAATATATGATATTTATTGCATAGTATTCCATGAAGGAACATCGGCAGTATTCTATAAACTGCAAATATAAACACAATAGGTACAAATATATAGAAAACAGACTTGTTTCATTAAAGTCAGGAATAAAAATAATTAGAAGTTTATAAATTATGAGAAATACATGGATAATATAATACAGGAACTTCTACTGATTTGTAGGAAACTAAGACATTCTTTCTATTCTTGCATTATTTTAATAATTGTTCATGTTCTGATTTGAATTATTCAATAAATCTTGAAAAATAGCTATTTGCATAAATTTTAAATATTTTTACCAAATACTTAAGTTCCTACGGACGTATGAAAAGAAAATTCATGAATTCAATACTACTCTCATAAATACAGTTATCCAGATTGTTGTTTCTATGCAACGTGGCGGTAATGGCAGGATATGCTTTATCATGAAACAAGACATAAAGGCTATGTGTAGCAGTATTTTACAATTATTTTTCTGGTCACCTTCATGAATATGTTTATCTTTTTGTATCAGGACATGACTTTCAGTACAATATTTGTATCAAACAGCAAAGTATGGTGACACTTTGAACAAGAGGTGTAGCTGAACATTTTGTCTCGTTGTTCATCAACATGAAGATGGGATCAGCTGACTGATCCACAACCTGCTTCTGATGATCGGTTCCGGCATCTGAATTCCAACTAATTATTACCCACAAACCCTCCACCATGTCAGGGTGTCATCCCTGCCCCAGGAGTACGACATATTGTGCTTCCCAGATGTCGTCTGCTCCTCAACCAGCAGACGGGACAGCACTACTCACGCAGTAGCATCTACCACTGTGTGCTGGATTTAGAGCCACGACATTGGAAGCGTATCGCTTCCATTATCGCATAGTCTTTTGTCTGTGCATTGTAATGTAAATGTCACGAGTGGTTCCTGGTCACATGGTGATTGTCAGGGGTTGTGTATCCTGGTGGTATATGGGGTCCCTAATTATTGAAATTAATTTGCTGTTTGGATCATGATGTCTGTTTGATGGTGTCAGTGTCATGTGTCATGTGCAAACAATGGGCATTTGATGGGCTGTTTAGCTTGGTATCTGCTTATTGGTGGTACATGTATATGGTATGATGTTTGAAACTGAAGATTAAAGGTATAATGTTTGTGAGCACGATATTGGTTTTTATTATTCTATGTTGGTTTTTATTATGATTGGATGAAAGGAGTGTTAAAACATGTTGTAGACATCATGTTCAGAGCAGTCAGGAAAGGGATTGCATAATCGTATTACAAACTAGTAATGAACATTAATTTTATTTTATTGGAAATATGATCTCTCTGCACAGTTTGGTTACCTTTCTGGCATCAAGTTTAGTACATAATCATATAAAAAAAATTAAATGCAAATTTATTGTTTTAAAGGAGAATTTTCTGAGATGTACCATGTGTATTTTATTATTTACTGAGTGTAATTTTATCAAAGTAAAGTAAGTGAGTGATCATATTGAGAGTAATTTTATCAAAGTTTAGTGAGTGATCACACAATATGTGCCACCAGGTGCAGTTTCTGGTGATTTGACTGAAGTATTGGTGAAAGTGTCCCTCTTTATCTCCCACACTGTGCTGTTCATGATAAGCTGTCACAGGTTTCTATCTGTACAACCTGAAGGCAAACTTTATATATTGTCAAGTAGTCTAGCCGCAGATTAGAAACTGTTTAGTTATATTTGTAACTGAGTACTTTATGTTTTATGTTATTAATAGAGCTGGGTATTGCCACAAGTTTCATATTGCGATATATTGTGATATGTGTTGGCGTATTTCAATATGTATTGCAATATATTGTAGTGTAACACATGGGTTAAGGTAATTAAATTACTGTTTCCTTTCGTTTGAAACAGTGCCACTGGCCACTGTCAGGACTCAGGTGTAATTGTACAAGAGATCAATTGAAAATGTTTCCAAATTGAAGACTTCCTTTAAAGTTTGGAATTCGAGAAAGAGCGTCCGCCGTTTTGGTTTGCCAGTACCAATCTATTATTTTTATCTATATGGTTTAAAAGTCATGGAAATGCAATTATATGAACAATAAACATTCTCACAACTTTTAGTGTATGATAATATAAAGAAAATACAAATGTTTTTAGTAGTTTTGACTACATCACAAAAATTACTGATCGTATCGGGTGAACCGGTTCGCGAAAAGTGTACCGCAATATATCGTATTATGAAGTTCAAATTGCAGTATACCGGTATTATCACCCACACCTAGTTGTTAGAGTGGTGTTAGGAATTAGATTTCATCCTATTTGATAGGCTGCTGTGACCATGTGCTTGTTCCGAGTGCCAGTGAGGAAACTATACAGTTCTGGTTGGTTAGCAGGAGCCATCATTGTTATTTCTGTGCATTGATATGTGTGTTATTGATAGATTCATATATTCTTACACATGGGGTTTTTTTGTGAACAGGCTTGTCAATTTGAGATTTCTTTTGGAATAAGATACTTATTTAATGTCATTTGAACAATTAGAATAAATCTTTTTTAGATGTTGTGGTTGAATTTCCAACGTTCCATCCTCCCAATCACGACATTATGGAATGTTTGCTAATAGCTTATTCTGTCAGTTATGAAATTAAATGTAACAGATGTTCTTAGTAGGCTGTGATGTCTTAGAAAGAAACAGTCATCCTGAATTTTCATTTTGAAATTTTGTGGATGTTCGGAGAATCAAGAATATTTAGATTCACTAACTGAATTTAGACTGGAAATAGAAACTGAAGTTTGACCGGATCAACAGCATCTATGAATACAGGCCGAACCAACACTTCCTATTGAGATATGAAAATATAGACTTTTTAATATATTGTTTCTATTACTCTTTTGTTTGTGATCAGGGCTATGATAGTATTAGTGGCATAACATATGATAACCCCACATCTTCAGTGGAACAATATATGATAACACATCTTCAGTGGAACAATATATGATAACACATCTTCAGTGGTACAATATATAACACAGCTTCATTGGTATAACACATGACAACACATCTTCAGTGGTACAATATATGATAACACACCTTCAGTGGTACAATATATGATAACACACCTTCAGTGGTATATACATGACAATAATACATGGCAACACACCTTTGGTATAATACTGGTATAATACATGAAGGTATATAACACTGGTATAATACATGACAAAACACCGTCAGTGGTATAATATGTAACAACACACCTTCAGTGGTATAATACATGACAATAATACATGGCAACACACCTTTGGTATAATACTGGTATAATACATGAAGGTATATAACACTGGTATAATACATGACAAAACACCGTCGGTGGTATAATATGTAACAACACACCTTCAGTGGTGTAAAACATAACGTCTTTGGTGGCATAACACATGATGATAATACCGTTACATGGCAACACACCTTTGGTATAATACTGGTATAATACATGAAGGTATTATAATATGTAACAACACACCTTCAGTGGTGTAAAACATAACGTCTTTGTTGGTATAACACATGATGATAATACCGTTACATGGCAACACACCTTTGGTATAATACTGGTATAATACATGAAGGTATTATAATATGTAACAACACACCTTCAGTGGTGTAAAACATAACGTCTTTGTTGGTATAACACATGATGATAATACCGTTACATGGCAACACACCTTTGGTATAATACTGGTATAATAGATGAAGGTATTATAATATGTTACAACACACCTTCAGTGGTCTAAAACATAACGTCTTTGGTGGTATAACACATGATGATAATACCGTTACATGGCAACACACCTTTGGTATAATACTGGTATAATACATGAAGGTATTATAATATGTTACAACACACCTTCAGTGGTGTAAAACATAACGTCTTTGGTGGTATAACACATGATGATAATACCGTTACATGGCAACACACCTTTGGTATAATACTGGTATAATACATGAAGGTATTATAATATGTTACAACACACCTTCAGTGGTATAATACATGACAACGTCTTTGGTGGTATAACACATGATGATAATACCGTTACATGGCAACACACCTTTGGTATAATACTGGTATAATACATGAAGGTATTATAATATGTTACAACACACCTTCAGTGGTATAATACATGACAACGTCTTTGGTGGTGTAACACATGATGATAATACCGTTACATGGCAACACACCTTTGGTATAATACTGGTATAATACATGAAGGTATTATAATATGTTACAACACACCTTCAGTGGTATAATACATGACAACGTCTTTGGTGGTGTAACACATGATGATAATACCGTTACATGGCAACACACCTTTGGTATAATACTGGTATAATACATGAAGGTATTATAATATGTTACAACACACCTTCAGTGGTATAATACATGACAACGCGTCTTTGGTGGTGTAACACATGATGATAATACCGTTACATGGCAACACACCTTTGGTATAATACTGGTATAATACATGAAGGTATTATAATATGTTACAACACACCTTCAGTGGTATAATACATGACAACGTCTTTGGTGGTGTAACACATGATGATAATACCGTTACATGGCAACACACCTTTGGTATAATACTGGTATAATACATGAAGGTATTATAATATGTTACAACACACCTTCAGTGGTATAATACATGACAACGTCTTTGGTGGTGTAACACATGATGATAATACCGTTACATGGCAACACACCTTTGGTATAATACTGGTATAATACATGAAGGTATTATAATATGTTACAACACACCTTCAGTGGTATAATACATGACAACGTCTTTGGTGGTGTAACACATGATGATGATAATACCTTTGGTATTACATGGCAACACACCTTTGGTATAATACTGGTATAATACATGAAGGTATTATAATATGTTACAACACACCTTCAGTGGTATAATACATGACAACGTCTTTGGTGGTGTAACACATGATGATAATACCGTTACATGGCAACACACCTTTGGTATAATACTGGTATAATACATGAAGGTATTATAATATGTTACAACACACCTTCAGTGGTGTAAAACATAACGTCTTTGGTGGTGTAACACATGATGATAATACCGTTACATGGCAACACACCTTTGGTATAATACTGGTATAATACATGAAGGTATTATAATATGTTACAACACACCTTCAGTGGTGTAAAACATAACGTCTTTGTTGGTATAACACATGATGATAATACCGTTACATGGCAACACACCTTTGGTATAATACTGGTATAATACATGAAGGTATTATAATATGTTACAACACACCTTCAGTGGTGTAAAACATAACGTCTTTGTTGGTATAACACATGATGATAATACTGGTACATGGCAACACACCTTTGGTATAATACTGGTATAATACATGAAGGTATATAACACTGGTATAATACATGACAAAACACCGTCGGTGGTATAATATGTAACAACACACCTTCAGTGGTGTAAAACATAATAACGTCTTTGGTGGTATAACACATGATGATAATACCGTTACATGGCAACACACCTTTGGTATAATACTGGTATAATACATGAAGGTATTATAATATGTAACAACACACCTTCAGTGGTATAATACATGACAACGTCTTTGGTGGCATAACACATGATGATAATACCGTTACATGGCAACACACCTTTGGTATAATACTGGTATAATACATGAAGGTATTATAATATGTAACAACACACCTTCAGTGGTATAATACATGACAACGTCTTTGGTGGTATAACACATGATGATAATACATGACAACACACCTTCAGACAGCCAAGAAGATAATGAACGGCAGGTTTATTGTGCAGATTTGCTTTGGCTGGGAATCAATGCTTATCCTCTGTAACATATAGTTATTCTGAATCTGTAGGTGATAAGTAAGGTGTATAGTTTAGAATAATCGATAAGAAACCCATCACATGATGTACAAGTCATCTACTGGTGTTTGACATGGAACGTCTACCCATGCCCGCATGTATATAGCAAATACAGGTTGAGAGTATCACTGGTGATATTGTTGGCAAGCAAACTGTTGTTATACGTTATCTGATAGAATTGTTTCGTCTGTTGAAACATGGGAGCGCTGTATCTTACATCACCATATGTCAGCTTGAATGTGCTTTGCGATTGGTCAAGGCTGAGGTCATGTGATCCCGTATATGTTTCCTTTGATTCCTGTGCTTTGGGCAATGGGTCATGTGGTTTTCAATCTGTATGAAATTGACAATAATTGACAGGTTGTCGGTTTCACCTTCCCATCATTGCTTGATATGTCTATCAGCTTCAGCTGAACTCCTTTGATCTAATTACAAAATATGTAACGGTAACTCGGAACCGTGGAAAGAACCTGTGGGATTTCTGGTTCAGATTATCACAGACACACGACACCAGAATAGCCAAGGGGATCTGTCTGCTACCCAGACTTGCCCACGGAGATTCAGACTGGGAATGAGGCTTAGGCATGGATGTCAAAGGTCATTTGGGCAAAGATGAAAGAACATCAATATGGAATATTTGCGCAGGTGTGATTCTTACCCCAGGAGGTTTCTTTGCCATGCAGGAAGCCAGAGCTCGACATTCCGAGACCTACCTATTGTGTTGCTTCTCAAAGCACCCCCTAAGGGAATGATAAAACACAAGCAGGGGATAACCAATCGCTGGCATTTGATCTGTAGCAGCGTGTAGACATTGGGGGAATTCATTAAACTTTGGCACCAATGGTCCTTCCAAACTTGTCTGATTGGGGTAATTGTGCTATAGGTGATATTTCGGTCAGACAAGTGACGTTCTTTGATTGGGGCATGACCTGGTGCCAGTGTTTTTTTAGATGGTGTCGTCTGATGACTGAGTTATATTTTTAGATGTGTGTGTTGCTGATTGTGATGTGATATTCTTGGCAATTATTGTTGATTTTGTTTTGTTACAGATTGCAGATTAAAAGGATGAAGATACTGTTGAGTTCCAGGTCAGTTTTTACTTTGTTTCTGTAGATAATGAAATAGATGTAGAGACATCCTGTTTACTGATTCAATCACTGAGGTCATGCGACATGGCTCCTGGTAGAATCTGTACAATATAAAATGTTCTCCAGATGCTTATCATTGACATGGGATTGTCATAAACTAAAAATAAAATCAACAAAATGTTCCTTATGTTATATATAAGACCTCGTTGTTTCAAGCAATCTCTGACAGGAATTGTGAGCACAGAGTCTTTGGAGATCTTCGAGCCAAATTGTACAAATAATCAGCATTTGTGTGGCAGAAGGAACTGTAAGAGACCAGGCGGAGTGCCATACCAGTGACATTCCTTGCTGGAAATTGTAATCATACATACTTTTTGTGGTTATTGTTATTTACAGAAGCAGTGTCCCATCTTGAACCATTATGGCATGGTTAGCATTGATTCATATGGGAAACAGTCTTTTTCTGTGACATGGAGACCAAATTGTACCATTCCAATAGTCTCCTCAGACCATAATGGAAGAAATATTTGAAATAAGAGCGACTATGACCATGCATTCAGATAAAAAAATGAAACTCTAGGACATGGTTTTGTCAGCAAGACCAATCATGAATATGATACGGAGAAGATCAGGAGGTACACTCCTTAATGACGAGCGTGCTTATCCTTTATCATGTGATCACCAATGAACAGTGCGTTGGGGATATTTGGTGTCTGAGGCAACACAATCATTACATGGCCTGGAGACCTGGTGTCACATGTAGGTCTTTAACACTGCAAGGAATCGGAGCCAACTGCAGATCAAAGAAGACTGTATAGATATCAGTGTAAATGGCGGAGTGGAATTGTATCGGCTGTTTTCATAGTCGCACTTCACAGATGACTTTGCAGTGTATATCGATTCTGAAACGTTTTCGCAAGACATCTGCTGTTAGTACGAGATTCAGAGAAAACAATAATGTCATCTTGCTGGCTTATTTTGCTCTTTTTCTCTCAATGCACTGTTTTCTTTTGGAAGCAGACAGCTCTTGACTATCGGCTGTGAAAATGTTCTTCGGAATTGACCCAAAAGTTTTCTTTAGGTGACTAATTGCATGTTTGCTGTCATTATTTGGACAGAACTTTCTGGGTATTTCATTTAAAATCGTCAATCTAACTGTCAGCGATCTAAAGACGATGCATCTAAATGGTTAGATTTATTGTTTGGTACTTCGATTTATGTTTTTCATCACATCCACTTAAAGGTTAAAGCTAATTATTTATTTGTTCGTGAGAATTGGCCATTTCTTCTCTGAAATATTTTTCAATTTAGGGTTAATAGAGAGTGTAATTGTCTAAACTTTTGGCATGACTATATTTTATTTATAATACCCCCAAGATTCGGTGTGGCAAGCTTATGAGAAAGAAAACAATAAATATCATATGTAATGATTTTTATGCAGAGTAACTTTAATAGACAAATTACACCAAAATATAAGGATTTATAATGTTTATTTCATGAAAGCACAAGACTGTTGACAATACAAACATTTCCTGGGAACTCCCACTTTTGATGTGACAGTGTAGCTGAGATATTGCTGGTGGACGTTAAATATTTACTTGATCACTTCTTACACTTGTGTAAATTGCTGTGAAACTGCTGATGCAGCAATAAGCAGTGTTGGCTCATTTGCTCACTTTTGAACAATTAACAATGTATGAAGTTCTTATCATTGATCTGATTAATGATGAAGACGTTGCTTTTGGATGGAGACGCTGCACATGGCTTCAAGTTGTGATGCCTATCTTAATGGATTAATAACATAGAAATCTGTTCTCATTCATATTTCACATCAGTAAGATGAAATTAGTATGTCGGGGAGAACTCTTCCATCTCTAACCCATATGTATTTAATTGCATTCTGTTCTGTAAAATTTGAAACTCTAGTCTTTCAACCATCTGATGAATGTGGTTGTTATAATGTTTACCTTCAAGTCAAATATAATGATTTTGTTTTGATGTCTGTAAACAAGATTAGAAGGACAAGTATACTATTAATTGTCAGACTGACATACATCAGGCCCCGATTTCTCGAAACAAACTTAAGTTTTTACTCAAATTTCAAACTGAGTTTGACTATTTGAAACAGCTGAATTTTAACTCAGCTGCATTTTTAAAATACAAAAAGCCCAAACAACTTCAGTATTCTATTCACCAAACTTAAATTATCTACTATATTTGAATTAAATATCAATTTCAGCTCATTCTGGGAAATGCATTTCCTCAAATTTGAGTAAAAACTCTAACTTAAGTCAAAACTCAGACTTAAGTTTGTTTCGAGAAATCGGGGCCAGGTTAGTTCTGTTTAAGGTCACATATAATCATTATACATAAAACTTACAAGAAAGATAAATATCAAGAATTTTGTTTTTAATTTCAAATTCCTTGAACTTTTGATATTTATAAACTTTTCAAAATATTTTTTGTCAGTGCTAAATGCGTATCTATGTTCGAAATATAATACTGCTGACATGACATTAAGGAACACCCTATTGTTTCCTGTAACTGTATTGATATTTAACAACTGGTTGTTCTATAGTGTACACTCTTCTTATGGTATTTAGTGTATAAGTATTAATGAAGCATACAACTTTATGGACAACAAGTTCTTGTTTCTTGTGTAGAGCGACAATCTTACACCATTATCAATGTCTGAATTGTAGCAACTGTATGTTTTAAATCAAATTCATTTTGACGTATTTATTTCAATGGCTTGAGTAATAATATCGTGTATTGTATGGCATGGATGGTTAGTGTTGTAATGATTCTATTATTTGTGAGTTGTGTTCCGTTTATCAGATAGCTGGATGTCTGGCACTCTTCAGGTGCAGAAGAAACCTGTGTTGAGGAATAGCAGGATCAAGTGATCCAGTATATCTGTATGGATGACATCGATTTCATTGACCTAGTGTATTTATCAAAGCTCGGAGCCATCTGTAAGAGGTTTGACATTAGGTTGATTCATGCTCCGTCCAAGAAGGGGGTCGCTCATGAAAGAACACTTCTTGCTTCTTATTAAGAGTCCCTGACTCGATTCGAGTCAACCATTTCTGTATCTTTTGTTCCTGAAAGAATTCCTGTGATCTTCAGCCTCAAGATGGGTTTAACATATCTTCCCTTGATGTGTACAGTTGTAATGGAAGTTGAAGCGTCACTTGGATGTGTACAACCCCCCAGTATGACATGTCCTGTCAGGTGGCGACACTCACATACACACACCTTGCTGCCTTGAGTGATCTTAATGATGTGTTAACACCAGTGCAGGTGAGGACAACGTTGTTGTTCAATGGAACAAGACTCTCCAGAAGGACAATTCAGTGACCTTGACCCTGGGTGGATGGCTCTGATTTGTGTTAGATGACATTAACATTAAGAGGGTAGATTATGTGAATTTTAGAAGTTATGCATGATTTTGTTTTGTTAAGTCTTTTTTCGCTGGACAACAGCAGTATATGTAATATTACTTCTGATTATTCTTTTTTCATTGTTATTCAACATCCAAGTTGACAGCAATATTTGCGTATCAACTGCTGTCGTGAGATCTGGGAACGTTTGGTTCACAGAAGTGTGTGGGTAAATGAATGCATCAAAACCCTTCCATAATCACAAAAACCTCAACCATGTCAACGATGGAAGTTGAGTATCTACCTGGTGAGTGGAAGGCCAGTAGATAGATCTTGGGGCTACTCTTTCTAACATATGGTACTTGTTGTCACCTTGCCTTGTGCTCACAATTTAGGAGCTTAGTCAACTTGGAGTCACTATACTTCCCCAAGTGAGATGTATATATTTAACTGCTGTACCACAAGACCGCAAAACACAAACAAATACACAGGATCCAGGTAATTAAAAAACTTTTGCAAAGTGAAAAAAACATACAAGCGTTAGAATGAATCAAATGTAACTGATAATAATAGCTACATGCCGGATGTATTGAGAACACAAAATGAATGTGATGTCTTGTCATGGATATTTTACTCAGATTTGGGTGAACACTTTGATGATTTGTTTGTTTTGCTTTTTCCTTATTTTAGCCCAAAGGCTTAAAACCCATAATCGTCCATAAAAGAAATATCAAAAACTTCCGATCTGTTTGTTTGCAGGGAGCATTGATAGATTCTAATGAAGCGGTCCGATTACACTGAAAGTCCATTCACTTAAACATATAGCAAATATTATAGTCATCTTCCTCTCCTTCAAAATGCATGATTAATTATGGGAGTAATGGATTAAAATGATTAATTGCTTGGGTAAACAGCGGAGGAGTGTTTGTGCACTGTAGGCTATGGAAGACAATGGTAGGGTAATTGAAGCAAGTACTTATTGACTTCCATCAGTAGTCTCATTAGGTAAAGTGATATAATGAATTGCAACTCCATACAGATTAATAGTTGATTGGAATATTGTATTGATGGGTATTGTGCTGTATTGATCTTGCTTTCTGTCAATCATTAGCGGTATGTATGGAAGCTCTCAGATAAAGCAGGGAGGTCGGACGGATCCTAATGAGGCGTTGAATGTTGTGTTGGACCGACAAGTTCAGATGATTTGTAGACAATTTGGTCCAGTTTCCAGAGATATGGTGGAAGTTTTCACAGTCAGATGCTGTAAAATAATAAAGGCATTATTAATTAATACAAGACACTATGAAAATAAATTTGTCAATAACATACTGAATAGGATGTGACAAGTGGAAGGAATATATAAATAACTTATAAACTTATGGGTATTATTGTTGTTACAATCAGATTAATTGGTTGATATATGAGATAAACCCTTTCATTTTGTTGTTAGTGTATAAAAGAAGAAATGGATATTATCTGATGAGTTGTTACTTGCTCTTATGACCATTGTGCAGTTAGATGTAATACCAATATTTACTTACAAATTTGAGAGATTTACTAAAATGCAACATTGTTGGGTTGAGTAGTTGAGTTGGATGTAACCTCAGAGTAACCAGGTTACGGGACATAACGCCATGGTTGTGATATCATTGTGTCTGTATATAGCCTGGTACTGAAAGAACCTCACAGTAACCAGGTTACAGGACATAACGCCATGGTTGTGATATCATTGTGGCTGCATAAAGCCTGGTACTGAAATAACTTCACAGCAACCAGGTTCCAGGACATAACGCCATGGTTGTGATATCATTGTGGCTGTATATAGCCTGGTACTGAAATAACCTCACAGTAACCATGTTACTGGACATAACACCTTGGTTGTGATATCATTGTGGCTGTATATAGCCTGGTACTGAAAGAACCTCACAGTAACCAGGTTACAGGACATAACGCCATGGTTGTGATATCATTGTGGCTGCATAAAGCCTGGTACTGAAATAACCTCACAGCAACCAGGTTACAGGACATAACGCCATGGTTGTGATATCATTGTGGCTGTATATAGCCTGGTACTGAAATAACCTCACAGTAACCAGGTTACTGGACATAACACCTTGGTTGTGATATCATTGTGGCTGTATATAGCCTGGTACTGAAAGAACCTCACAGTAACCAGGTTACAGGACATAACGCCATGGTTGTGATATCATTGTGGCTGTATATAGCCTGGTACTGAAAGAACCTCACAGTAACCAGGTTACAGGACATAACGCCATGGTTGTGATATCATTGTGGCTGTATATAGCCTGGTACTGAAAGAACCTCACAGTAACCAGGTTACAGGACATAACGCCATGGTTGTGATATCATTGTGGCTGTATATAGCCTGGTACTGAAAGAACCTCACAGTAACCAGGTTACAGGACATAACGCCATGGTTGTGATATCATTGTGGCTGTATATAGCCTGGTACTGAAAGAACCTCACAGTAACCAGGTTACAGGACATAACAAGTTACGGGACATAACGCCATGGTTGTGATATCATTGTGGCTGTATATAGCCTGGTACTGAAAGAACCTCACAGTAACCAAGTTACTGGACATAACGCCATGGTTGTGATATCATTGTGGCTGTATATAGCCTGGTACTGAAAGAACCTCACAGTAACCAGGTTACGGGACATAACGCCATGGTTGTGATATCATTGTGGCTGTATATAGCCTGGTACTAAAAGAAGAACCTCACAGTAACCAGGTTACGGGACAAACGCCATGGTTGTGATATCATTGTGGCTGTATATAGCCTGGTACTGAAAGAACCTCACAGTAACCAGGTTACGGGACATAACGCCATGGTTGTGATATCATTGTGGCTGTATATAGCCTGGTACTGAAAGAACCTCACAGTAACCAGGTTACGGGACATAACGCCATGGTTGTGATATCATTGTGGCTGTATATAGCCTGGTACTGAAAGAACCTCACAGTAACCAGGTTACTGGGACATAACGCCATGGTTGTGATATCATTGTGGCTGTATATAGCCTGGTACTGAAAGAACCTCACAGTAACCAGGTTACGGGACATAACGCCATGGTTGTGATATCATTGTGGCTGTATATAGCCTGGTACTGAAAGAACCTCACAGTAACCAGGTTACAGGACATAACGCCATGGTTGTGATATCATTGTGGCTGTATATAGCCTGGTACTGAAAGAACCTCACAGTAACCAGGTTACAGGACATAACGCCATGGTTGTGATATCATTGTGGCTGTATATAGCTGGTACTGAAAGTACTAACCAAGTTACGGGACAAAGAACCTACACAGTAACCAGGTTACGGGACATAACGCCATGGTTGTGATATCATTGTGGCTGTATATAGCCTGGTACTGAAAGAACCTCACAGTAACCAGGTTACAGGACATAACGCCATGGTTGTGATATCATTGTGGCTGTATATAGCCTGGTACTAAAAGAAGAACCTCACAGTAACCAGGTTACGGGACATAACGCCATGGTTGTGATATCATTGTGGCTGTATATAGCCTGGTACTGAAAGAACCTCACAGCAACCAGGTTACGGGACATAACACCATGGTTGTGATATCATTGTGGCTGTATATAGCCTGGTACTGAAAGAACCTCACAGCATCATGACATGTCTGCAGGGGAATTATTTGATAAATTCTAATGTCTTGTGATGTTCGTGTCTTCCACAAACACATTACACAAAATCTTTTACATACCCAGGAGCATGGGCAACTTTCTGTTTAACGTTTGTGTAGATGACATTTTCATACTCTTAAATTGTATTCTTGATTCCTCTGTAGCTACAAGATGCATACATCATAGATTTCTAATTTGTAAAATGTCACATTTATACACATCGGGGAATTGGTTGATGTAGAAAGTGGGAAAAATCTCATTCAATTAATCTGCTGGTTTGAATGTGGCAGATATTTTAAATTGTTTCAATTAGATTATGTCTGCTCATGGACTTACATTCAACCACATTTGATATAAAATAATTAGAATTTGATATAAAGAATATTTCACACCTAGAGAAGGGACGTGGAGGTTTTGTACATGGCCGCCACCCAACCATGTTTCACTGTTAACTACTCTGTCATGGTGGCTCCACGTTAGACAGCTGTAGCCATTAGGGACACTTAAAGAGCTTATTTCAAATGAAAGAAGGTGAATAATTTGACTGTCGTGTCAGTTTCAGTAAAATATGGAATGAAAGGAAAGATATTGCCTCTGTGATGTGTTTTTGAATTTTCTGTCAGTTTGAATTACAGATTATTGGTTTTGAAATACGCATGATGTTGCATGTCGAAATGACAAGCTGCACACTCATACATCAAATATCGTGCTGTTGTTGCATCAGGCTCGCTACAACTGTAGGCTAGGTTATAAATATGTGATCATGTACTTGAATAGTTTCAGTGTGTGTAGGGTCAGCTCCAGGCTTCAGCCACATGGAGAGGTTGTAATGAAGGCCCTGTCCATTCTGTCTGGCACGCTCCACTGTAATCTATCCAGGTGTTGTCAATAGCGCTGCTTATTGCCAGTCAATCAGCGGCAACTGACCGCCCTAAATAAACACTGGTCATTATATCGTGTTGGTGGGATGGCCTAATGATTGACTCGCTACACTACTGAACGTCTATACCTACTTTTACTTATAGGAAGTGTGAGGATGTGTTATTGAGGTAATGGTTTGAAATTAGCGTGTGTGTATTGACATGCAAGATGATTGATTGAAATTGTCGTGGAAATAGATTTCAATTTGTGTTTAAAGTTTGATGAGATGTTCAGAGTATGGAGTTTGGCAGGTAAGTCTTTGAGTGTGTACATCAGTGAAATGTCCTTGTACAACCCGAGGTAACAATGGGGTCATTTCTCAGGGGTGGATTTCTTGTGCACCACAGTTGTTCTTGAAGGTGAAACAGTAAATAAGGATGTTTTCCTGTTTAATAGAAAGACTGACTGACTGAGTTTGGTTTTACGCCGCTTTCAACAATATTCCAGCAACATCACGGCGGAGGACACCAGAAATGGGCTTCACACAATGTACCCATGTGGGGATTCGAACCCGGGTCTTCGGCATGACGAGCCAACGCTTTAACCACTAGGCTACCCACCGCCCCTTAATAGAAAGAACCTTCAGTTCCTAATATTTTCTAGTCATGATCAAGTATTGTGTAGACACAATGGCTGATTAGAAAGTAAGCATGGCAACCAGTTTGGGATAATTTGTTGGTCAACAACCTACCATGTTTTTGTGGCCCCGTGAAGATCCAGTTTGGATTTGGTCTTCAGTAACCCATGCTTGTCATAAGAGGTGACTAACGGGATCGGGTGGTCAGGCTTGCTGGCTTGGTTGACACATGTCATTGTATCCCAGTTGCGTAGATTGATGCTCATGTTGTTGATCACCGGATTGTCTGGTCCAGACTCGATTGTTTACAGACCACCGCCACATAGCTGGAATATTGTTGGGTGCGGTGTTGAACAATAAACCAACCAACCACATTTTTGTGTGAGAGACACCTTTGACTGATAATACCAATCATTCCTGTTCAGCCTGAACCTATGTTCCTTATTAGGCTGCTGTGTTATGACTGAACTGAGTGAGTGAGTGAGTTGGGATTGACGCCATGTGCTTGACCAAGCCCCTTAACTGAAGACTATTCCAACATGACTGTAAGACAAGTATCAAACTAAATCTAGATAACCTCTTTAATATGTGAACAGCTTCACGAGTTATCAAGTCTATTGTCAGTTTATCGGAATACTGAACAAAAATATATACCTTGTGATGGTTCAAAAGAGTTATTCAAAACGGGAGTTATCTTCTCTTGATGAAATCATTAGCAAAATACCATTACTCTAAAAACTTCCCCTCATCATTAGCAGAATGCTATTATCCTAACATCTAACCGTTATTCTTCTGTTTTTGCCACTCTCTTAAAGCTTAGCTTAAAAGGAAAACTCAAGACATGTTGACAAATAAGATTTCTTGTGACTTCAAAGAGAACAGAAGTGAACACAATAATGCCTTCAAGGAGATTGACCTTGATCACCGAATATGGAATGTAGTTCACAAACTTGCTTTTCTGTAGTAATACTTCAAGAAGGTTGGAAAGAAGTTCATCGGTGTGGAAAATAGTATTTGGCAAGAGACCTCTTCTAAAGCCTTGTCAAGTGAGTGGTATTTTTAGTTCAAACCATAAGTCTTGAACAAGTTTCCTATTACCAACCTATCGAGTCTGTTTCATCGTAGAATTGCTGTTTATAAATAGACTTCACTTTAAATTATTTATTAGCTGAGAGCATTTATTTTATCTACAATCCAGCAGTTTCAATGACTGACAGAAGCAATGAAAGCTAGAATACAAGAAGGAAAAAATGAATAAAAACTGGACAAGGATAAATATTCCCATATTACCCTTTGTTATCTGGGTTGGGAAATAATCTTCCTTATAGCATGCCTTCAGCGCCATTTGATGACATCTAAACCATTTGGCATGATTTACCATTTATAAGACATGTACATATCAGTTTATCTTCCCAACAGGCAGAAACTGAGTCTTCTTTCTGAAGTTAATGGTATGATATATTACTGGTAGATATTTTGCCAATTATTATTCTTGCAAATAGGATTCAGGAAACAGTGTCTATGCAGCTTGTGTGGCTATATCAGTAAACTTTGATGATTGCAGAGAAAAAGCTTTACATATTGTAGGTTTAGGGGTTTGTTTAGCTACATCCAAACACGAAATCAAGCAAGTCCTGGAATGTGACTCAGAGCTGTGTAATAATATCTGCTTTGATGATTTTGTAGACCATGTGGGGGGAGCTTCCAAATGTCATACCAAATATTTTGTCTGATAACGTCATCATCCACTACAACTTACAGCACACTGATCTTGAAATGAAGTCAGCGTGAACTATTAAACATGTATGACTTTTTAGATGATTCTGCATGTAGAATCAGATATCTGTCTGGGACATTCTGATTGGAAATGTGCTCGAAGTTTCTTCTAATGGTACAAGACTTCAAAGTATGTCGTTTGTAATTCACCATTTTTGGAAAAGTTTGGCTGAGGTATTTGTCAACTATTTATGCTTTCTGTAGCAGTTTGTTTCTGTACATTTCCTCTCTCAACATGTGAGAGACATCAAACATTGTCCCTCCACACATGTGAGACGTGGACCATTGTCTCTCCACACGTGAGGTGTGGAACCATTGTCTCTCCACGCATGTGAGATGTGAACCATTGTCTCTCTACACATGTGAGATGTTGAACCATTGTCTCTCAACATGTGAGATGTGGAACATTGTCTCTCCACACATGAGATGTGGAACCATTGTCGCTCCACACATGTGAGGCATGAACCATTGTCACTCCACACATGCGAGACATGAACCATTGTCACTCCACACATGTGAGACATGAACCATTGTCGCTCCACATGTGAGATGTGAACCATTGTCTCTCCACACATGTGAGACATGAACCATTGTCACTCCACACATGCGAGACATGAACCATTGTCACTCCACACATGCGAGACATGAACCATTGTCTCTCCACACATGTGAGACATGAACCATTGTCGCTCCACATGTGAGATGTGAACCATTGTCTCTCCACACATGTGAGACATGAACCATTGTCTCTCCACACATGTGAGACATGAACCATTGTCTCTCCACACATGTGAGACATGAACCATTGTCTCTCCACACATGTGAGACATGAACCATTGTCACTCCACACATGTGAGACATGAACCATTGTCACTCCACACATGCGAGACATGAACCTTTGTCTCTCCACACATGTGAGACATGAACCATTGTCTCTCCACACATGTGAGACATGAACCATTGTCACTCCACACATGTGAGACATGAACCATTGTCTCTCCACATGTGAGATGTGAACCATTGTCTCTCAACATGTGAGATGTGGAACATTGTCTCTCCACACATGAGATGTGGAACCATTGTCACTCCACACATGATTACCATACAACAGTTCTCACTTGGACTACTGGCCTCTGACCTACAAGAAATATATATACACATAAGCATTTTGAAAATACCCATAGATACTTTTGGAAATTACTATGCAAGCATGAGGAAAATACAGTAAGCTTATAAGAATTTGGAAATCTACCATTCCACAGACTGTTAAAATGATGGCACAAAGTAGTGAAACGCCTCTGGCTATAGAAATGTTGCTTTGTGGGAATGATACATGAAGTCTGTTCAGGGGATAGCCCATGATGAAATATTGTACACCTATTCTTTATGAAATCATCTGGCTAGACAACTTCAGAAAGTGTTAAGTGAATTGAGCTCATATTTGATATCCCCAAGTCTGTGGCAGGGAAGATTACCGTGGAACTGCAGACCGCTTTAGTGGAGAGGAACATAGCTGCCACATTGACAGAACCCAGCATATTTGAATGACCAAATATACTTTAATTGATTTGCCTTAAAACTTTGGCGTTTCACTGGATGATCAGTTTGACACATTTGATATACATAGTTGCTGTTAATATTGTATACCGATAACCAGGCACGAAGGCTTTTGCTCTTTGATCTGGTGATCATGGGTTTGATTGTATCAGCAATGGCAAGGTGCTTATCAATAAGTCTATGATATGATATATAGAATAGCTCCAGCAAAGCAGAAGAACATCATTGATTTTGCTTCTCATCTGTCATTTCCTGATCAATTTGGCTATCTACAACTTGTAGGATTTATTACACCGTTCCCTGCGACAAATGGACTTTTATTGTATTTTCCAACATTTCTCAATGACCCAATACTTTATTGATGTTAAAAGTAAACCTAGTACTAACGTTTGTGACGCTATATCCTGGCGTCTAACTACATTGTGGTTTTATATGTTGATATTTCATTTAGCATCAATCAATGAATTGCATTCCATCGCAGTAAATTAATTGTTTTTTCCAAGCTGGATCTCCTTCACAGATTTGCTAGAGTGAATTTCTATGGATTCTGTCTCTCTTAGGTGACATTAATTCAAAATGAGATAATCCAACGTAAGTGTGATGCTACGTCATTTCTGGCCATCTCACTTTGATTTAATTTCCTTTCTCTGTTGCCGCCTTGCCTATGGAAGCACCATCAAGAAGATGGCACATTAACACAGTTTAGTTCGATGAATAATCACACTTTTCACTGTTTAGTTATTTGTGAGTCTTTCGTATCTATTTGTGATCATGTGTATTTCATATCTACTATTGATCATGTGTCTTTCATATCTATTTGTGATCATGTGCCTTTTGTATGTACATGTGATCATGTCACTCGTATCTATTTGTTATCATGTGTCTATTATTATTATTCATTTTTTTGTATTTATTAGTCTTTTGCTTCAGTTGATTGTATAAAGTTTTGGTCAAGCTGCTGTCAACTCATAGCTGACAGAAACCCATTTGAGGTATTTTATTTTGTCATTTATGGTTTTGTTCTAGAGTTATGTCCCTTAGCTGTAGTAGGATGTGCTGGTCACAGGTTAAGGTTTGTGTTGACCAATCCTTGGTCTGTTAGTAAAGCTGCATCAGGGTCCTTACTCTTTCATCTGAGATGAACTATAGCTAAAATAATATTGAATGTGGTTTTCAGTCCTTCACTTCTCATTCACTCAAACTCTCTCAAACTCACTCACTCTCTCACTCTGCAGTGCAGACTACAGATGGGATTAATATGTCTGCACTCTAACTGGGGAGACTGTTATTTGTTAATGCAAGGAGAATCACATTGTGACAGCTGTGGTGAAATTTGATAACATGCACGAGTCTCTGTCATGCAAGGATGCACAGGTTATTTCATGTGCATCGCCATGACAACATGCGGCCATCTGCATACTGCACAGATGTGCAGGATTGCTATGTTTTGTGTTGGCCTCATCATGCAGGTTGACTTCATCGTGCGGGTTGACCTTGTCTTGTGGGTTGACCTTGTCGTGTGGATTGATCTCATTGTTTACGTTGCATTTCAACTGGCAAGCTTGGGCGGCTCAGTAGTGGAAGTCACCACAACTCAATGTGCAGAGTTATGTCCCTTTTATATGCCAAGATCCTGTGGTCATGGTTCAAATACGGATTTCCCACTATCCCTTTCTTTCTTTTTTCAGCTCCATTTTGCTTGGATTTTTTAACTTGATAAGTGTCTAAGATGTGAATGACTTTTGGTTTTCAGGAATATTTTAGAGGGACATATTATTATGTTCCAGATAACAATGCTAAAGAGTAAAACCCAACTCGCCCACATGAAGGCCAGGAGGTAATGTGGAGTCCTCGATCTCATCAGATCTCATCACGGTGATGATACATGACGACTGAAGAAGTTTCCTGTTTTAAGGGTTTTAACTTTTCATACTTTGACAATCAGTTGCCATAAATCAGATTATGTCTATTGTGAGTTTGTCAAGTGTTGTCAAGTAAGTCTTAGTTAACCTTTGGAATAGCCTCAGCTCTCCACCCACGGTGACGGGGAGTAACAGCGATGGGAAAACTCCTGATAACTGCCCACAATGACCAGTCAGTCAGTTGAGAGTTTTGGTCTGGGATCACAATGACCAGTCAGTCAGTTGAGAGTTTTGGTCTGGGATCACAATGACCAGTCAGTCAGTTGAGAGTTTTGGTCTGGGATCACAATGACCAGTCAGTCAGTTGAGAGTTTTGGTCTGGGATCACAATGACCAGTCAGTCAGTGGAGAGTTTTGGTCTGGGTTCACAATGACCAGTCAGTCAGTTGAGAGTTTTGGTCTGGGATCACAATGACCAGTCAGTCAGTGGAGAGTTTTGGTCTGGGATCACATTTACCAGTCAGTCAGTTGAGAGTTTTGGTCTGGGATCACAATGACCAGTCAGTCAGTTGAGAGTTTTGGTCTGGGTCACAATGACCAGTCAGTCAGTTGAGAGTTTTGGTCTGGGATCACAATGACCAGTCAGTCAGTTGAGAGTTTTGGTCTGGGATCACAATGACCAGTCAGTCAGTTGAGAGTTTTGGTCTGGGATCACAATGACCAGTCAGTCAGTTGAGAGTTTTGGTCTGGGATCACAATGACCAGTCAGTCAGTTGAGAGTTTTGGTCTGGGATCACATGTGAAAGTACACAAAATAAACACATCGCAGTCATTATGATGATTCCAACCTTTTGGTATTTCTGAATATTAGATTTTGATGCACTATGGTATTCCCTTTTGAATATCCTCAACTTACACCTTCTGGAATATGGCTTCAGGAATATGGTTTCACACAGGAGTATTTTCTTATCAAGAGAGCAATACAAACCTTGTTGTGCCTCCAGATTTTATGCTTTTAGCAAGATTGTCGTAACAGCGTTAATGGACAATGGGAGCAGAGTTGCTGGTTAGTTATGCAGAATACAAACAGGGACGAGTGAAGATAACGAAACATCTGCCGCTTGTGCTTCAAGGAAATACAAACCTGTGGGAAATTCACAACACAAACAACCAGAGTGGTTGGTCACATCTCACTCTGAAGTTTAATTGAAGAAACAAGATTACACAGCAGATCTGGACAGTGCAAGTTGTCCAGAAGTGCACAGGCCCGACATGGAAATCTGTTATTGGGAATAGAGCCCAGGTGTCGTGGGGTTTTCAGATCCTCTGTGTATTAGTCCAGGGATATAACTGTAGTGAATGTTTAAATAATACATGGGCCATGTCATATTATCAGCTCTCAGATTACGTACTAATGTATTAATTGATATCTCTTGTGGAAAGGTTGTCGCCATGGATCTCAAACATACAAGGGCTTGAATTTATAAATTTGACAGGCTTTGAACGCAACTCATCAGGCTGAAAGACTGCCTGTGTGGATAACATCAGAATCTTGCCACTGTGACTGAGGATAAATACAGTAATGAATTAATAATGTCCATAGAGTTATTTACTCAAACTCTCAAAAGACACCAAGCTTTTGCCATCTACAGCTTAGTGATTGGCTAGTGGAACTTTTGTCAAGGGACTCCGTTGTTTATTTTGCTTAGTGAATTGTTCAATGGTGTCCATTTACTTTTTAATGGACTGTTAAGCTGTAATATTCTGGTCAATCCATCTTTGTATGAAAGGATTAATTGTGTCAATGTTGTGGGACCAGCAGGGTGCTGGTGTGCTGAACTGTTGTAACGTAATGGCTTGTTACCTGAGCTGTGGGGATTTCCTAGGTTTAGTATTTGTGGGAATATGTATTAAATGTTTGTTGCCTTGATGACAATGCCTATCATACATGAGATGGCTCTTCTGTACATAAAGACAGGTCATTGTATCAGCTGCTTCAACCAAAACACCTTCCATATTCACAACATGTTTTTTCCTATATTCAGCTGTTTGAAAGTGGAAGCACTGGCACATTTGTTTTAAATGTGTCTCGTTTTCTGGTTCTTTGGTAATGTCTTCAGGTGAATGAAGTTTTTGGTTCAGTATGAGTTTTGAAAAAGGATCACTTGAAAAAGGCACTACAATTTCCCCCATTTCTGTATAATTGTGAGCATGGGTGGCCTTGTAGACACAGTCCTGCCAAGTTCTGGTTGCATGGATATGGGTGATGGGTTTGAATCCTACTTACTGAGCGATTGTTCCACATTTTGCTGACACTATGGGATGAAACACTGTAATCAGAAGCAATGTCAGAAGTTAAACCCTGGTTTTAATTTGATGGTGACTGTTTTCCTGGTGGCAAGTCTAATGGCTGTTGGCTCGACCAATCACCATTCACAACTTGATGATCAAGCATGCAGAGCTAAAAAATCATAGAAATTCCAAACTCACCGACTCATGTGGTGGAAACCTTGCCACGCGACCCTAGTTTGTAAACACTTAAAGAATGCTTCAGAGCATCCATTCTTCTCCCATAAAGAAGCTTACATTCTATGTGTGATGGTTGCAGAACTCTGCTGCTGCTACAGGATTGTTTGTCTGAGCAGGGGAGAGTATGGCTGTGATGGAGAGGACAACAGCAGGTAGTAACGAGGCAGTTACAGTCCTCCAGTGAATGAGATTTATTATGTAATTCATTGTTCTAAGATAGAGTTGTACAAGTATTTAGGTTACACATTGGCAACACAGATTGATTTGTGCATGCCAGGAAGGCTCGCCAACGCCCAACAATCACATGTCAAAAGGGACACAGATCAAGCCAGGTTTCTGGTGCTGGATCTATTCCTACCTGTCTACTTTGAGGTTCGCGAGGATCAAACGAAGCTGATAGTGTGTTATGTCATCATCTGTTGCCTCGTCTAACATGATGATGCCAGGGAAAGCTTCTGCTGCATGCGAAAACCGACGCTTAATTTGTCCAAAGTTATGTCTATTCAATGATAGTGATATGTTGATTTATGAATGACGTTTTTGAAAGAGTTGATATTTAATTGGGAACATTTGCTCTTATTTTTTAATAGAAAAGCCAGCACAGAATAGATGCCAATATATCCAGCTTGTAAAATCGCTGATAGTGATGGTGTGTGTGGTACCCGAAGTGTATGGAGTCTTTGAATGGCATTTAGAATGAGTGTAGGGTCTTGCTCATGGTATCAATCATTGGTTGGCTTGTCAGGATTTTATTATTTACAGACTGTCATGAAATGGCTATGAATTTTGACATGCATGTTCATATTGAACGTAGAAAAAAGCTTTTGATTGAATTGAGTAGAAGCAAATACATAATCAAATCAGTTTCAGGCAAAATATATTTTCTTTGTAGTCTGTTGTCATGGTAACTGTAGTTACAGCAACAGCAGCTGATATGTGATACAATATATGATCCTGGAGGCCGTTCAATAAACTCGAACAAATCATGTCTTTATGCTCTTTGTCACATTGTATCAATATTTGGACTGATATAAAGGACATCCATAGCTTTCAAGTCAATTTCCTCCAGACAATCCAATTGGTTATTTCTCTTTGAAAGTATATTTCATTATCGGTGTATATATCTAGCCATTCAATCAGTGCCAGTTGCTGTACAGTAAGTGAGATGGGATCCCTATCTCCATATCATGGCCATCATTTAATCCATTGCAATTCAGAACCCGCAATTAGAGAATTAATCACTGTCCATATTACAATGTCCACCCAGGAACTAACCATCTGCATGTGCTATTACGGCCGATATGCTAAAGCACTTACTTGATAAATGCATTTACTTGATTGATGTTGGAGAAAGTTTGTCAGACTCAGACTACTGGTCATGCCTAATGCAGAACTGGATGGATTTGTGCATTATTTCAACACGCGTAGCGATGCCGGAATCGCATATTGCACGCGGACAAGGTCATATTTCTCAGGTTGTATATTTCATACCAAGGGACATACAATACATGGAAATCAATGTTTGGATGAAGAAAAAAGCCAGTACACTTCATGGGGATGGTTTAACTACATTTTTGTAGTGGGAATCACACATGGCCTCTGCTGTGAATGTGCATTATGTTACGCAATAATCGTAGATCGAGTGTGAGAAGGTTTATTGTTGTTGGGTTATATGGAGCTTTACCGACTTGTATGACGCAATAATGGGTTTTAGTCACAAGCCGATCACTTCGTTTAATTACAGAGTAAAGCTCTGCTTGGTGTCTGGTTACATAAAACATAGGTGATACACCCTTGGAGGACCAGTTCAACATGGCTGCCATGTCTTGGTCGGTGTCCTTGAGGTGCAAGGTCGGTGCTGTGTTGATGTTTTATTGCATGGAATGGACATTACATGCCAGTCTGACATTAAAAGATTGGAAACAGCATGGTCTTTGTTTATATAGATATCAAAGAGACATCAAAGAGGACGTGAAGAACGTGCATTATGACCTGATTATAGGAGAAAAATAATAGTAATACCTAGAATTACAATTGTTTGGAAAAAGAATTGGTTCTGTAAGAGTTTCAGTTTTTTGCTTTATGATCTTGAGTTGAATGGAAATGATATGTTATGAGTAAAACATAGGGGTCTGGTTACATGGGAGAAATGATTCCATACAGCTGACAGAATTGGTTGGATTTGGCATTTGTCATGGGCTATTCTGAAGAGTTGTTTTCCTTGCTGGTTGCACAGGGTGTATGTTTGAATCGGTTTTCTAAATGCCAAGGAGAGATAGAGTTTGATATATTTCACTGTGCAGAGCTGTGGAGAATTGAAACCATGTGATAGATCACAAGATTCCAATTTTAATGCACCTTCTCGCCTAATACCTTTCAATGAGCACATATTACTGTTGTGAAATACTGGAGAGCTCTTTGACACTCAAAGACCTTAATTATGTACCTTGAGAAATCTGATTAGCATAAATATAATGCATTGTTCATGCATATAAAAAAACATTCCTGTATGTTGTGGACAAGATGATTTCAGTAACAGGATTATGGTGCAGTAATAGATGGACATAACTACCAGTAAACAAAATCTGATGAAGTAAAATGAATGAAATGAGTTACATAGTGTCAAGAGATATGTAGATGCAAATATAAACTGACTGCAGGGTTTCAGATGTGTTCTATTAGACCTCCCCTACCTGGAGAAGGTGAACATACTTGAGTTTTAGAGTCAATTTTCAAACAGTCAGTTTTTAAGATCAGTTTCATGAGAAAGATATGGGATACTAATTATACTCTTGTCTTTTTTCTTTGGCCCTATTTGTTTCACTGATGAAAGATATATATATATATCTTTAGCAATAACAAGGAAGAACTCCTTTCAGTATGTATTTCATTTTGCTTTTCAATGTCAGTTTGACCTGCCATAATACCGCTGGAACACAGGTGTTTAGTAAAAACATCTCAACCATGAGGATGAAATTATGTTTGTTATTTCGAGTTCTGTCTTGTTGTGTTGCGAAGTAAATCAACTCAAATGTACATGAAACTGCAAAATATCAAGCTGGACAAATGAACTATTTTGCTGACAAGATTGTGAATACTGAAATGTCAGTCTCCACCCTTCGAAGTGTTAGTTGAGTTTAACCATATTTTGTTGTCCAGGGAGACAAAGGGAATGGTCACAAGTGTAAGACTTATTCTGGTCTTCTTCTGGAACCAAAGTGCTATACATCAATAATGGATATTTTTTGAATTACCATAAATTTAAACATTACATTTACACAGAACAGAAATAGGCGGCATTTTGAATTAAAAATTTGCATTTGAATTTTCAAATTGAAAGTCTCTGTGGCCATTTTTCAGCACACGTGGGTTCCAGTACCGTTTCATTCTTTGATTGATGACAAGCATTTGACGAAATGTGGTGTCAAAATACAATGGATGACATGCTCCTGTTACAGTTGAACTGGCCTGGATGCACAACTAAGGAATACTGACTATATGTAAATATTCAGAATGATCGAACATATTGTTTTATTAACATGGTATTGGTTTAGCCAAGCCCAACTTGGGATGGAGGGGAAAAAGAAGCATATTTATCAGGAAAAGTGTAGATGTAAAGTGAATATTGTCCAGGAAAATTCTGCACTTTAAGATTTCCATTAATCAGGTAGTTAGAATTCCATGTGTATATCCATCTGCCAAAATGTTACATTGTTACAATGAATCTGGTTATTGAAACAAGGCGTCAATATTCAGTATGAGCAATCGTGGATAATTCTTGAACCCTTTTATGTTGTAGAAACAGTTGGCATGCATTGCTTATGGAATATGATACAAATTCTACATGGCTTTTAGAGACAGTATCGGTGCTTCACCACAAATATATCATCTGACAAAATGTTACATTGTTACAAATGAATCTGGTTATTGAAACAAGGTGTCATTATTCAGTATGGACAATGCTATGCTTATGGAATATGATACAAATTCTACATGTCTAAGCTGGTCCAGATTCAATTATTTACAGACCTCCGCCATATAGCTGGAATATTGCGGCAGCGTAAAACTAAACTTATTCACTCACTCTACATGGCTGTTCAGGTCGTCATATGAGCGAAATATTCTCAAGCACGACGTTAAACCGAATTTCACCTCACCTCATCACCTACATGGCTGTTAGAGAAAGTATTGGCGCTTCACCACAAATATATCTTCTGACAAAATGTCTCCTTGTTGGCAAGTGATGGTGTGAGCAGCTCACTAAGAGGACTCAGCTGACAATTTTCACTAATTCAGATTTAAAGCTAATATGTGATATAAGGTTGGAGAAAAACATTGAAAGTTGTGAAAGTTCATTGACAATAGCCAGGTAGTAAGTGTGTTTGCTTCATGGTCCAAGTTTGATTCCTAAATAAGTACTAAGAGTAAACCCAGTTGGTAATATCTGTATATGCTCTTCAATGAAACATTTACCCTCACATTCATGCGCTAATTATTTCAAATTATCACTAACACATTCAAGCAATTATTGTTTAATGATTTGAATTCATTTAATATCGGCTGTGTACTTTCTGATAACATTGTTCAGGTCACATTGATTCTGAATCATAAATCATTCGAGACAGATAAAATTCATATCGATCATATCAAGACAATTCTGGCAATTGTATTTGGCCATGCAATACATTATTATAAATAATGTGTTGCAGGTTATGGTGATACAATCTCCGTATCATAAACAAGTGTCAGTGATAATTTTATCATGAACAATCCATCGGCTTGAATTCCTACTTTGTGGTGGTGTTTGATTACACTTATCATCCATAATCATATCCATGTATCATTACTGGAAGAAAGATGACGTAAACGTTTCCTGACAGACATATTATTATCTGTTTTACCAGTTATCATAGCTCGTAAAGCTGCAGATGGTTTGTGGATCAGGTCTCAGATTATATTGTAGTTTCTTTAAGGAAGGCATGGGTGGTTAAATGGTATTGAAACTCACTGTGTGTCCCACTGTCAGTGGCGTCTGCTGGGTTTGAATCCACAAGCTGGCCAGATAGTGCTATGACTTTGTAATGAGGCTGTGTGACTGGCTGATTGTGTGCCATAACCGTCATGGTGTCCATTGTTCCCTGTGATTTCTGTCCCAGGTTTGGTCAGTCTGGACTGTTTTCAGGATAGTGTGATGTGAGTGAACTGGTCCTTCGTGTGACTGGTATTTTACTCAGTAACCCTTGTCCTTGGTGGTCGGGCCAACATGTCTGACATGGAAGAGGCCTCTCAAACTACACTGATGTTATGTTTTTGTGTCATCTTCACTGCTTGCTCACTCTTTCACTCACTCACTCACTCAATGACACTTCAGTGAAAAGCTCCACACTCACTCACTCACCAACTCACATGTACAGCTCCTTGCAAAAATCACTCACTTGCTGGGCTCAAATACTCATGCAATAAATTAAATACTCTCAAGTATGACGTTAAAAATTTCACCTCACCTTGCAAAAAAATCTCTCCAAAATTTACTACAAATCTCTCCCTTTCAAACTCACTCACTTCTTCTATGGCTCACTCACTCACTTATGCTCATCTACCATCAACCTATGTGTTGGTCCCCTGGGCTTGCAATAACATGATGTTGTATGTGTGTCTCAATCTCTAACACGATAATAATTCAGAATGAAAATGGGTCACAAGAGAATTAATTCCTCAGAATCCCTAATCCGATATTTCCTTATCAGCTTTCACATCCGAGATATCTTGTTGAACTCACAGAATTTGTTGGTCTTGTTGTTTTCTCAGTCTATAGCTGATGGAATAATTATATGTAAATGGATGTGTGCGTAGTGATTCAGACTCGTTAAATTTCCTTCCCAAACTTTATTCCCAATCTAAGCCTATAGGTGCATTGATCTGCCATTGCTATGATATAATCTAGATATTGAAACTAGTTTTTTGATGGCAGTATTTATGATTGGTTTTAGGAGAGCTATGCTGTTATGTCATGCCGTCAGTCGTTGCCGATTTTGATATTGATCACATGACATGGAGATAATGATGGGTTATTTATATCATAGTTGTTGCCTCGTCATTCCGAGAGATATTGCCTTAGGAACATGTGCTGTTTAAAATGAACTGTTTGAGCGTAAGAGGCTATTTTTTTTCTGTATGTGACAGGAATTCAGAAAAGATATGATCCATTGTCATTTTTATGTCTGATAGACCACGTCAGTGTTTGGCGTACGTTATGTTGCTCTTACAGTGAAACTGTAATCATTAACCCAGTGAGTTGCCTGTTGTGCATATGACCCTTGTAGGCCGCTCATACCAGACTCTTGATGAATTCTTACATGAAACTAATAATCAGCCAGACCATGCATGTGGTGGTTCCTCCAGTGGCCAGTCAGGTTGTCCACAGCTGCAAGCTCTCAAGACAGCCATCTTTGTGGACTGCTTACAGATGGCACAGGGTATAACACAGGTCTAGGGTAACTAGAATGGGTATTTTGTAAAACAGGTACCTCAGAGCCATGTAACTTGTATCTAGGGTAACTAGAATGGGTATTTTGTAAAACAGGTACCTCAGCCATGTAACTTGTGTCTAGGGTAACTAGAATGGGTATTTTGTAAAACAGGTACCTCAGAGCCATGTAACTTGTGTCTGGGGTAACTAGAATGGGTACTTTGTAAAACAGGTACCTCAGAGCCATGTAACTTGTGTCTGGGGTAACTAGAATGGGTACTTTGTAAAACAGGTACCTCAGCCATGCAACTTGTGTCTAGGGTAACTAGAATGGGTATTTTGTAAAACAGGTACCTCAGAGCCATGTAACTTGTGTCTAGGGTAACTAGAATGGGTATTTTGTAAAACAGGTACCTCAGAGCCATGTAACTTGTGTCTGGGGTAACTAGAATGGATACTGCGGTCATGAGAGACGGATTTGTGATGATGGTCACAAACATGGGTAGATGGTTACACCCTGGGTACAGACATCGCTGTGGGTACAGCCAATGCTAGATGGTCACACCCTGGGTACAGGCATGGCTAGATGGTCACACCCTGGGTACAGGGGAAGGCTAGATGGTCGCACCCTGGGTACAAGCAAGGCTAGTTGGTCACACCTTGGGTACAGGCAAGGCTAGATAGTCACACCCTGGGTACAGGCAAGGCTAGATAGTCACACCTTGGGTACAGGCAAGGCTAGATAGTCACACCCTAGGCACAGGCAAGGCTAGATGGTCACATCCTGGGTACAGGCAAGGCTAGATGGTCACACCAGTGACTTCAGGAAAGGACCATGGCCAGATGAGTACAGGAGATGTTTACAGACTTCAAAACTGATTCACATCTTCTCTTACTGATGACATTTCTGCTACATATGCGAACCACTGTGACATTTGCCCATATTCTCATTTTCAAGATGAAAATTCTGAATATTCAGTGTATACAAAACCCCGACAGCAGATAACAATTCTATTGCTCTCTGAAAACATATCCCACCCTTCATGCCTCGAAAAGATATAAAACCAAGAAAGAACTCCTGCATTTTAACATAAATCAAAAATAAAATGCATGTGTTGAAGGCTTGATAATGTATGAATATATCATTTGTTTTGCCAAAAAGATAGTTTCGCCACTTCTTAAAACTGTTATCTTCAAAGCTGATACTGAAGGCAGAACAATGCTGAAGTCAGTTTTGCCTGCTGTGAAACATTGTTTGCAAAATGATCTTTGTTAATTTGGAAAAAAACAAAAACATTAAAAATTTAAGAGTTTTCCCACTCCCTAATAATCATAATTCAAATATTAATAATTTTCACTTTTAAATTTGATCGTTTGATAATGTTAAAAATTCTCATCTGCTGAACGATATGCTCTGGGGTTTTAAAGTTGGTATGAAATTGATTCTAATTTGTTTTTTTCATCACAATATTTTTAATGCTTTTTTAGAATTAAAAAAAATTATAATGGAAATTATCTCCCCAGTTAGGAAATAAACTATTATCCAAAACGTTGATGACACTTTTCAAAGTCAGTCAGCATGAAGATTGCTCTGAATTCCTATTAAAGCTGTAAACTTTCACTGCTAAAATGAAAAACTTTAGCACCAAGAAATGCATTTTTCAAATTTCAAATTTCAAATTTCACAATTTTTGACTCATTTCCAAACGTGTTAAATTTTGATGAGAACGTCAGTGTCAGATATCCTTAAAAACAGCCAATCTTGATGCCCACAGATCCTGCAGTAAACTTTATACAAACATTTTCCTGGTCGGATTGTACAATCAATACGGAATGGTGCTATGGAATCGGTGTTGGAATCGCCAGACTCTGGCTCCAGCCTGCTGCGAGGAAACTCTGGGAGTAGGGGCAGGTGAAGGCTTTAATTCCACTCCCTACCACCAGAGGGAGCCACAGGTCACAACTAATCAAAATTGTAATGTTGATTTTGGCCTGGTCAGTAGAGGGCAGCTTGGACTTGGCCCTGCGGGTGAGCTGAGAGAGGCTGGTACGTTGATGCCCCATCGATGCTCACACAAACTTCCCTGTGTTAGTTCTAATGTTTACTTACACTTAGTGTTCCGTCAGTGTGATTAATTGTCATTATGTTAATTAGTGGTCTGCAATACATGAACGGAACTTGGTTGATTTGTTTTGGCTTTACAGGTATGTGACTTGTCTGGGTGTGTAAGGCAAGGTGTCTGTTGGATAAATGGACACCTGAAGAGAAAAGGGAAGGAGTCTATAGTGTAACTGGACGCTTAGAATGGACAGAGTTTAAGTTGTTTAGTTTTAGGGGGCTGATAAGTAGTAGCCCTATGTTCAGATCCATGGTGAGGGACACAGTCCTTGTTTGTAGGAACTGGTATATGGTAATAACAATGGGATTCTTGGTCAGAGATTTCCTCCAGTAACTCATGCTGGTTGTTTGTGTGTCCATTCTGGCTTAGAGTGAGTGAGTGAGTATAGTTTTATGCCGCTTTTAGCAATATCCCAGCAATATCACGGGGGGGACACCAGAAATAGGCTTTACACATTGTACCCATGTGGGGAATCGAACCCGAGTCTTCAGCATGAAGAGCGAACGCTTTAACCACCAGGCTACCCCACCGCCCCTTCTGGCTTAGAATAAGCCCCCAGCAGCCTGTGGTGGCCATTATGCATGACCAAATGGATGGGATGGTCAGACTCTATACCATGCTGTTGTGTGTCATCCTAACCCAGCATCAATGGAAGTTGTTCATAGTATCAATCACCAGATTGTAGCTCATAGTGTCCATCATGGGATCATCTGGTCTGAACTCTTTTGAATATTGATGAGTGATAAAATATTTTGGGAATCACAAAAATGTCAATAGATGATTGTGTACAAATGGACAGGTGAGAGGGGTTTGAGTTCTGTGTGGATGGATGGATGGATAGATGGATACATTCTCTGTAAGTGTTGAGAAATGAATAAAGTGACAAGTATCATGGAAGGACAAGTAGAACTATTTACAGAAGGTTGTAGATACTGGAAACCGGACAGAATACCACAGCATGGGCTGATTAAGAGATACATTGTCTGAAATCTCAGTGCCAACAACACAAGAGGCTGTATATAGTATCTTATGTCTAATACTACCCAAGCCACAAGTTGAAGGTGTATGTTATACATGTAAACATGATCCATTCTCATTGGTTCCTGAGGTAATTAATACAAGCGTATGTGATTTGAATGGAGTTTTTAGTATATAATCAATGTCTTGGTGACTGTTAAATGTCTATAAACCCAGGTTGATGGTTGTGTGATTTTCAACTGTACGGAAATTGGAAAGGGATCTCTAAGCCAGGGTTGTTGTGGATATTGAAAATGCATGTTTAATGGACATTGTAGTGAGACCAGTAATTCCGACTTGGCTTTTGTGTGTGTGTGTGTGTGTGGGGGGGGGGGGGGAAGAAGACATGTTGCTCCACAGTCATCCCATGTTCAGTAGAACAGACATGATTAGCATAGTAATTGTCTTCAATATACACTGATATCAATATTGACAACAGATGACAGTAGGTCTGTAGGTCCTAAATGGGGACAGGTCATGTAACGAGGGAGAGGGTTTGTAGCGTGAGGGTCAGGCTTGTGAAGACAGGGCAATATTGGGATGATTGAGGGAATTACACTTTGGAATAGGTTGTGAAAACAATTTGCTGCTCTTCTGTTGTTGATGCGTTCTACCACCATTAAGTATGACATGTCCATCTCATTCCAATAGTGAAATTGAAATTGTGTCATAAGGAGCTTTCATTTAATTTCTTTTTATATTATTCAAATTCAGTTGATATTTGCTGGGATTGCCAAGATGGAGTGTGAGACTATTGATCGTTTTATTTTAAAAATGCATATCACAAAGCAAGATAATCTCACTTCTGTATGAGGTTGGTATTGTTTTTCAGGAGTCTCAAATTTCCTGTGTCATTTCTAACCTTCCCCCAGTCCATCTGTCCATTCCATGACATTTCAGTATTATAGAGGAATGTCTGCGGTCTATATGATGTACATTACCGCAAGTGGCTTCCAGGGTGCTGAGAGCAGGACCCCACCAATGCCATACAGTCCAGTGACCCTGGGGTTGAGATGAACCTTGACCTCTTGCCCCTGTGGGACGTATACACTGTGCCTTACATCAGTGAGAGGGCCTGTCATGGATGGTTTTATGAAGTGCCTGGAAGTCTGCTGAATGCTCTCTCTCGTTGGCTCCTCCGATCAGTGGGCCTCGGCCGGCTGGTGTGTTGGGTTGGGAAATCATCAATAAGCCAGCAGTCAGTCCTGGAGTAAGGAGGTGGAAGCCTCTCGCTCGCTCAGTCTCTCGTTCTCCGTTCGTGTTCTCTAGCGAGGAGGATCTAATCAATGGAAGAAGAAGCATGGTAGCGGAGGCTGTTGCTCTTCTGTCTGCAATGGATGCTTGTGGAAAATGCAGCGTTTGTGGATAAACAATAACTGTGCCAGACTTTGGAATATTCCCTACAAGGAGCCACACTTGTACAGCAGCCGATGGATGTTCATGGTACGACTACAACTGCTTGTGTTTTGATGGAGAATTGGTCAGGCTGATGCAGCTTGTGTATACTCGAATCGCCAACACCAGGTGATGGGTCTGCTAGTGTAACAGTAGAGGTACTTTTCATGGGATTCCTATTACTCTCCTGTGTGGAATCGGTTTCTGTACCTGGATGGACCTCCGTCTCTGACTGTAGGATTAGTGGTGATTATTTGCCATGCTGTAGGTATGTGAACACTTAGGTCAGTGGAGGGCAACATGCCAGGTCCCTCACTGCTGGTAGTAGCTTCAGTACCATCAATAGATGTTACACTAGATGAACATAGGTCTTTAGTTAGCTCCCAAAATAGATACGTAACCTCAAACGAACTTACTGGTTTTGATCTACCATTTGTGACTGATGAGACAATCTTAAAGATTAGTCAATGTCCCAACTGGACCCTTATGATCTGTTTCAAAATGGTATATATATATATATACATACATATAAATAAATAGAATTTGTAAATTATTGAAATTAATTTCTATGTTGAATATTTTCTTGAAGTTTTGCCTTGAAAAAGTTTTTTAATAACTACTACTACTACTACTGCTGTCATTATTATTATTATTTGAATATTGTTATTTATTACTACTGCTACTACTACTACTACTACTATTTTGAGTTTTGTTAAGAACAATTTGAGTATTGTCATAAATTATTGTCTTAACTAGTACTACTACTATTACAACTACATGGACCAGACAGCCTCTCTCTGCTCCATTCTATTTTATTCTGTAACGTTGTCATTAATATTTTTTGGAAAATAATGGTTTTATTTGTTATTGGCAATTCCCAGTCATGACTTCCTCCCTGTTGAGTCAGTGCCGTGCCCAGCCTGTATACATACATAGTGCTTATATCACATGATCAGTCAGGGTCTGTGCCAAAACGTACAGCGATATGTACTTCCTATGGTTTGTTTACCATCCTTCATTTCACCATGCAAATGATATCAATGCTAAACACATATCCTGCTTGTATCCATGTGCAGTAGGCATAAGGTGCTAATGTACAGCTGATGCAGCTCAAGCCATCTTGACTCCTGGTCATTGTGCTGAACCGCCCCCACAGGAACAGTGTGTAGGGAGGGCTTCCCTTTCACACATGGATTCAACGCCTAATAGCATGGCCAGTCCAATACAGACCTGTTTAGCGGTATCCTTCGGAGACAGGTAGATTTACAGCTGTTTGTGTTTAGGTGTTGGTACCGGTGATTCATTAAGCTCACACTGAGATGGATTTTGTTGGTTATGGAATACCAACCACTGTGAATAATCATTGGTTTCTTCTAGGTCTGGAAGTCTAATTGAAAGGAATTTCGGTTTGGTTTTGATCTTGGAAGAACATCAGTTGTAATTAGTCTTGAAGACATCAGTACAGTTGTTGAGTTTATGGTACTAGTTAGACATGTTGTACAACAGCTGACTGGGGAGGGCTTTGGGTGCTGAGGCTAGTGCAACTGACAAGTGTCTTGTATGTACACAGAGCTGATGATAGTGCATGGAACAACTTGTTATCAACAGATCTGATAGTGGCATGTATATGCACACAGATCACAATTTATTTCTATTTTCCTAACATATTTTAAAACTAAGGTGAATCAAACTGAAGCATCCCTAGTTTTCTATTTACAATAAAGGAGGAAAGTTCTGTTGAACAAAAAAATATGTTACACTTATTTGAAAGAAATGTTTTCGAGCCTAAGAGTTAATCCAGTACCATCAGTTGAAAGTTCAGTTAATACAGGGACGAGAGTGTGGGGAGAGCTGCATGGCGTGGGGTTCATTCTCGTGTGACATTTGCCTCGGTTTTGTTGGTGCTCCGTGATGCTGCGGCGTTTACTGCTCTGCCAAAGTGGACCACGCCGTCACAGGAATTAAAAATAACTGTAGATATCCTTTTCAACTGCTAATGACTTGATTATGATGTATCCTTGTACACGACTGGTGCTGCAGTTACACCAGAGATGTTTGATACGGGATGTGTGTAGTGGCTATATCAGTGTACCACATGGACAGGGGGGGTAATCTGCTCCCTATCTTATCTCGTAAATTTGTCTATTTCACATAAGCTCATGAAGTGATGGGATCCGGATATAATTTTATGAGCTGGTAGGTGTTTGTGTAAACATTTCGTGAACCAAATTAAAAAAGAACTTCCATAGTTTTTCTTTGAATTACACATGAGAGATTTAATTTTCAAAATTATATAATGGAAACTATCTTCAGAGTAGATTTGGAATCCATTTAACATAGTGTTAATTAGGAAACAAATCAGAGAAAGTGTGGTAATGTTAGTCTTTTTACCTTGATCAACTAAACAAACATTCCTTTCACTGAAAATGTATCCAGGTAGGACAATAAACTGTAAGAGCTTTGGTGTAAGGAGTTAATGCTTGATGTCAAATGTCTATACCCTCAAGCCATCCTTCTATTCAATGGCCACACATCACCGGCCCAGAAACCATTGTGGCACCAAATAAAGCATATCAAGATATATATGGTAATTGTCTGTCCATCTAGACGTGTTCGTCTGGGATACACAAGAGGGACTTGTATCTCTGTCTGAAGATTATTTGGTGATGTGTCTGATAGCCCTTTATTCACGTCTCATGGTTAATACGTGTGAGGGCTGATGTTCCCTCAGAGAATTGCTGCTACGGCTGAATATGAACATCGACAGGTGCATTAGCCTGTGTGGACATTGTGTGCTGAAAAGATCTGCGCTGGAACCAGTCAGGGAGGTAAATACAGCACCAGTAAGTTTGACGTATGTGTGGACTCAGGCACTGAAACATCTGTTACATAATGAATTGAGTCAACAGGAGGTTCTGTGACTGTCAACATTGTGTAGATAGTCGTGGTGAGGGGAAGAGATTACACGGGTATTGAGGTGAGAAGTAGAGTGGTGGCCTAGTGTCAGGGATGGGATGAGGGTGGGTTTGTGTTTGAGGTAGGTAGGTCTGTGTGAAGCAGGGTGAGGGGACACTGGTCAGTGAGTTAGTGACATGACTGTCAACAGACAGTTACTGGTGTTAGAGGTAGAGATAGAGGTGGCCGAGGTAGGTGTGTGAGAATCTGGTTGATGGGACATTGGAGTGTGTTAGTGACATGACTGTCAACAAACAATTACTGGTGTTAGAGGTAGGTTAGACCAGTGCTTAGTCTCTGAATATATATAATTTGTATTGTGACAAATAGGCCAATTTAAATTGAAAAGGAGCTCCAGGGAGACCCCGAAATTCAGAACCTGGAGAAATCTGGACTTGCTTCATTTAGGGCTTTAGCATTGCAGGGAGGGCTAGGCTGTAGGGAAAATAATATGCTTCAGAGACTGTGAGACAGACAAGAGGTAGGTCTGAGATGGTTAAGGTGGGCTAATAGCAGGATGTCAAGGTGATGATTTTGAGTCTACAAGCAGGCATTTTGATGACTGGCTTGTGTTGAAAGGGACTGGTTTGAGATCCAGAGTAATTTGCTCTAGGAGATGCAGCACTGTCCAGTATTGTGAGGGGTTTGTGTCAGATGTTGGTCAAGATACGTCAGACAAATGGCTTGTGCTGGTGGGTGGCAAGGAGGCAAAGGTGTTATGGATTAGGATGCAGAGAGGTGGTGTGTGTGATACCTGGAATTGATTACCAACAACTGTCTTGTATTAGAGGGACCATTAGGGTGGAAGTACCATATGGTAGGAAGGGTTCACTATGTTGTCATTGACAGGGTGAGTGACAATAGGCTTTCATCACTGTGCCTGGCTGGAGGAGGTTTAGAGTTAGGCAAACATTAAGGTGACAGAGCTTGATGTCATGCTTGACTTGTGTTGCAAGCAGGGTTAACGAAGTGGACCCCATGCTCTGTGTAACAGAAGTTGAAAAGGGGGTAATTTGCTTGGTATAAGAGAACCATAGACTCAGTGTAACAGTGGATTAGGAGGGGTCCATCGACTTTGTCTAATGTGTATATGACAGGTCTGTAAAAGATGGAAAGATGGTGTGTGAAACCCAAGCAACTGAGGAGTCTGGTAGACTTGCCTAGGATCAGATAGTTCTACATGGTGGACAGAGAGGACAGGAAATCCCCACACAGGATGGTTGGATGTGAGTTTGATAGGAAGGATGTTGGGACTGTTCGGGACAGGTGGGAGGGAGGGAGGTGTAATTAGCTCTGCAGTACAGGTGGTGATGAAGGAAAT
This sequence comes from Haliotis rubra, assembly GCF_003918875.1. NCBI lineage: Eukaryota > Metazoa > Mollusca > Gastropoda > Lepetellida > Haliotidae > Haliotis > Haliotis rubra. The sequence continues at coordinate 2,540,952 of NW_025766980.1, read as the reverse complement.
GAGGTTGAAGAAGATGGAATATTTTAGATCGATATACAAGGGGGACAGTGTTGGGTATACCTGCTTCATGAGCTGGTGAAGTACCACATGCTGAGGATGTAAATGTAGAGTCATCTGTAAAGAGGGAAACAGCGATACACTCTCTTGACTGCTGGTTCAAATGTATAAAGTATATCACTTCAACCATGATAACCTCAATTACATGACACAATGCCAGTCTGTATTCTATAACGTCTAGACATGGTCAAATTGGGCATCCCATTACAGTGTATTGGCTCCCTTCAACATGAAATGTTCTGCTGGTATTTGAGAGTGTGGCATAACATTCATGTCACCTCTCATTAACGTAATATGTTAGTTAATTACTTTGTAAGTCTGTTTTGATCATGCCTGTTAATTGACTTAACAGCTGAAATGGCAGCACGCTCTAGAAAGGAATCAGTCTCCTGGTTTTTGATGCAAAACATTATCAAGGGTCATGCTTAATGTTACTTTTTAGTAATGATGGTCTCAGAGTTTCAGCAGGATTGGAAAATTGGGCCTTCCTCTGATACCATATTCTGTGCCTTTGAATGACCATGAAAAGTAGCTTGTGACAGTGTGGATTACTATCAAAACCTCGTAGATCTCCCTCTGAGAATGTCCATGTTGTTATGGTACCAGTCATAAAATGTCGGGAGTCTCGTGATGGGGTTTAAACCATGTAGCACTGATCAAAGAGGGTTATGTCAGCGAGATGGCGAGGTAGGGAGGGCATCTTTGGGATGACACCTGGGGAAATCAGTGTCAAGTTTGTGTTTAATTTGTTTTAATATATACTACCCATCAAAAGTTTAGACTCACTTAAAGCACTCACTATATGTTGTGTATATATGTGTGGTTCCATCGAAGATGAATTTCTCCCCTAACTTGGGGGAACCAACTGCAAACTTTATGCAGATGAATTGCATGAGGATCATGCATCAAATTGCTGAAAAGCATGTGCAAATATCGTACATGTGAACAGCTGCGTTTTGGTGTAAAGGTTTGTTAAGAATTCGCCAATTTTCACTGAGTTTCATCATTTATTGAACTCATGACAATAATCTTTTCATCTTTACAATTTGTTTTACAATACATTAGTTCATGTGTAAACAGTACCTTTAAACAGTATGGACTATTTTGCAAAATCTAGTTTAGAACAGCTGACTGAAGTAAGTGGCTACATTTACAGTAGTGAGTCTAAACTATTGATGGGTAGTATATATTGATTTCTTTTGAAACTGGTTTTAATGTATTTGAAAAGGTTAATTGGAAACCTGAAGCAATGTGCAGGTTTCTCTTTAGTAACCCACAGCATGATTAATTATGGTTATGAATTAATTCAATTTGAATCCAAATTGGATTTCATCTTCCTTCAGTCAGCTATCTATCTGTGAGGTTGCTGATCAACTGGGAGTGTTTGATTACCTGAGGTTCACCTGTAATGAGCAGGTGTCACTTAACAATAGGATGATTGACACCTCAGGTGAAACAGGTGTGAAATACACACCAGTCTGGGCCTGGGTTGTAGTGAGATATTATCTTGATGGATGCTATTTGGAGATTCTGTTGCTAATGGGTTTTGAATTTTTTAATTGAAAATTGAATTTCACAGGGAAATGAATCTAGTTCTCAGATATTTAATTGTGGTGGCATTTTAACATTGTTTGAATTTTTTATGAGGCAAGATTGAAGTTGATGGGCTTTTTAATAGTAAATTATTAAAAATAATTGATTTTCTTATTCGGGCTCTAGTCTAAATCTTCATATTATTGTCAAAATATTTTTTTACTTCAAAATGCATCTGTCTTTGATCTATGATGATATGTGGTCACATTGAAGTCTGCAGAGATGAGGGGTGGGGTAGAACAGTGGTTAAAGCATTGGCTCATCACGCCGAAGACCTGGGTACAATGTGTGAAGCCCATTTCTGGTGTCCCCCGCCTTGATATTGCTGGAATATTGCTAAAAGCGGCATAAAACCATACTCACTCACTACAGGGACAAACCCTCCCCTCTATATTATTATAGCTTCCATAATATCCATATATTCATAAATTTCCTGACAGCTATGAAATCCGACTTGTGCAGGTATGATGTAAAGGATATTGTCACTTGACACCACACAACTGTGAGCCCCAAGAACAAGACATTGCATTTGATGTCCATTTTACTTGTTCATTCAGACCTATAAATAAAAGTGCCACTGCTTCATGAATAAATAAGAAGGAAATTATACTTTTCAACTGCCAGTAATCAGAGAAAGTAATGAGGTACAATTTCATTTTCAATTGAAAAACGGAGCTGATATTGTCGTTGTGGTCGTAACATCCCGATATACAACCCCGGAACATTCATAATCATGTACAGTTCTGGAAAGCAGGACACTTAACACCTATTAACGCATAGATCTTTTCTTTGCTATAACAAGCCCCCTGAATCAATACTGTTAGTTGTGGGGCTCTGATCTTCGGTTGGATTCGCTGACTTCAAAAGCTCTTGAGTGGCTGGAGCGTGGTAAGAGCTATCTTTGAATAGACTGTTGCCGTCATACTGATGCATAATGCTTGATGAAACTGTAAGATGGCCACCGATGTAAGATGACATACAAGTTTGGATTGAGTTTTTTTGCGGGTGTTTAAATCCAGATAATTTTTTAAATATCAGAATGGGATGATTTTCAAAGTATTTGCAGTTAATGGTTGCTGGGCTGAAGGTTAATATGCTGGCGTGAGGTTCATGTGCAACTTTCATAGGCAATCCATTTAATGATTGATGAATGTAGGAATGAATTGTCCAAGTTCTGATCATAATGAAGAGAAAATGTTCAGTAACTACATGTATTTATTAAGCATGTCTTTTCCAAATGTATCTTCCACTCAATTCTTTGACTTCTTGTCATTTATGGTATTTTAAAACCTGAGATGCAACTACATTTTCCTTTCTTTGAAGTTATCGGTATTTTATATCATTTTAGTTTACCCAGGAACAGTTACATCTCACAGATACTGAGATGCATAGATGCACAGGTAGTTGCCTGGAATTTGTCCCTGTTGGGATGCATGGTGACCCAGTCGAATAACCATATTTGAATTGCCGCGTAAAACTGACATGTGATCGTGTGTTCTAACCCAAGTTGATTCTAGTTGTATTTTTAGTGGTAAACAATTGAGATCTACGATAATTGGGCTTTCTTCCTACAGTTATCTGACTCACCGAGATAAGGGCAATACAATAATACAATAAGCAACAATATACCTCCTTCCCTCCCTTACCCTTTCTTTCACTCTTTCACTCAAAAGGTGAAAAATCTGTAGTTATTAATTTTGGGGCCAAAATGTGTCTTTCCTGAAGCCATCTTTAATCAGGAAGTATTCTCTGGAAGATTAGATGTTTTCTCAAGATAAGTTCGTGAAATAGAATGTCTCCATAGTTCTTGGCATTTTGTTATCTGACATCATGAAAAAATTACGATTCTAAAAGCAAGCTTGGAACTAAATGTCAAAGTGTGACTTTATTATAATGCTCGAAAACACTCCCTGCTCAGCATGCTGGCAATTGCGCATTAATTGAGTTAGCAAGCAACATTAGTTGTCTGGTGACCAGCACCACACTAGATCTACCCAATACATAGTATTGAGGTCATCAGAATTACATTACGCCAGCTCAGCTTCATTAATTGGTAGCTGACCGATCGTGGTTTGCGGGTCAGTGACTGTAATGGCCAGCAGTCTTCTTGATCAGCGTTTAACGGGCAATAAACAAATGGTACTGTGCTATCAACACTGGATTTCATGTGAAATTCAAAACCTTCATCAGAGAGGTAGGACAGTTGCAGTAAGTGCAAACATCATCATTATTGGATTGCTTCATAACAATGTCATGTGCCATGATTTATTCATATATACATTAATATGATAGGATGTGCGAAGCCCAGTGAAGAGTGTCATGGAGCTTCACAGTGGGTGGGCCATTGATATAGAAAAACTGTTTGGGGGTAACACAATATTATAAACTGTAAGTGCACTTGAATTGTGTAAGTCTTATATTTGAATAATTTAAACTGTTCAATATTTTATAAGGATAATCAGATATGTCATTCTATTTTAATATGCACTTTGTGTATCAGTTTTATGGAATATAGAAAAGGAGAGGCATATTTATAAATCATAAATAAATCTTATCATAAATGTTTGATTGGTAGACAGATAAATGTAAATTCAGTTTATCTGTATCAAGTGAAGTCTCGAAGATAAAATGAATTTGAGATAAAATAAATTTGCTAAGTTTATTGACTGGTCGCTCTATTGCTGTCGAACAGATGCCACTAAAAAAATGTGATTGCCGTAAATTTTATGAATTAGAATCTTTGTCTTCCTTATCAGAGCAAGGACTGAAACAAATTACCCATTAACCTGTCACACTGTATCTGTAATTGCAATCAGTGACAGTTTGAATGATAAGCAGTCTTACACAAGTAGTGTTTATAGCAGTTTGACTGAACAGCAATGGCAGCAACCTGCCCAGGGTGATAATGATAGGGGCTGCGATTGTTACAGTTACTCAGATGTATGGCAGTCCACAGTGGTCATTGTTCTCTGTTTGGCTGACCATTGTGTGGATGGAGACTCAAGTAGATATTTATCATTGTTAGTTCCCCAGTGTTTCCACGGACCAGAGCTAGGTTACAAGGCATGGCTTGATGATGATGATCACTGGAACAGCATGGATCAGCGGTTTAACTGCTATTTTAGGCTTTTCTTTTATAGAGGATTGTTGCTGATTTGGAAAGAGATATCATTGCCAGAAGGTGTATTTTGTGAAGGGTTCTTTGTTGGCTCATAGTATATAGAGGATATTATATGAGTGCCCATGTCATACTATGTTTATGACATGCCTATATGTTGGCATTTCCCAAGCGAGAGCAAGGGATATAAAGATATTTAGGCACGAGTTTCGTAACATAGTATGATATGGGCACAAAAATAATATTCTGTTTATTACCGAAGTCATAAAATTGAGGAAAATAAATCCAAATAAACAAATCTACTTTCAAACATAGGCTGGCTACCCGCCGGTCGCTGCATGTAGAACGCAATGTCACAGAAGAAACGTGACATCATAGCATTGTTCATGATGTCACGTCACCATGACAAAGTGATATTTTGCCCTAGGGCATCGTATGAGAAATATTAACCCTGATATGTTCACCCTCGTAGGTAATAAATTTGTTTTTGATATGTCAGGATTTTCCTAATGTTTCACTTCAGATTTCTTTGGACTCACTGACAGTCTTTTCGTATTGAATGTTGCTTTTTTACATCTGAAACTAATGAAGGTTAAGAGTCGTTCCTGGAAAGGTTGATTCCGTCATGATGTGTTATTGGATATTTTCTATTCTTTGTCTAGCCAGACTGAAAGAAGTGCAGCTTGTCATAGCTGTCAGTTACAATCATCCCTTAATTTACAAAGAGCTCCAAATTACAGGAGTTAATGATTTAAAAGGGTATCCCTCGCCCCAGTGGATTTACGACTCTTTCCCTGCCATTGATAGAGAATGGCAGGGTTAGTGGTGACACCTCAACACAGCATGTGATCTAGATGTAAGTCTGTGTATAGCAGTTCCCTCCTCCCTTCTTCTACCTTCACCCAGGGATTAGGGTCATGTTCTATGTACATCTAAAGAGCTGCCATGTCTACAGAGACTTGATTACTGCTAATCCTGTTCTGCTGTTCTGACATCTGAGGGTGTGCATGGCATTATGCTTGTCTGGGTAAATGATATTAACACCATTGCATCAGTGGTAATGATAAGCATGTGATAAGCTGAGTTCCTTTGAATCTAGTATATTGGGTTGCTTGTTTTAAACATTTGTACGTAATTTGAATATTCAATTCAGAGTTTAATCTTTATTGTTCGTCCATGGTAATTATTACTCAGCATTAGGCCAAACTAATTTCAGCCATTTATAAGATTTTCTTAGCTGTTAAGCTTCATACACATGGACAGTTTTGGGGTTGCCATAATCAGTTATTTAGAAAAAGAAATGGACTATTGGAATTCAGGTTGTTATGAAAATGATGGTGGATTGGATTAAACCATTTATGTATTTTTTGGTATTTGAATCTTGATAGATGGATTGAAGTAAAACATCCAATATACAGGGTGTGGGAATAACATTTGGCTTATGTTGACCAAGGTGATGTTGGCATCTAATGTAGCTTTCAAGGTTACTTCATTCACACTGGTGTATGTGCACATGTGTCACTCATTCACTCACTCTTCCTCACTCACTCACTCACTAGTCCGGACTAATGCTAGTTTTTAGTTTTGTCTTGATCAGGTTTTAACATCTCTTGTAAGACTAGGCTTAAGATGAAGCCCCCAACTCTCCACTATGCGGGCAGACATTCTGTTCCCAAGACCACACAGTCAGCTTTACTTGTAACGGAATGAAGTGTGGTTGTTAATGTACATTGTGCCCATGAAGATTGTGTTGCCTGCAAGGGCAGAGTGACACAGCTTGCTTAACAGGAATAATATACATGGCCTGACTGGATATTGTTATGCCACATTACAAGTGACATTTGGTTTTTTGTCAATCACAGCAACACATGTTTTCAGTATAATGTCACTTTGTGGCATTCTGTGTAAATACCATGCCATGTTGGATCTGAGGAAGAAATTAGGTGTGAATGTATTCACAATTCATTTTGACGGAATATGATTGGATTTCAAAATTATGAGCAGTTTTTTATCAGGTGAATGCATTTATCTCCTGAAGTTATTAAATTTCATCTCACAATGTTTTACCTTGTATTATTTCCCATGGAACAAACATGATTGATAAGCTCTCCAGATTTTCTTTTGCAAGTTGTAAGGATGTAGAATTGATGACTTCATTTTGCAGGCTAAGTTCACATATTATGGTAGTCACAAGAGAACCTTGTGCGTTTATTACCAGAGGCAATGGGTTTATTTCCTGGCAGAATTCCCACAGGAATTAGTTCTCTTGGTTGAAGTGTCTGTTAGATGACATTACAAGTAAGTGTTTTGTCCAAAATACATTGTCGTATAGATAGTTGCTCCACAAACATTCATAAACAAGTCTTTACTGTCACAGGAGAAAATGAAGACGCAGATCGCAAGATTTAATCATAGCTTTAAAGAATTACTTGTGTCAGGAAACTAGATTGTTTCTTAGAAAGATTGAGGTCTATATAGAATATTTCACCCAAGTGACTGTGATGTCACATTTACCAACACAAGTTGAATAAAGTTTAAAACTTGTCAGATTTCAGGGAGTTTTAACTTTTAATGACAAGTGTTGATAAGTTTGATGTCAAAGGACACAAGATGAGAATATATCTTTCATCCAGATTAATTCTTCCTGTTTTTCATTGTGTAAACAGTTATGATCAGTGTCTTGTGCATGAAATGTAGCTCTTACCAACCTCTGAGGCAGAGAGATAAGTGATGCAAGTGGATTGTGGTATCTCATGTGGAACCCAGTTTGGGAGGGTAAAATATTTTCGTTCTGCAAAAGATGATAGATAAACCTTTGGAATTTTTTTTTTAAACTTCCAGATGGTTGATCAGTCTTTTTGGAAGGCTTGTTTATATTTCCTTTCATTCATTGTTTGTTTCTTAGAGACAAGTCCCACCGATAGATGGGAGTCATGTGGTTTGAAACAAGTGTAGTATACATCGACAGCGAGGGCATCATGAAGTAACTGTCATAATCTGCTACATGAGGAAATGTTTTAGCAGGGTTTTACTCCATTTCAACAATGTTCCATACAAGGGAAATGGACTTCACACACTGTCCCAAAGTTGGAATCGAACCCGGTGTTAATAGCTTATAAAGATAGTGCTACACTACCATACATGGATATCACTGCTTTAATTGAACAGGGTTGAATAACCAACATTCATTAAGGAATCAAAACAAATGACAATTTTTTTATTTGTCTTTGTGATGAGATGAATGTCATGTTCATATTGGTGATGCTTGTTGGAAACTGATGTTCATTTTGTGTTCACCATGGAAGCGGAAGTCAACACAGGCAGGTTTTAGATTACCAGCTGCTTACAATGAGCAAGTCACATAGCATGGGGATCATTATTTTGTGGAATTGTTGTTTAGCACAATGGCCAGTCTGGAAAGGTCAGGGTTCTTTGTGCCCTTGTTTGTGTTTACAGCCAGTTCCAGAAGAAACAGCTGATTGGAGTGACATTTGTAGGAGGGCTGGACCTTGACCATTGGGGATGACATCTCTCAGGTCCAGTTATCTGCCTTGGTTTCATAACATGCTCTTCACTAGTTCTATTTTATTGCATGTAGTATTCAAGGTGGTGAGGTATCCCAGTAGGTACTGCATTTACTTGTCATGGCCTCAGTTGATGCCATTTATTGTGTCCTCCACAGTGACATTTCTGTAATATTGTTTGAAGCGTCACAAATCGAAACTCCCTCACATGTAAAGAAATCTGTGACAAAGGATGTCCTACATGAAGTTCTATTACTGATATTCTGTTAAAAACTCATATGAAATTGCATTGTATGCTAATCTGCAGCAATATTAGTGATAGTTTGCTTCAATGATTTTCTTGTACCAGGCTTAAACCACTTGCCCTCACTCACTCAGTACAGTACTGTGGTTACCACAAACACTGTCAGCTGTGGCTAGGATGCTGTTGAGTGCCAGCAGAGTTTTTCTTGATTACACAGCCCGTATTTGGAGCTGTAGACAGCCGTATTGATCTGAATTCTATATTGTCAGATCTATCATGGTGATTCATGGGTAATTCATGAGTCGATGGCAGCGTTTGATTATGTAATAGCTAGCCAAAGAGGTGGGTTGGAACATCGTCACACGTGAATGTTTTTCAACTACAAAAGCAGCTATTGTTTGGTGTTCTTTTGTTAACAAATAACCTGCTAACAACTCTCGCCTGTCATTGTTGCTGGCTACTGACACCAGTAAGTTAATGGCATGTAAAATGATACAATTAAGTGTTTGTCGACAGTTCACGATTTGTCATCCTTTAAGATGATGCTGTACATCAGTAACTTGGTATTGATGCAACATTGATTACAGGCAGAAAAAATTGTTGCTTTTTAATGTAGCCATGCTTCAGTTACTGGGTAATTAAAATGTTGAAATCATCTGCAAAGTGGGATCTTACAAGGCCACATAAACCACATGACACGACGCATGTCCAGATCCCGTCACAATATTTTGCCAATAACCAGGAAAATGCTCTGACAAGTGTTTCTAATGAGTCTGTAGATGAAACATGGACTCGCTGCAGCCAAAATCTCTATGGTCAGAGAGCAAAGAAGAGTGACTTTTGAAGTCTGATTGTGATATTGACTCTCATAATTTGAGTGAATCATAATTCGTTTCATTTTTTTATCAAACTTTTTAATGTTTTGATTTCAGTGAGATGAAGTGACCACTGCACATGCGGGATGGACCGTATCAAGCAACAACCACGGATTCAGCGGCGCACTCGCATGAAAAATCGCGGAAGTCAAACATGTAGCTCTTCTGATGAAGACTTCCACTCAGATGATAATCTGCGTCCTTACGAAGAAGTCAAGATTGCCCACCACGATAAAAAATTAGCGGGACTAGGTAAGTTGAAAATCTCAAACTTGGCATGTGATCCTCTTCATTCACTGACACACTTTGTCACCTAACAGCACTGAGGCAGTAGTCTTGGAGCCTCCTGAACTGACACTCTTCACTCTATTGTCCCTAACAGCTCTGAGGCAGAAGTCATGGAACATCCCGAACTCCGGGTACATCCTGTGGCACCAGATTCATCTTGGTTCAGTAGGAGGGCCTTTGTCATGTCATATATGTAGTTGACTGGTGTGTTATATCCACTGGGTTATACAGCCAGTTTGGTGATGTTATGTATTCAGTTAGGCGATGTTATATAGCAATTTTGGTGATTTTATGTATCCAGTATCAAGTTTACAGCCAGTTTGGTATTGTTATAGATCAAATTGGGTAATGTTATATAGTCAATTTGGCGATGTTGTGTATTTAGTTAATCAGTGTTTACAGTAAGATTGGTGATGTTATTGGTCAAGTTGGGTAGTGTTACTTAGCCAGTTGGTAAATTAATGTTATATAGCTAGTTTGGTGAGTGAGTTTAGTTTTAAGCCACTTTTAGCAATATTCCAGTAATATCACGGCGGGGCACAACAGAAATGGGCTTCACATATTGTACCCATGTGGGAAATCTTTAGCATGACAAGCAAACACCTTGACCACTAGGCTACCCCACCGTCCCCTCAAGTTGGGTGATGTTATATAGCCAGTTGGGTGATGTTATGTAGCCAGTTGGGTGATGTTATATAGCCAGTTGGCTGATGTTATATAGCCAGTTGGGTGATGTTATATAGCCAGTTTGGTGATGTTATATAGCCAGTTTGGTGATGTTAATCCTAAGCTGGATATTAAATACATCTTTTGTCTCATTCTTCATCCCCCACGTCAGAATGTGGATTATATCATTCTGTTTAACGTTCATATTTTGGTGAATATTGAGAACCAATGCAAAATGTTAATAAAGATGGCACAGCATTGCTGTCTGTTGACCGGACATCGTGGTTACTGCTTGGTTACAGCTCCAGCTTGATCACAAGGATGGGGAATGTTGCTAGGTACGATGTAATAAAGTGTTGTTGATACCCCCACTAAAACACACATGCAATCCACAGCCAGGAGATGCTGCTCTCATTAAAGGGGCAAATTGCTCTCTCTGTCCAGGAATTATGGGAAAGGCCGCCAGTGTGGTGTGATTTCTTGGGACCACCTGTTTGTCAATCTCACTTGCAGTGGATTAATGCAATTCAGTTCTACAATTCTGGTGTCTCAGTTCTCTTTGAATTGCCCTGCCTTCTGGTTATTTGTCTTACTTTAGATATTTCATGTACCATTTGGATTGGAGTAACTTTAATGTGTGGGAATTTGTAATCTGTATGGGAAATATGATCGATGTGCAAACTGATAGCCTTGTGGATGATGGTTTCACAGTTGATCTAGATAGGGTGTTTCAAAAGGAACAAATCACAAACATATTTGCTGAAAAGAAGAAGACACTTCCTTTGAAATATGTATTTTGTTCCACTTTTCCTGTTTTTAGTAAGATTCGACAAGTGTTTGTGAAAATTGATTCATCACCACAGTACATTGGCCAAGTAGACATCATTTCGTTGGTTTGTCCAAATGAGGATTGAATTCCTACAATGATTCTTTATGATTCAGAATGGTGTATTGGCCAAAGACAAATAAGATATAAATGCTGTCAGCATACCTTGACTTGAAAATCAATGTAACTATATTGTGTTTGGGTAAGCTGGATGTACATACAGTCGCAAGCTGTAGAAGGGCAAGGCACCTCCCTTGCAAAGTCCTTCAAATACCACCATTCCCCAACAGCCGAACTGTACTAAGCAGATTGTTTGGGAACAGTTGCCAGGGTTAGTTTGTTTTGAGTACTACAAGAAAAAGTATTATTTGCACCGTTATGTCGTCCTTTGAGGCATGGATGCGAACCACGGCAATGATGGCCTCTGTTCATTCATTATTATTTCACAGAAAGTAAGCAGTTTTTTTCTCCCTCAGGATTTGGGAATATATTCACCGTTATTGTTCAATTTCACGTTACACAAGGGTATTGAGGTCCTGAATATATTAATCACTGATGGTAGTTTGAAAAACTGGCCAGCGGAATCCATCTCGTCATTGTTACTTTGTCAGTTACAGACCTCGGGATGATTGTTCCTTATGTAAACACACGCCGGTTTATGTTTCTCTATGTCCAGGACTCTCTGTGGAAATACATTGTGTGGGGGGCGAATGTGGACGTCGCAGCAGAGATTTTATTGATGAAGTCAGAAAAGTAGGATCATGAATAGTTGTCAACTTATCTTTCTAGAATCTTCTGATTGTATATCTTATTGAATATAACGGTATATACAGATAGATATAATAGTGTTCACTTTTAGTTCTTTTCATAACATTGAAGTAGCCTTGGTTCTGTTTTATCCAACAGGGCAGTATTCACAAATAGATATGTAGATATTTTATTCAATTTATAACTTTTCATAATATTAATATAATCTGATCATTTGTCAACCCCTAGTGTATAATTCTACATAATATGACTTCTTAAGGATATTGAATATTTTTCTTCCCTGTCTAACACAGTATGTCTGTATGCAAATTCTGTAAAATAATGTACATTTTAGAACTTCTTTTCATTATGTTTAAATAGACCACATATAATTGAACAAGATATAATTTCTGTTATAAGTATGGAGTAGCCTAAATCGCTAATACAGTATATGAAACCATTGTTATTTGTATGACATGCAAGAATTTTGGTCATCTTTTGCATTAAATTCCAACTGAGAGAATGTCATTATGGAAGGATGTTTAAAAAGTATGGTGGCATGTTCAGGAACACATGATATTTGCCTATGATTATTTGCTTTAATGATTAAAATTCACACTACAGGCATGATAGAACATGTTAGGATGATAGCCAGCAGAGTGTCTGCTTACTTGTCAGGCATTTCTATTGGTTGACAGTGGCTCCTGTGATTTAAGCTTGGGTGTGATTGGTTGGTAATGGGACACTTTTTGGTGGAGTTAAGCTAGTTAAGCGAGATTGGTATTTCTAGGCATGTCTTGAATTAGTGCACTTGAAATCTTTATCTTTTTGTTCCGCCAGTAAAAAACACAAAGTTGTTTTAGCTGTAAAAATAAATGGAAAAGTTCAATCCTGTGGGAAATTTAAATGCCTGTTTTCACTCAGGTTGAAATTTCAATTTAAATTTGGAAAACAAAAACCAGTTTCCCAAAAACCTGAAGGTTTACTGACTTTCGAAGTGCATGATGAGACTGAAAAGGTTTCTGCATGAAGTTATCCATGCAATTAAAAAGCAAGTATTGTTTGAAGTGAGTGAGTATGGCTTAACAGGGCTTTTAGCAATTTTCAGTCAGTGTCATGGAAAAGTAGCACCAGAAATGGTCTTCAGACATGGAACTCCTGTTAGGAATTGGACCTGGGCCTTGGGTATGACAGGCATGCTCTTTGACCTCTGTCCCACCCGATTGCCCATTTGGAACCAGCAAGCAGAGATATTATCTTGCTATTTGTTCAGTCCTTTAAGTCATTTGTGTTGGGAAAGTAGACATTTAGAATTTGTCAAATGTCCAGAAATATATCAAAATGTTTCCTGTTTTATATATCTTGTTTGAAAAAGTTCTGATTAAACTTTTTTTGAATTGTATATTTGAAAAATAGATAAATATGCAAATAGTGGATTGAAGCAAGAAGATTTAACTGGAATCGAGAATTTTTCACAAAATATCATGTTTGCATAAATGATCATTTTGTTTACACAGTTTTACATAAATTGTATTACTTTGATAAACTGCATTGATTTAGTCATTTCCTTAAATTAAATAAAATAAATTTCTATAATTGAATGTCAATTTTAGAATTTCACAAGTGACTGTGTTACATGTTGAAATATGTGATGTCTTTCATTTGCAATGATCTAGTGACTAAGGTTTAAATGACCGTATCTTTACTGGCCGCTCAAACTCATCAATTGATGGAATCTGTTTTTCTTGTCCAAATGATGAAGAAACGGTGACACAGTGATGAATACGCCATGCCCCATGCTGGTTAGATGGTTTCAAACAAACGTGACCCTTCAACCAACTGACGATTTGTTATGGAGAATTCCAATGTTGAGCAGGATTGAAATCTCACAATGTCTGCCTGAACACTGGGGACACAACAAACGAATTGGCATCAGGCAACCTCTGATTGGAACATATTTCTGATGTGGCGCCTGTCCATCGCTCCTTCCAGAAGTGCTGGAGAAAAGCATTCTGGGTACAGGAAACGAAGTAGTTAGGAGTAGTAATCTGCCAGGAATGCTGACATGCAAGCAGATTCTTCCATATTGTTCTGACTAAATCCGTTTCGCTGGTACTTGTCCATTTTAGGCCAGGATATCAGACCATTTCCTAACCACGTTTTTTCATCAGTCATTCAATCATTGCCCCTCAGGGGAAAAATATTTCCATTGCGTGCAGCAGTAGATGAGACTGGGGTTTGGAATGACATAGCTTTTAATTTTGATTTTGGAGTTTACTGCAGTGGATCGTTTGATTTATTGAAGTATTTAGATGTATGGTAGATGCAGGGACAGATCTGACATTGAGAATCTGAGGGTAACTGCAGGAGGCACCATGAGAATATGACAAGATCCATCCAAGAGGCGTTCAGACGAGTACAATATAAGTGGACACATTGATAATATTCATGATTTTCATGAAAACAAAGTATTTTGGCATCACAATAAGCTTCATGAGATGCTGAAAAATAAATTGGAGGATGACATATCAATATTTGTGATGGTACATCACTGATATACCATGCATGAATATTTCCTTTGAGATATGATAGGTTCCTGTGATGATATACATAGATGTTGAGGTACAAGGTACGTGTTATTACTGTAACCTGAGCACTGCATTATGGGTATAAGACAAGTACTGGCCAGCTCGGAGTAGTACTGTATCTGAGTGGGGTCATCATAATAGACCAGGATCTCGGCTGTAAACCCGGGTTTAGTCTGTACAAGTGCAATCAGCTCCTCCAACACACACAGACAAGTACTGTGTTAGTGTAGTAATCCTGAACGCACCACTAAAACTACATTTCACCTCCTCGGCAAAAACAGACACGTCATCCTGGTGTCTCCACCCTCCCAACAGCCCCAGTCCCCAGTCACACAACCTGCAGCTACTAACATTGATGGAATCACTGGAATAGCCCGTACAAAACTTGCTGCATTTCAAAATCTTTTTCATAAAAGCAGATATAATTAAGTACATATTAATGTTTACATGTTTTGATCTTGTATTTCAAGTTTTAAATTACTCGTTATAATGGGTTTAACCTTTCATAACTCAGAAAGGTTTTTCATTTTGTTGAAATTTTTCGTTGTATTCAAATCTCTAGATGACTGATGTTTATTTAGGCTTCCTGATTGGTATGATGTTTTTAATTCTCTCGTTTAATATCGAGATTGTGTTTACGTAGGTTGTCTCACTTTCCCAACAGTTTGCTTAAATGTACACGATGTGAAAGCAGAGACCTCTAGGGGGTTGTGTTTGTGAATCGTGTATGATGGTAGCATCAAATCTGATGAGTACAGAATCTGCTGTTTGTGCTGATGAGTATACAGTATATATTTGATCAAGTTTTTTCAATAGAAATATATAATGGCATTCCCACTTAATTCTGAACACGAGATTTTCCTTAAACTGTCAACACCATGCAATTACTGATACATTTGCTGTATGCCTTGTGATTGAAATATCTCATCGTTCCTCTTACTCAATTTCATCTCTGATTGAATTGAACATTTATGTCAACTTTTCGCGCAATTAGATTTTTCTGTGAATCGCGAACAGTTAAGTTTTCAAACATATGGAAGGAGGATAATAGAACTCCCTTAAACAGTCGTACTTGATAGTCTTTCACAAGGACTAACATTCACTGATCGTTAATTGATATTTTTCCTGACAACATCGTATGTTTATTGTTCTTCAGTGGTAAATGAAATCTCAAATATATTTGCTGGTTTTGAGTACACACGCGTTCTCCTTCACAGTCTAATGCATCCATTGAACCTGTGCAACGTTATGTGTGTGTGTTGTTAGGTAATTTTCTACAGTACAGAACTTTTCACTTTAGCTGCCTAATGGGTTTCAGACATAAACGTATACAGGTGCCTACCACTGACTTGGGGGTGGGAAGACCAACATCTCTAAGAGAATGGACAAGTACACGTAAAATCCAAATCGGTCCAATGAAAATAAATGCCTTTTGACTGTTAATAAGTTGTAAATCTGAGGTTTGGTGTTGACTTGGGCCCGAGGTCTTGCATTAGATCACACATGAGATCGGAGGCCACATTCAGTGTTTCAATACAGACTTGCACCCGGAAATTCAGACCAATTGTACATGATATTTCAATTGCTGTGGCATACATCGGTTTTGAAATAGATAATTACGCTCTTCCCCAATAGGAAGTGTTTTGGGTTTAGTGTGCTATTTTCTACAGGTATGTATGAGGACAATTATCTCGAATTCATCTCAGGTTCACAGGCAAGTGTCACTCATTGTGGGAAATCCGGCCATGGAAACTGACATCGGTGCTGTGCTTGTATCAACAGTTGCAAGTGTAATTTAGAACTGTCCGAGGTGAAATTGACATGGTTGGTTGTTTATTTCACAAAGGGAAATTGCCCTTGGGTTGAGGTGAATATAACTGCCTTCCTACCTGAGGGGCCATTTAGTGAACATGGTCTTTATTGGTCAATTACTTGTGATTCTATAGCTTTTGACTGATCTGGTTATGACACATTCTGTGTGTCACCAAAAACACCATTTATTCCAATAACTTAGTTTCCAGGATTTATAAAGGGCAGAGGAAGGAGGTTATTTGTGAAAGAGAATTCTGAAGTAATTTTTGTTTAATATGCCTGTCATTTTAGGATATTATTTGAAGAAACTTGTTACATTGTAATGGAAAATACTCTGATTTCGTGTCATGAAGATAATTACTAGTTTTCAGGAAAAGCATAGTAACATTAAGTTCATGCTGAAATATGTGGTGGAAAGGAATTTGAAGAATCTTCTTTTTTTAACTAAAGTTCCCAAAGTTTGGAATTTATTATTTATACATATGGAATATATTTAATCAAATGAAGTTTATGTTTTTAGTACATCATTATTCCAATTTGTGCATAACAATTTTCAGAGTTAATTTTGATAGGTCAGTGATGATTATATATTTAGAAATAATATTATTTTAAAAAACAAACAATGTTTGAGTTATGTTTCATCTGGTGAACCTTCAAACATAGGCCTACACAATACGGCTCTATACTGTTTGTACCGATGTGTACACAGATGTTAGATTTCAGTTAATGTACGCCTCAGTAATTGTGATCAGTTCATCCTGTAGTTACTGGCTCTCTTTGATGGACACAAATACTAGTTAGTTGTCAGTGATGAACAAAAATAGGCAATTTTGTCCGTAGACCTAGGTTTAGGAAAAGGTCGGTGGTGTAATGGGCACTGGCCTGATAGTCTCAACACCTGCAGTGAAAGAGAGGAACAGTTGATGCTTGTCACATTCCTAGATAAAATTATCTCCAGCCGGAGGCTTGACAACACCAACAAGTGTTACCAGGTGATTCTTGGGAACAATACACCATTGTAAGGGCATGTAACTCTGGCTTTCAACATTTGGTAGTACTTTCCTGCCAACATTTAACACTTCAAACACTTGAATAAACTTGAGTTGGCAGATGTCATAATCAAATCTTGTGTTCAGCTAGTTTGAGAGAATCAGGAATTATCTTAATATTTAGGAAATGTTTTACAAAATTTGATATATTTTCAAATGTGATTTGAAATCAAAGTCTATGTTAATAAAGTGTCCAAATATGTAATTAGCTGTTTTTTTATTACATTAGCACAACAGCCACTTGAAAACGACCACAACATATGAAGTGTTCTACCGCATGATTGGTACCGATAATATCTACCGAACAAGTGATATATCTATAAACATAATATCACCAAATGTTCTACCCCATGATTGGTACTAAATATCTGCCGAACAAGTGATATGTCTATAAACATAATATCACCAAATGTTCTACCACATGTTTGGTACCGGTAATATCCGCAAACTTTGGCTCATGAAAGACGATTATAGTCATCTGATTAGCGTCATTTAGTTGGAGCTGCAATATAATCGCTAACTTCGTGGTGCAGCCTATGTTTTTCTGAACAAAATTTCCGGTTTCAACTTCGGTGGCTATTTGATTGCAAGATATTTCAGCAGTGTTTTGTAACTTGGCACCTTGTCTTTGAAGGATCTTTGAGAGTCCGATTACAATATGAGCTGTGTTTCCCTGTTGTTTTTGCTGGGTTCTTTTCTCAAAATATGACAATATTGTTCATCCTGCGATGAAATCAAATAAAAATACGTGAAACTTCATCCATAAGAGATTCCAGATTCTGCCTTTTTAGTTTGCCAAGGTTTTTTAAAGTTTATGTAAAAAGATATGTTTTCCAATATGTTTAAAGATAACAGACACAGAGGATTTAAAGCCATTTTTCTGATGTGAGAAATATTTTGACCATAAATGTGTACATGGTTTAGATCTCTGCAAACATGTTTGTCAATTACATCTCATTTCTATGTCCTTTAAAAACTTATTACAAGTGATAGAAAAATAATATTCAAGAGCTGAGAGCATCACACTTGCACAGTGTCAAGAGATAAAAAATCATAAAAACCAGAGGAATAAAATTATGTTAGTGTTTGTGGAGCTGACTTAAAATGACTGAAAAACTTAATAAAGGGCTGGTTTGGGGACATACATTGTTTGCTGAAACTGTTGAGGTTTGCTTTGAGAGCATAACAGGGGACATATTCCTCAAGGCTTTCAATATCTCAAGTTTTTTTAAGAATCTTGAATGAAGGGCCCCTGCCTAAGGACTTGTAACAACTTATTAAGGTTCAGGAGAGTACTTGTTAAGGCTAAATGTCAGTAACAACTTGACAGGCTGGCACAAAAAGGGCTAAAGAAACCTTTTTTAAGAGCCAGGTTGATAAAAGGGGCTATTTACTTTTAATATATTGTGCAGGAAATCTTCAGGCAGCTATGAGGGGTAAGAGCCATGAACAAGTTTGCTTTTGAGTTTTTGGAGTGCATTTTAGGAAATGTGTTTCTCACAGAAAATTCTTAAATGAATGTGTCCAACAAAAGTGGTTGAATGTGCCTAGCAAAGATAGTTGAATGGTGAATGGTGGGTGATCAAGCTGTTTTGTGTTTATGAACGAGTGTTATAGATGTAATGCTGAATATTAGATTGAGGTAAACTTTTAGGATGATGAAGATTGGTTTTGTAATGGATGTAAGCAGTTTGAAATGTTTACAATTTTACTTATAGGGATTTATGCTTTATTTGCCTTCGTTAGTCATACTCAGGCCAGGGGGAACCGAGAAAGTGGTCAGGAAGTGGTATCTATATGTGGAGTCAAACCACTGGACAAGTGAACGTTTGAACCACTTGACTACCCTTGTGCAACCTCTCCCTCACTTCCTCAATCCATACTCACAGCAGATTTGAAAATGTGTGTGTACTCATGTATTTGGGGTGTCTGAATCTGTCTCTGCTACACATCCCCATCTGTAACTTCAGTGCCAGAGAGTGAGTGAGTGAGTATGGTTTTACCCCGCTTTTAGCAGTATTCCAGCAATTGCACAGCGGGGGACACCAGAAATGGGCTTCACACATTGTGTCCATATGGGGAATTGAACCCGGGTCTTCAGCGTGACAAGTGGATGCTTTAACCATCAGGCTACCCCACCGCCCCTCAGTGCTGGAGAGGTTGTGGAAACTATTGTCGCCATGTTGTGACAAAGGCTGGAGCAGGGCTAGATGCCATGTCGATATCTCTTACTCCCCATTATTGAATTACCGTCAAGGGTGGAAGAAGGGTATTAAGTGTGCAGTAGACAAAGACTATTGAATTAATTCATCATCATGAACTGCCCTAATCATGGGTATTATGGTGTACTTTGAGCAAAGAACCCAGGTCACATGGGCTGAGTGATTGGGTGGAGTTTGAAATCCCTCAAGACTTAAAGTTGTTGATGGTTTATCTTGTCAATGAGGTTTAAATTAACGAAAGTGTTTTGTAATCAAGAAAGCTTCCGCGTTTGACTGTCCGGATCAGATTGCACCCTGTGAATTTTCAACCAATCCACCAAAGGCCACTTTGTCAGTCGATTTCTTGTCTGCGTAATGTTTTCATTAGTGTTTGGGGATCTTCCGTGTACAATGTGTCATTATAATCGTGTTTCAGGGAGTATGCAATATATCAGATGGTCATTCTGTCAGATTGCAGTGATAAAAGCAATCCCTATGAAGATCAATCCAATGACAACGAAAATTACTTAAAGTCTCACGGGGAAATAAATTCTGGTGATCTGTGGTGGTATTTGGCCCAATGAGAGGTAGAACTTCACACCCTCCTCTCCGAAAGATGGGCCCAAATCGCAGAGACCATATCAGTCTTGTCCTGGTCAACAGGATCTCTGTACATCAAGGGGAGGCGGCACCTCCATGAAGGTGTCAGGATGCCAACACTATCTGGACATGTCGCAGACCATCATTGGAGATTCTCCAGTGGAATATCACACTCAATATTACTATACTGGGTGACATGGTGATCATATCTCTGGTCAGATGAAATAATGAAAATTGTTTTTTTCACTTTCAAGAGGAGGTTCTATCTGTGTCTCATCTAAGTGCTTGAGGAATTATTAATAGAGTCTAATTTATTCAGCATTTGACTTGAGGATCACCTCCTATGAAAAAGATTGTTTCACATGTTTCTCTGATGAAAATGGTTTTCCTGGTATCTAACTTCAGTGGTGAATCAATTATTGCCCCTGTTATTGGACATGCAGAATATATTTAGGATGATTGAAAATGTGTCTGCTGTCTGCATCTTTCCCACTATAGTTGTATTTGTGAAATTATTGAATTTTGTTTTAATTTACTACCATTTCCCACCAAACTGTTGCAAAAAGCTGCAGGTGTCGTGTTTGTTTTTTATATGATTTGTTGTGGAAAGGATTTAAGTACTGAATCGGTCTTGGTATTACTGGCAAGGGGTATAAAGTGGTTACAATGCACAACTTGGATGACTTTGTGTCACCATTCTTGGACGCTTCGCTCCATTATTGTTGCAACAAAATTTTCAAGGAACATGTTGTAAAGTGAAATCTTGAGTGTTCGTTTTTGAGTTACAGCTGTTATGGATACATGACTTTCCTCCGAGTTATGACTGGCCCCAGCCACATGTTGCATGCTTTAATCATGTTCTCATGCTTCTGTTGTCAATATCTCCACCTTTCAATCAGCTGATTGAGATTGATAGGTGTCTAACCGGGCTGTATGTTTAATTACCTGTCAGTCAATTATTAACAACCACTATCACGGTATCTTCTCCTCCTCGTTTCACACTTTTTTGTTAGCCCTTCTTGCCTACTTGAAGTTGCACCTGTGTTTAATTTGCTTTGCTTGATTGAATCTGCTGATAATTGCTTTTAATCAATTTTTGTATGTTGTCAGTGAAACTCATTGCTTCTCAAACTTGAATTATTTACATGTACATGTTTCCAAGGTGTTGAATGGGTCTATTTTAAGCCTGCTTTTATTCTATTTTACTAAAGCGTCTCTCATGCCTATGTATCTGACCATTCATGTGGATGTGGCTGCATTGGTTCTATCATTTGAAATTTGTTATCTTATGTCAGAATTAAATATTCATTATTCATTCTTCAATCTACAAATTACAATACATCCTTATTTTCACAGCTATAAGCCGAGTGTCATTAGAATTTCTGACATCTTGGTCATGTTTTGCTAACAATGCAACGACAACCAGCAGAGCAATGAGGCCTTGCAGGGGTTACTTTAAAGTAGAAAAAATCTGTTTAACCATTATCAAAGTTGAAAAAAATAGACTTGAACCAGACAACAGTTGATGACATTTTCAGCCATCACAGCTGGCAATTAGCTCCGAAATGACCTCAACATATGTAAGTCAAGAATGGACAATCCATTATTTGGAACATAACTACATATATAAGGTACCCCCTGTAGACCCTCTGTGATGGTGTGTATAATTGGCTCAACCCTTTTTCTCTATGTATATAAATTCTGTGATTACAGCGTAGCATAAACATGCTTTTACTGCTTCATGTTGTTTTAAGTGGTCAATGCTAAATGAACATGTTTATTTTATTCGAAATTAACATCTTGGATGTCTTTCATCCCAGATATTAAATTGTGTTTAATTGCTGACTTGTAAAGAAATGTTGTGCATCTAGCTAGTGATATTTTCATTTGCACCTAGGTTTAACGCCTAATGAGCATGCAGTTTCCCCGCTCGGAGGCAACCCAGTCGGACATGCTCGCGCCTATAGTTACATGAGTGGGTCCGATGATGAAATTGAGCATGCCCCACCCTCCACTCTCCCGTTGGGCAGTGTGTACCATCCGGGCCTCAGGCCGGGAACAGTTGTTTATGCTCAGCCACCCGAGGATATTAATATGCCCAATCAATACCGACATAGATTGCACATGTCTGAATCAGATGAAGATAACCGACTACCAATGCGGCAAAATAGTCGGACAGGTAAATTTTGAATTCTGATCTTCATATTTCATCTTCATCCTCATCATAGATCTCATCCATTTGTAAAATTGTGATCTGTAGCAAACTGAAATATTTCTATCCAGAATTATCTTCAAAATTACTTTCTTGCATGTTGTTTCGAAGATTGTCTGTCGTTTCCACGTGGTATCTCCTCTTTAACTACCAAAACTGAGATGTAGTTATGTCGTTGTCTCCCCTTTCGAAAAGTTATCTACCCTTTTGACAGATTCCGATAACAGACACTACCTGTTACTGAGCTAAGTTTCGAGTCTTCAGTGAAGGATTAGTTTTAACCTGGGCTTATCTTTATGTGGTTTCTGTTTAGTTTGATTTAGGTCATCCGTCATCATGCTCTTTCTGTTCAGATGAGAATGTACTTGATCATGACATGAATTTAATATAGTCTCACAAGTGTGTCTCTCGATGTCAATAACATTCTCTGATTGCCGTTTGTGATACTATATGGTTCTTCTGCCATGGTAAAGTGTTGTGTGAGTGTGTTGTCATGGAGATATTGCTTTCCATATTGTTGCATGCTTTAGATATCAATGTTTATTGGGTGTTTATTTCAGGCTTGCTTTCCAGTGGCAGCAGCAGATTTTGCTTTCGGTATCATGTTTGTTATTGTCATTCTTTGATGTGATTTTATCCAAACATGAATGTAGTATGTCACTGTGTTAAAATGAATATACAATGAAATGTTTTCAGGTTATAAGAAATGTTGATTATGCTTTTCTAGTCAAAACTCAACTAATTTGTATTTTGAACTATTCATTTAGTTATTCGTATTTGAATGATATGAGTGATTTTCATTTTCAAAACATTTGGTCATTTGACAAACTTGGGTAGTTACAAGAGATGGGTTAATCATATGGGACACTTGCCCCAACACAGGAGTGAGTGAGTGAGTTGGGTTTAATGCCAATTTGAACAGTATTCCTGTTGAAATGATGAAGTTCTTAGATGTTACACAGTTGGATGAATCCTATGAGTGTAGGTATGGTGGAGACAGACCTAGATTCAAACCCACAGGTTTCTGGTGTGCTGCTCTGAAATGCCACACCTCGACCAACTGGGCCACCACCATCATCTGTAATATGGTAGGATATAAGAGAGTCATCTTTTTGGTTGCATCTGGTGGAGGTCGACCATTGGGTAGCTGCTCCTGTTGCAGTCAAGGTCATGGTTGTGTGGGATGCAGTTGTTGAACCATTCTGGCATTCCCAAACCAGTGGTTGTGGGTTCAAACCCCTGATTTACCCTGACTGGGTTTGTCACATCCATACCTGTGTTATCACCTTATTGGCAGACAGGTAAGGCATCACTTCAGATTGAATCCTACAAGATGATATGCTGTGATTGTACTAAAATCCCATTGAAAGCAGCATTGAACCTCATTCACTCACTCACTTACCGACACACACAGATTCATACCAGAGACTAATAGAAAGCCTGGGGGGGTGACAGGTTTCAGCCAACTAATGTGTACGATAAATAAACATTTTAGTATAAATGAATCTGGCTAAAGTGTTTGGACGACACTTATGTGTTAATGTGAACTCGGTGATTATCGTAAGTATGTAGACCGGTAAATTCTGACGTTGCCAGATCATTGTTTGGCTGTCAGCTGTACAAGTGCTCTCTAATGTATTATTGAAAACTTATCATTTTGGATGATTCTTTCACCAGCATAACAATTGGGATGTGTTATTGATTTATTGATTCATTTGATTCAAACTTGTTTCCTTATCTGAAGATCATAAAAATGTAATTACATAAATTTTCAAACTATTCACCAGATAGATTTGCTATTTCCTATGGGTAAACATGCATTTAGGTATTCTGTAAAAGCTAATAATTGACTCGTACTTTATTTGATGATTTTTCATTTCCCATTCAGTGAGATGTTATCAGTAGAGAACGATCAGTTCGAGAAAGGAAGTAACGGAAGCGTGTGTTTTACGCAATCACTGACTCGTACATACATGCTAATCCCTATAGACAAGATATTGTGGGCTGGGAATCGCTGATCATTCAGGCTCAACGTGTGATAACTCATGCTTGATCCGCAAGTCAACATACACCGCCATTTCTAGTTACGCGAGATCCTGGTATTAGAGAGTAATAACACCTATCTGTTTAAGTCATACGTTTAGCCAGTAGTACAAAGCTCTAGCCGAAACAGCATGTAGTCAGTGAAGTCGGCAAAACATGGCAGAATCGTACTAATTGGCATCTATCTGCTCATTCTGCCTTCCCTTTAGCTCGGCAGTAAACCCCACTCTGTTTTCTTGCCATTCGAGAATGTTCAATTTCACAGACACGTCTGCTTTGAAGTTTTCCCTGGCTTTTTTGGAAGCCTAAAACATGGTGATGATCGGATCCCGATCTCATTGCGCTGGAGCAGATCTTGTGATAGGTTTTTGCTTTTTCCAGTTGGTGGAAGAATGTAGGAAAACAGAAAACATCCTTCAGCCTTTTAGCCCCAGTATCCTTGTTGTTTCTGGGTATTTTTGCAAAGAGCTTGCCTTTCCTTCCAACACTCAGTGTTCCCCTATCACCTTCTCGACCATAGGGTAATTGTTCAGTGAAACGTTAAATTGAATTTACAAGGTAAATAACATTACGTCTGTATTTATAGAGTCAAGTCTTCATTTGCTTTCTGCTCTCTTGACCCCGCATTATGACTGATGGAGGAAATTTGATTACATGTCTGTTATCTTTGAGCACAATTTCTTTACAAAAAGGCTGGCTGTTGCTCTCTACAATTTCACGCCTCTCGTTGTGTACCTGTTAAAGAGTATTGCACGTTTCTGTTCATTGTACAAGACAAGTCTGATCAAGTAAGGACCAGTTTAGTTCAAGCCGCTGATCTTGAGAGGCACAATTGTATCGGGTATAGAGGAGGTATGGCTTGTGTTTGTACAGAGGTAAGACACTGCAATGTCTGCTGGAAATAAAGTGAGTGAATGAGTGAGTTTAGTTTTACGCCACACTCAGCAATATCCCAGCTATATGGCGGCAGTCTGTGAATAATCGAGTCTGGACCGGACAATCCAGTGATCAACAGCATGAGCATCGATCTGCGCAATTGGGAACCGATGACATGTGTCAACCAAGTCAGCGAAACTGACCACCCGATCCCGTTATTCGCCTCTTACGACAAGCATAGTCGCCTTTTATGGCAAGCACATGGGTTGCTGAAGACCTATTCTACCCCGAATCTTCACGGGTCTGGAAATAAAGAACAAAATGTCTGCTTAGGTAGCTTAGTGGATAAAATATTGGTTAGTTTGGTCAGATTCCCTGGTTTGATTCCATATTCAGGGAAAAGTTGGTCTTATTTTTTAAATACTCCTACAGATGATGTAAAAAAGCGTACTCACTAAGTTTGTGCGTGGACAGTAAGGTAGTTAACAGTTAAAGTGATCTGAAATGGTTTGAAACTGTTTTCTCTGGACGAAACTTTTAAACGATCAAAGATGACAGCAACAACACTGGCAGCACATGTCGGACACTTCAGTACACAGCTTTTAAAACTGTTCTTTGGGTTTTTCAACCCGCTCATGGTGTTGTCATGCGACTAAAGAATACTTTACAAGGCTCCTTTTTTTAGTTTACCTTAACCAAACACTATTGTTGGGTGTTTTCAAATTCAAAACCTAGATTTGATATGAGTCAGACGTTTCTCTTTCCATGTGCATCCGATGTTAGAAAGTTAATTCCAAAACAACGTCGGCCTAGGAGTAGCAGGTGACAGTGCAAAAATGTAATGAGAAAGTGTGCAATAGGTCATGGTGATCTTGTGTATCGTGTGTTACAGCCTTACACGTGTAGAGTAACAGCCTCGCAGCTGTTAACAGTTCTCACATCATACAATTACTACCCCATTCATGACATAAAAATAGTTCCACAAGGATTCGTTTCGACTAATGCAACACTATTGCCAAGCTTAAAATTACACCTTAAGAATATCTTTTTTTAATTCAGCTATTTTTTAAGATGTAGGGTGATGAATCACAAAATCATAGTTTATCTTTCTTAATTATCCATTAAAGATGTGAATCAATGAAAAATACATGTAACTTACTCATCTGTCGAGATTTATCACTGATAAATGTAGTTTAATATCTTTTTCATCAGTTTAGTGGGGAATATAAAGTATTCTTTTCACTCTGACATGTAATTCCGTGAAGCGATAGGAGATAGATTCATTTAGATTTAAGGATGAGATCTCTCTTGTCTCTTATTCCGCTGCCGCCTACGTTGTAGCCACTGAAACATGCAACATGGATTAACTACTGGGAACTGTCTTGACCCTTGGAACAAAATGATAGGTTTCACATCACAAAACATGCAAAACTTTTTTGAAAACAGATGGTTTAAGGAATCAGTTGATCAGAGAGGAAATGCTATTCTGGATCCTACGAGTACCCATGTGCCCTATCTTGGTGAAACAGTTCAGGATCTGTGCCGTTATGCGGAGATCTAAGATGACAGTAACATCACTAGGCACATGTGGGTGGCTTCAGTACAAAGTAACAGGTGTTGGAAGTGGTGTTGGTATGGAACCTGTTAGGCTACAGTTGAGATTGTTGCAGTTTAAGCTTTACAGAAGTGATTGGTCTCCTTGTGAACGTTCAGAGTCCTAGTGACAGTTTCAACCCTGACAGAGTCTGTTTTTGACATCGCTACTGCTAATTTAGAGTGGAAAGTTATGTCAGCTGTTAAGGAGGTGGAAATGTATTTTTCAAATCTGTTTGATCAGATTCTTTGAATTATCGTTGCAACAATTTTTATGGAATAAAATTTAATGTGGAAGATTGGGATAATGTTTTTCACAAAATGGTATGTGAATTTTTGTAAAAAGGAAGTAAGAATTTTTATTAATTTCAATAATTGGACATTATTTAGTGCTATGCCTTGTAATGGGAACTTAAAGGTCACTGAAGTGCTTTTTGTAAACTGAAAGTTCTGCGTCTACAGCATAATATATTTGAATTGAATAGGTTTCAAAGACGGGATAGAAATAGAATTTAATATTTGGCAGCAGAGTAATAGATACTGTTTTTCACATGTGTCAATTGAATACTTGTGTAAATTTGTCGTGTGTACTCAGGTTTGTTTCCTGCATCAACTCGGTCATGGGTGGTCCACCCTTCTCAGGTGCCACAGTTCACTCCGCAATGTTGTGTCCCTTTGGCCTACCAGAAACCTCAGATGGTTTGTTTCAGTCCCAGTGTTCCTGATATTTCTCTTGGTTTGTCACCTGTGTGTTTTTGTCGAAGTTGGAAACATCGTGCATCACTTTTAGCATCCCTCCCACTTTAGGCTGACACCCTTTAATATATCTGGAATGCTCTTCAAACACAACTCAGTCACTCACTCACTCTTCCAGAATGGCAGGTCTAAACTTGTGTCTCTTCCAGATCTGACTGAAGAAATTAAAAATGAATCGGACTCAAGTCTAGAATGATTATGCAAGTAAAGAGTGCCCCAGTTCTTTGAATGAAGCATTGTTCAAGGCTCCATTTGGATTTCATTTTTTAATTTTGTAGAGAAATTTTTAAATAAGATAAGTTTAATGTTAGTTGGGGTCTAGACATACATGTGCACTTCAGACATTGCCAGTGCCCCTTAACAGACTCAGCTCTTAACGTTTTCTTGTGCTTTCTTTCCAGGACCTGTCAGAGCTGCTTATTTATATACATTATTTTCACATCGCTCAAAAGCAGAGACGTTACCGAGGCTGCCTCTTACCCAAGCCAACATAAAGTCTAAATGGTCTCCATTTCAAAAACAACATTTCCTTTGTTGCAAGTTGCTTTGTCTTTGAGAATTACTTGTTACCATGGTAAGGTCAAGTGCAACAGACTTAACTAGGAGTGACCTGCTGCTGTAGTGTTCATTGTGCCGATCAAGGCTGAAGTGAAATGAGAACATCAAGTGCGGTAATAGCTTATATGATTAATCAATGGTGACATTGCAAAAATGAAATGGTACACTTTAGTGTCCATGTGTAATAAGAGAAAAATGGGAATAGTTCATATTAGCTTTTTATATATATTGACAATTTAGGACATTTAATTCAGTGATCATACTGGATTGTAGTTAATATCGCAAATAACAAAATGAGGCATGTTTGATATGTGTAATGGCTTTCAAAATGATTTAATGTCTTCTGTGTCCAAAAAATGGAATTTTTTTTTTTAATCTGCTGTTTGTACAAAATCCCAAATACCTCTCGACCAGCATATGAT
Organism: Haliotis rubra; assembly: GCF_003918875.1. Lineage (NCBI taxonomy): Eukaryota > Metazoa > Mollusca > Gastropoda > Lepetellida > Haliotidae > Haliotis > Haliotis rubra. The sequence goes on along the minus strand of NW_025766980.1, from coordinate 2,512,304 downwards.
GTCTATTGAGTCAAGTGGTAACAGATGACTGCTTGCACCAAAGCCCTACATTTGATTTTCAAAATGTGAATCCCATTCGTTAAGTTAGTTCTGTTATATGGCTGAAATATTGCTAATAATGAGAGGTAAGACAGTTTATTGTACACACGCACCCTGAACGAATGGATACTGTCAATACAATCTTCATGCTTCTGTAATACAGGGCTGCAAAATTTGAATAGCCTTACGCTGTGTGAAATATTGCAACCCAACAAGTATTTCCCATATGAAGACAATGTTAGTACCATTGGCCCGTCAGCAGTCTACAATTAGATTTGACCCTGTGTTTGATAGAGACCAGCATGGCAACCCCTTCAATCGCCTGTCACCAAGCCATGGTCAAATCAGATTTGGTCAGCCCGGATCAGGCCATGATCATAATCAATTGGTGCAAAATTTGAATCAATGAAAAAGGAATTATTATTTAAACTTGTTTGGTCTAAAATTTCAGGATTGAGGCCTTTCCTCGACAGGCCCTTCTTCAGCCTGTACTATCATTACTGAACCTTCTTGGCTTTGTGGCATTGATTTCTCCCAGCTAAACTGATTTTTGATGTTTCATGGATTTAAGATGCAGTCAAACTTGTGATAACCGGGCAGAATTTGAGCCTGGATAGAGGCACAATGTCGAGGATCAATTGTGTCCCTTAGCTGTGCTGGATTGACGGAGATTCTGTCGTTAGGAATGTTTTATATTTCGCTGATGGGGTTAAGGAAAAAGGCAGATTTTAAGAATGCTTATTCAAAACTGTCCCCTGTATGTAGAGCTGGGATGCTACAATTTGCGGAGATCGCTATTGATTGCGCTGATCATAACAGTCCGGCTTCCGTGTAGCACTCAGTTAGGACGTAATTGCTATCCTGATAAATAATGGTCTTGAACTGGTTATGGCGATCCATCTTGTGGTTTGGCAGCTTTATACTCCTATCGGCCAGGGTGTAGTATCCATGAGGTTTCAGAGACACCAAGTCGCCTTTTTCGTGCCCGTAGAAAATTTTAAGTCTGCAGGCGACTTGGGATCCCCCCTCTTTTTCTCATTGACAGGAAATTGGGGTCGTGCAAGTAATCTTAGTCCCATGGTATAATATAGACGTAATTACACTGTTACCTTGACAACATGCTATCATTTGCTGGAGCTAGCTAGTGATATCAGAAAACACCCAAACTGCATCCTTGGTCAAACATTTTCCAATGACAACTGGTGCTTCCATGTGACAGACCCACACTTAATGACTTGGATCGTTATGATTGGTTGATGTTAATATTGGTTTCACAGTATGTAGATTATATATCTCTGAATGTCTAAAAATCTAGAATATCTTATATTTCATTTTCCATGTAGTTCCCTGAATTTTACCTGAAAAGCAGAATTATTCACTGTCTGAATGAAGTCTGTTATAGATATATCTTACAAATTTGTGATTATTGTGTCACTAATTTTGTTAAACTCTTCATCCTTATTTCTGGTGAAAATGTGATAAGCAAAGATGAATTTAGTCCTTGGCTGCATCTGTTACTAACAACATATGCTTGGAAGTCATTATGTATATTGGGTTTTCTTTCTTTTTTTTTGAGTGGGAAAATATATTTCATGCATCTTTTGAATATAATATTGAATATGAATATTGAGCACAAACAAGCCTCCAGCTCTCACATGCTCCTTACACAGCCAATAGCCAGTATGCCATTTTCCTCAAGAATAACTTACTCTTTACCCACAGTGTTCTTAATCTTACATCATTTATCCATTTTCCTCCAAGAGATTACAGAAAATAGGAAACCACATGAGAACGATGTGGTTTCGGGTGTCTTTCAGTCAATTGAGCCAGGTTCAGCCACTTCGAATAAAAAGTCATCAACCCAGCTCTCTATGACAGTGAAGAATGCTTGATATTCGCAAGAGCTTACCCACAAGCCTGTTATTTTCTTGAGTAGGTTGGTCTAAACCAGGAGGAAATATCAGTTATTTTGGGAAATGTTTTATATTCTGTCTAACGTTAATGAGCCAAATCCATGACAGGTACCACTTTGTGCAGACTCTCATGTTGTTGCAGTTCTTGAAGCTCACCTGGATAATGTGCTGGTAGAGAAATGGTCTTAGCACAGTACCAATTCTTTCCTTTTTCCAGCTGCAGTTGAAAGCTGGTGATTATCTTATTTTTTAAGCCAGATGAGAGTTTTAATTTCCTTTTGTCGTGTCAAACCTACAAAAAAATAAGAGGACATTGATTATAGATTCAGTCGTTTGTGTACTTCATTCCAGCGTGCTGTCATTTCTTCCTTCATTGGTAAACATCTAAGAGGTACATCACTTTAGGCTTCTTTCCACATCCAACTGATGTTACTGGAATACTGTTCTAAGCAGCATTTACCCACTCACTCCTTTCATTGTTTAATTCTGTATTCATTAAACCGTACTGATTTTAATTGAAATAATATGATTAATATCAGGAGAAATTGTACCTACGTCACTCCATAGTTGATTAACTAAATCTACATTAGTAAGTGTTTGTTATTGAGCTGTGCACATGTCCATAATTATTCAGATTTTTAAGGTTGAGAAAGAAGAAGTCAGTAAGCCCACAGTCAGTTATTTTTATGATTACGTCTGTCTTTGATTGACTTTTTTCTTGGATGAAATGTGTAAGGTGAAGTAAGTCAAATATATTTTCTGTGGAGTCTCGTTTTGTATCAGTTTTAAATTGATTACAGAGCTGTCCTCTTCATGCAGGTAGAGAAATTAGATCAATCATTGTAAGTGAGGCCACTTTCTTCTGTATTTATTGTTTAAAAAGACAACTGCTTGAGAAGACAACGTCAAACGCCACGGTGGTATTGATAAGGCTGTTATACAGAGTAGTCCTACGCGACAGCAATAATTATCGTTATTGACGACTTTATTTTGTTTTAGAGCGATTTGGGTGATAGCTTTCTAGCAAATGGATTAATGTGGTGTTATAGATTTTTTATTGCTGTAGATTGCCTGGTAACACCGGATATGTGCACTGTGAGAAGTGACCTGGCCAGGGAAATGCCATATTGTTGAACGTCGTCTGCTGGCATGATATTCACTCATCAATTCACTGACAGTGCCAGCTTTGTCAGATCCTGAAGCTTTTATGTCAAAATACTGCTTTATGTTAAAAGCTGATTGGGTAGATAGAAACATTTAAAATCTTTTGAATTTTAAATGAGATGAAGCAGTAGAGATATTTTACAGAAGCGGTCAGTGCCAAAGCAGGCTTATGAAGTGTAGAGTGGTTTCCTAGAGTGGTTTCCCTTAGCCATGGCAGGATCTGGTGATCATGGGTTCACATCTCAATTTTCCCCTGATTTTGATGCTAAATATATATTTTGGTCTGTAAGTAAAATGGTGATATTCTGTAGAAGTAACTCATGCTGAAGTGGAATTTTCTTACATGAAAATATCTTTATTCAAATCCTTCCGAGTTAAACTGATCATATTGTTATTAGAGGATGTAGGTAATTCCCACATGCTGAAGGATTGAAATCATAAGCTCAGTTAAAAATCCCAGTTTCAAAACACATCTTCTCACCTTATTGTCTCTTCTGTGTCATGTCGACATTAGTGTACCAGTGCTTGAAATGTTAATCATAGCTGAAATTGTTTTGAGTACAATTATATTGATTTTTGCTTCAGCGATTAAATATAAAATATTTAGTACATAAGTTTTCAGTTTGTTAAGCATTTGGGACAGAAGAACTGAAATACATATCATGAATTCAGTATCTTGTCACTTTAAATGGAAGCAATGAATTCAATAAATACCATTAATATTTGCCTATGCATCACTAAATGAGTTCTGAAAATTCTTTTAATATTTTTGTATGAATAACATGATGAATTTGGCCTACCACAGAGGGAGAGCAGCTAGTTCTGTATGTACATATCTGTATCCGGGGCTTGATTCGGAAGCCACTGTAGCTGGAATAGAAGATGGCATCTGTAGTACAAGGAGTTCCCCATGGAGCAGGGAGCAAGATGGTTGTTGGCGAACTCTCTACCATCGCTAGATTTAATGCAAGGAAAGAATTTCAGAATCTGGAAACGTCTTCCCTGGGGGTGCCCTGCCATGCTCTAATGATATTTGGTTGATTTCTGTATATCATTTAAATTGATGAGGGTAGGGAAACAGGGTGAATATGTCAATTTGATGGGAATTCCTTTGTTGTTTCTTCTGTGTGAGGTATGTAACGTTGGGCAGATTCAGCGACATTACCGACGCTCCATCTTGAAATTTGCTTAATGACTTTCTCAACAGTGCTGCAAGTTATTGATCTGATGTAACACCCTCTGGTAGCGGTTTGTGATATATGTGTGTTGGGCCAGCCATCACAGGTCTCCTGAGATGACCACTGGCCAATTCCTTGACCAAGGTGCAAAGATATCTTGACACCTCATATTATGAGCTGCTGGGAGCTTATCATTGTTGGCGAGGGTCATCAAGATGTGCGTTGCAGATGAAGTTGATTGATTGTACATTTCGAAGGAAAAAATAAATGTGATGAGTTGATGACAGCTTGAAATCTCTCACAAGTAATCAAATTTCGGTCTGCGAAACTTGGGTCACTGCTTGACTAAGTGACCATATTTCCCCTGCCTTCTGTCAATTTAACCTGTGTTCCGATGCCAAGCTGTCCGCAATTACACAAACTCCAGTGCCTCGTCTATTTCACCGAGTTTCACGCCTATTTCACCATTGGCTTCAGTCCCTTCTCCATGTGTATTCGTCTGGACAACTTTGATGAATATTTTCCCATCAGCACTGAAAATCTGCCCATTTCCTGTGCTAATTTATCATGAATAATTCTCTCACATTGAAATAAACTAAAAAATCGTTAATTGTGATGATTTCCAATATGAGCTGGCATTACCAAGTTTCAGTCTCCTATCAATTCTGAGAAGCCACAGCATTAATACTTTAGGCTTGAACACTTTTAACACAATGGGCACCTGAGTACCAGAAGGAATGTTTGCGATCAAGGTGTGCTCAAGTTCCTTGAACTGTCTGCTATCTGACACTTCTGGATCAAACATTTATTTGAAAATGTTTTAGCTTATCCTCAACTTCTCAATCTTTGGTTCCTGGACAGGTTAAGTCTTCTCTGCTTACTCTCAGTGAATGCTAGTCGGTTGGGCTGTAATTGTGTGCATTGAAAGACTTGTTGGTAAAATGAGGATATTGTATGAAAAATCAACTTGAAACAAATTGATACCCAATACCTCTGAAAACATGTGTCAGTTATACTAATAATGGATTGAGAACTGTTGAATATTTACCCATAGAGAGAGCATTATCACATCTTTGCTATTCACATGTATTGGATGGGCATAAAGAAAGACACTACTTTCCACCGAACTGTCTCCATTTCTCAAAGCAATCTTAACTCAGCTGATCATAATTGTACTTTAACATAGACAGTACTTGTAGTGTTAAGGTTGCTTAGTGCAATTAAGCTATGGAAATATACAATCACTGGTGGAAAAGTACATTTATTAGATAATAGTTTCAAGTATTTTTCGCTTACAAATGGCTGAAGTGGACAAATATTTTTTCTGTCATTAGTTTCTCAAAGTTAGTTGTGAATGATTATGATACATATATACACCTTCCCCTGAAGAAACACTTGGCACTCTGTCGTCATCAGCTAAATTTGTTTCTTGCTTGGAGATGATATGTTTCACTCAGGCATTTTATGTCAAACTTTTCCAGTGATAGAAGAAATTCAAGTCAAACATCTTAATCATGTTTGCCTTGGAATATAATTGGGTAAAATGATACGAAAAGTCAGAGTATCCGACAAAAAGAGTTATCTCCCTTAGGTTTTTGATGACGATATATCATAAGTAAAGTTATGATTAATATCTATTTCTCTGATATTGAATCCATCTTAAAACTGTATTTGGGTTTTTATACCGATCGCCTCTCTGCTTTAACCATGCAGGAGTTAGGGGTTGAATGTGTTGATTTCAGGAGATGATTGATAAGCTTATGAAAATATGAAAATTCATGTTTCCAAATTTTGATGGATTTTCTTAGCTGATTTTAGCTTGGGATTTGTTTTTGAAAAATATTTCTTCATTAAATTTGTTTTAATGGGTTCTTTTTAGCTAAAAAAAAAAGCAACCTCAATTAAACTTTTCCACTTTCACCTTAGGTGAAATATGTGGTGAGTTAATCATATTTCTTTTTCATTTGAAGCAATGTTAGTGAAATGGGATATTTTGTGGGGATGGGTATACGATGATGAATATTGCTGTTTATGAGTCATGGGTTTGAATAATTCTCATTGTTTTATTGTGAGGGGATTAATTTAGGGGTAAAGTGTATGCAGTCCTTCATGACATGTTCCCATCATCACCGTGCTGAAAGGGAGTTGTCAAAAAAAGTTGTGAAATCAATTACAAAATGAGTCCTCAGAGAAAATATCCACTTGCAATTTTGACGGATATTGTTCATATTTTATGTATCAAACTGAAAGAGAATGGTGTCATGCCTTCGTAGGGGTCGTGTCACCCGTGAACAAAATGGACGACTTGCCTCCCCGTTTCTCATTGTCTGTGATGACTCATGCAGAGTGAAGGCACGCATGAAATTTGCTCATCAAATCAAACACTTGAAAGATTTTGAAACATTACATGATGGACACAGGTGGTAGGGGGAGATGGAGAGTCGGTTAGCCGCTGGGTAATCTGTCCATCAGCCGTGTTGCCGTCGGTGACGGTGACTTTAGTATCTCCTGGTCATTCATTGCTTGTCTATTGCAGATGCGCTTCCGTGAAGCTCTTGTGATTGATTACTCAAGACAGTTCAAGAAAATTGTTCTCGGGAATTATCTCAACCATTTCTATGTTTCCTAAATTTAATCAACAAATATTAATAATAAATATTAATAATACAGCTTACCTTTATTTGTATCATAATTATCTCATATGTTGTCAAAAATCTGAAAAGTAAATAATTCCTGGACATGCCGTACATCCATTCTTAATCTGAAGATTTTCAACAGAAGGTCTCCTTTCCATCAACTGTCCTTTAACATTTGCACTGGCATTGATGCTGCAATTGTTTTTCACCAAACATTCATAAATATGCCTTAGCTTTATTTGTCTTTATCAAGTAAGTTGGCACAAAGCTGGAAAGATAACAGCAAAAAAGTTCTTTTGTCAGTTTGCATGAGTGGAATATCTCTGCGTGTTATTCTCATTGATGACGCACTTAACCTTAGCATGCAATAAGCCATTTTCACATCTCAGACATTAAAAAATCATTTAAGGAAAACATTACAGTACCTTCCTACTCTGAACACAAAGAGCAAGAAACCTGCAGCAACATCCCACTGGCTTTACACGTCTCTGTTCTGGTTTTGTATTGGGATACAAGACCCATGCTAATGATCATTATTGCCCACTTCACAACGAAATGAAAACCATCCAAGCTTACCTTTCTGAGAACCATCGTGTGTTTATAGACCATTCTCTCGCCTAACTTCCAGAAAGGCTTTCCCGAACATATGGTATCCCATGATGCACCTTGCAGGTGTTAATGTTAACATGTAACTTCTACCGGCTTCAAAGCCTTGGAAGGCATGTATAAAGCACCTCACCTGAATGTCAGAACTGTAATCTCTCTCTCCATGTAATTCTCTGATAGGCAATGTGGCACAGTAACATTTGTCCTTGCGTTGGCTTACGTTACACCTTAATTGCCATCAGGGAGAGAAACATTAAAAAATCCTGGTGGCTGATTTGAATGAATGAATGAACGATGTAGTTATATCTTGTGTAGCACCTTGGTACATTGTTGAAGACCATCGGCCACTTAGACCTGGTAGAGCCCTGTCTGCTATTTGGTCCAATGTCAGCTCTGGTGTCAAACGCGGATGACTCAGCCTTGAGTTAAGCTTTTCATATTCATTGACGAAACGAGAAATGTTTAGGAACCTAATCAAGCTGAAATACAGGTCAGTTGGAAAGAATGTATAGCAATGTTGATTATTTGATAGAAGAATAGAAGAACTGAATTCAGATATATTTACTGACAACTTTTTGAAGAAAAAGGATGAATAGATACATGGCTGAATGAATAGTTCAAACGCACAGAAATAACTCTGGTGATACGATAATTCCAGGGGAGTACCAAAGCAATAAACAAAGATATTTGTGTTTATTTTCCCTGTTACAGATATGAAGATGCTGATGGAAGTCCAGTGATAGCTTGTTCTTTATTTACATAACTACAGCTTCTTGGTGTTAGATGTCTCACTTTTACATGTTCTGTTGCAGGTTCCGTACCCCTACCTCCCCCAACGCTACCCCCACCACCGCCCCCACCCATCGAAGACATTCCACAACGCAGTCCCGGACTGCCTCGTCAGAAATCCTTCGGCCCCTCACAGAGGGGAAACTACTCTGATATAGACACCTGCTGTCGGCGCCAACAGTTCTCCGACGGAGAGGGAGACCCTGACCTTCCATATATGGTCCAAAATACGCCTGGGGGTGTATTTGCACCTGGTATGTATGTTTGGGTGTTGATTCCAGAGATTGAAGTTTCATGTGACAGATGATACTGATCGTACATAAGGAAATGGTAGTATTATATCAGGACTCCTTGCTGAAGGCAGTCTTAGTGATGGTGCTGTCCATACTTCAAAATGATCTTTGTGATAAGACATCTTTACCTAAAAATGATTTTAGTGCTAAGTTGGCACCATCCATACATCAAAATGATCTTAGTGCTAAGCTGGTGCTGTCAGCAACTGACCGCCTCCATGGTGTAGTGGTTAGAGCGTCCGCCCGGAGAGCGGAAGGTCGCGGGTTCGATCCCCGGCCGCGTCATACCCAAAAGACGTTAAAATATGGTACTTGTTGGTCCCTGCCTGGTGCTCGGCATTAATGGGTACAAGGACTGGTCGGCTCGGAGTCAGTATAATGTGTCTGAGTGGGATATTCATGCTTAACTGCGGCATGGTATCTCAGTGGGCTAGCACTATAAAACCAGCTTAAGTCTGGGCTAGTACAAGCAGCCGCACATACACATACACACGCATGCACGTCGTCATATGAGCGAAATATTCTCAAGCACGACGTTAACTCAATTTCACCTCACCTCACCTCACCTGTCAGCAACTCAAAGTGATCTTAGAGCTAAGCTGGTGCTGTCAGCAACTCAAAGTGATCTTAGCGCTAAGTTGGCAATGTTGGTACCTCAAAATGATCTTAGAACTAAGCGGGTGCTGTCAGTACGTCAAAATGATCTTAGTGCTAAGCTGGTTTAGTCAGTCCCTCAAAATGATTTTAGTGCGATGTTGGTGCTGTCAGTACCTCAAATAATTTTAGCGTGGTGTTGGTGGTATCTGTACTTCAAGGGATGTAACTGCTGGGATGTTCTCTGGACACCTCAAATGGTCTTTGTGCCATGAGACCACTAACCTAGTCCTGAAATCAGTATGAGTTACGGAGACCTGCTCAATGGTCATTTCATTCTGAAACAGTTCCTGTTTAGGGTGAACCATTTGATACTGTGGTCAGAAACACCAGGAACTGAGTGACACAGAATGTTTTCAGTCCCCAATATTTCCTTCCCAAAAGAATAGATAAGCAAAGTGTCTTGACCGCCTCCGTGGTGTAGTGGTTAGAGCGTCCGCCCGGAGAACGGAAGGTCGCGGGTTCGATCCCCGACCGCGTCATACCAAAAGACATTAAAATATGGTACTTGTTGGTCCCTGCCTGGCGCTCGGCATTAATGGGTACAACAAGCACTGGTCGGCTCGGAGTCAGTATAATGTGTCTGAGTGGGGTATTCATGCTTCACTGCGGCATGGTATCTCAGTGGGCTAGCACTATAAAACCAGCTTCAGTCTGGGCTAGTACAAGCAGCCACACATACACATACACATGCATGCATCGTCATATGAGCGAAATATTCTCAAGCACGACGTTAAACCCAATTTCACCTCACCTCACCTTGACTGCAGCCGCTTTAAATGAACGTCAGTGAATGATTTTTATCACACTTGTAAACTCTGAAGGAAGCTACTTTTTTCCAATAAAATCCCAAAACAGGTTATTTAAACATAAACAAAAAAGCACCCTGACTACAATATTGTCGTCCCCCTTACCTATAGTCCATCTTGTAACAACACTTTCTGCTGCCTTTGTATATACCCTCTGAAGTTCCTGGTTAGATACAGATGGAATATTGCTGAGTGCACCGTAAAACTAAACTCACTCACTCACTCACTCCTGGTTAGAGAAGAGTTCTACAGCGTACAGAGGTGACTTACCCCATAGGATTGTCAGTCTCGAAAAATTCACACATTTCAACATTTCCAGCTAGTTTCTGAATACGATTACAATATCTAACAGGGGAGGTCATCAAGTGATGACATTGTTCAGCCAATTTTAGCCTTGCTCTGAGTTCAGTTAAGTCCATGGATGTACAGTAATTGTGCCCTTGTAATTGTCAAGCCTTGGTAAACTGACAGTACAAGTCTTTTGTAAGGACAGCTCGATCTTTTTCATTATTTCATGTACACATTATGATTTAAACATAAAGTTATTGCCTTAGAAACATGTTCAAGTTTATCAAGCCTGTTCCATGGCCTGTTAATTGTGAGGTTTGGGGGTTACCCAGTACATTTTAAATATCTTCTCAAGATCCCAATAAGACTGAGAGGGTGAAGTAATATCAAAGAGTGGAATATATGAAAGCTTGACCCCAGAGATGAAAGCATTGAAATCGACAAACATTAAATTCTCTGATTCCGGAGAAATATACTTGGTGCTCTGAACTAGACATGGATGTTGATAACAAGGCTGTGGAAAAAGCCACTGGGTTAATCGTAAGTTAAGCGTTCTCTTTGAAGCAGTTCACATCAGAAGATATTAACTTTGTGACAGAGAAATATCATTAGGAGGTTAATGATGTGTTGTGATGTTTGTCTATTTCATTCAGATATGAGATTGCCATTGTACATTCCACTGAAGTTCCCTGACACAAATCTCCACTTCTCTCAAGTGCATTACACTTTTCTGAAATTAAATTCTCCACTTGGCCAAATTTGAAGAGTTAGTCCATTATTTGAAGAAAAAGTGTAGTTTGAAGTGCAAAATGAATTTGGCCTTTATTGCTGCAAAACTGAGAATTCTCATTTTGAACGCTGTCAGTGTACATGTAGTTCTACAAATGATGGTTAAGAAAGGGAAATAACCATATTTGATGAAGGTGGGGGAAAAAGTCTGTTCAGATCCTAAGCATTTCATAAAGTATTCTGAAAAACCTTCATTCTGGTCTCATGAAGTATCAGAGAGTGTTAAGTGCAGAAAATAATGTTTTTCATAAGGGAACCATTGCTTTCAATTACAAAGTTAAATTGATTGTCCATGGGAATAAAGTAACTATACTTCAAGAATCATAATGTCCAGTGTGAATACATTTTAGTAGGACTTTCATTGTGAAAATCGGAGTGCTATGAAATCCTGCAAGCCATAAATCATTCAGTAGACAAAAAAATACACTTGACTGATGAGGCTGGCAATGTTTCTTTAAAACTTCTTGGAAATTAATGTTTTCTGGATGTTCTACAATCAAAACTCAATTTAGAATCAAATCTAAAAAGCTGTCGGTGCCAATATTATGAGGTATTACTCCCCTGCTTGGTAATAAATGTCGATTACAGGACCTCAAGTATTGATCAGCGTCGATTTCACCATGAAATATTTGTTGTCGTTGATATTAATATTCCTTGTACGTTTTCATTCTTGCAGCGTATTTGGATGCAAGTGAGTACCTCGTCCTTTATAGCTTGTTGCTGTTTGATGTCCCTATATCACATCATCCACTTTTTTCTGTGGTCTGAGTTAATTTCCTGATATTGACGTGTTCTGTCATGATCTCACTCACTGTCAAAACCTTTCATGTTTTTTCAAACAACCTCGAGTATTGAATATTGTAATAATTTGTTTTAGAAGTTTGGAAGATTTACAGATAGATATTGAATTTAAGAGTTTTATCACCAACATTTTTTACAAAGATACCTCTCTGGGATTGTAGAAGATATTAATTTTGTGTTTTTCTTCTAAAATGAAAACATTTTGTGATCTCATTGTAACATCCATTTTGATTGTGTAAAAATTCAGATTGTCTGGTGAAGACTATATGTGATTAATGTTAGAAGATTTTTTGGCAAGTATATTCTGTTTTGCTTCTCAAGAGGAGAATTATAACAAGCTATAGCTTCCAAGATGTTGCATACAGTTGTCACTTGACCTTCTCTCACTGCAGAGTAGGCATCTTTTCCTCAGTGACTGTAAGATGATCATAGCTCACTATTGTAATGTAGGCTCACTAGAGATACCACCACTTCGGTGACAGGGATCCTTGTTTCTCCCCAGTGTGTAGCACATTGTTCTTGTCCTCCCTCTCTGGCTGCAGGGTGGTTGTACAGCTAATCCCTCACTCACTCAAGAACAGCAGTGCGAATGACTTACAGATGGGGATATTGTTCTGGTTTTCTTTCATGCATGGATTTTGTTTTCCTTCCTTCAACCACCTTTCACTGTTCTTGTCTTGCCTGTGATACAAGGTGCTGCAGTTCCTTGTGCAGAGTTATGTACCTTAGCCATTCCAGGATTCAGTGGTTATGGGTTTGAATCCAAGAATGGTTATGCTTGTGATTACAGGTTTGGACTGCCATTCCACATCACACTGAAATGTCTCAATAAATCAGTCAATCAATCAATCAATCCCTGACTAAACACTAGAGGTCAGGTTTGATCATTGTGTCTAAGTCAATTTAATTATCTGAGAGTTTATCAAAACTGAAGTTCTGTTTGTTCATCAATTGGCCCGGTTCACTCACTCACTTATTCACCATCACATACTTTTTAGAGAATATAGCTCATCTTCTACTCTCCCTTCAGTTTAAAGAAGAATGTGGTAATATTATATTTTTTACAATTTTATTTTATTAGAGATTTAGTCAGTGATTCCTGGTCCTGTCTGAACTGTTGGCTATGTGTATCCAGCTCATGATCACATTCTTGATTAAGTATAAACAGTTGTGACTACAAGTAGAGATATAATTATGTGGCATTAAGGAATGTACTTTTTCTACGTTACTGTTGTAGTTTTTGTATGGAATCAATGTTTTAAATCCTTGTCGAATTACAGGATCTGCTAGTGAGATCTAATTTTTCGTTCAATTTAAACCCAAGTTAAGTTACGTTCCCTTTCTCAATTTAATTTAGAAGGTTTCTCCAACTTTCTCATTGTGTCTGTATTTACGGGTTAAAAGTCAATCATGTCACCATGATAGAAAAGTCATTAAACTCAGTGCCTACTGAGTGTCCAATAACTCACCTGGGAGGGGTTTATAATGCTCAGTGATAGCTAAGTTTTATTTCCAATCAATTCCGATTTGGAAAATCAATAAGCAAAGCTGAGATTTGCAAGTTAAAAATTCCAAGCAATCTGTATTGGAGATCAGGCACGTAATGTAGGTTTCTTTATATTCCCCACTATAGGAAATCAACATAATTTTTTTCAGTCATTAATATTAAGAATGGGCTTGATTGGCAATATACACCAGATCTTTTCCAATTGGCTCTAGAAACTTTAAACTGTAATTGAAAATTGTGAATGACTACCAAGTTTTTTGTAAACTACCTTTTTATGCCGTGCAATCATTAGTGACCAGTCCATATTGTAATGATGGCACCAAATCAATTCCTTTGTTTCCTAGAATACCCCAAGCGTTATCACTGATCCTCCGAAGACTACCCCTCACCGAAGACTACCCCTCGCCGCTGTTCTCCATAATGTACATGCTTTTTCTTGACACTGATACCCCCATTGAGGCTTCGGAAATTCTCAGGAATAATAGTTTGAGAAAGCTGGTTCCAAACTTATCCGTGTCTCATCCTACTGACCTCTTGTGAGATTTCAAATATGCAGAAAAAACATGCTTGGGCTGTTGTCTGGCCCAATGGCGTGTCTGCCGTTTGTAACATAAGATTAAAGTATTCCATCTTGTAGGCCAAAATAACCACGGCAGTGCACAGTTTGTGCTTTCAGAGACTGGTCTGTATATTATGAAGACATGGTCTTTGCTGGCATTTCAGTCTTGTTTGAATTCTGACTGGCGTCTCAGTGTTGGGGCCAGCTACATTGTATGACTGTCGGAGTGGAGATAATTGCAAAATAATGACGAAAAACGTAAGACCTTTTCTTTATTGCAAGACTATGAGGCTGGTGTGGTTGTGATGTGCATCGACTTGGAGAATGCCTCCACTACCGCCAACTTCCACTGCCATCTGTTGGCTCTCTGAAGGTTTTATTACTACAAAAATAATTGGCATAGTTTTGTTGGTCTATTTAGGTTTTATCTCAGATCTTACAAAAATCAGCAATGCTTTCAGAAAATAGTGTTACTTTTTCCGTCGTAACTTTGGCCCATCTGGTAGCCATGTGGTTTGGTGTTTGATTGTCAGGCTCCTGACATGGGTTCAGTTCTTCACACGGTGGCTGCAGAAATTCATCCTTGGTGTTCAACACAACAACATTTCTGTGATGTTGTGTAAAGCATCCTAAGTTTACTCAACCCGTGAAGATCCGGGTTTGAATTGATCTTCAGCAACCCATGCTTGTCGTAAGAGGCGACTAATGGGATTGAGTGGTCAGGCTCGCTGACTTCGTTGACACATGTCAATCCCAGTCGTTTAGATCGATGTTCATGCTGTGGATCACTGGATTTTCTGGTCCAGCTTGGGAGTGTGTGGTACAAAACAAACATAATTTTACTGTTCCTGAAATTATGATGTCTGTAAAATAGGAATTTTAGTTTGATTACTACCATGAGTACTACTGAACACTTTATCGGGATAACAGGATGTCATTCTGTTTAAATATACACGTGACAGATTAGAAGGTCAGTTGTGTATAATGGAGCCAAAAAAATAACCCAAACAAAAGTAGAGTGGTATACTTAAAAACGATAATTCAGTTTCAGACTGAAAAAAGGCTTCCAAAGAACAAATTGTTTAAGTCTAGTCGTGTAGACGTTTACCATTGAGACAGTTGATCCGTAAACAACCGATACCCAGCTATCTCCACTCTCCTTACACACCAGAGGAACCATACAGGAAGATGAATCTAAGTGGCAAGATTGTTTTCTGTTTTCGTCCATCACCAGGTCATGAATACTGCTGTAGGAATAGGCTGAAATTGAGGTTTAATCCTGATGAAATATTTCAGCGATATCTCTATCCAGAAATATGACCAATTTTCTGTTTGTTGGTAGTGATGCGGAGATTTATGGCACATTAACGTGTCCAATTAGAGCAAAAGGAACGAGTTTGTTTGCTTGTTGACACGTAATTCCTATTCCGCTCTGGCAGCGAGAGATAGATTTTTTGATAAAACACCAGTTACTACTGCAAATTGAAACTAACGGCATGATGTACACTATGTATCTCGGATTTATCAAAGGATTGTTGGAATTGTAATTAGTTCCATCTCTCACCACCAGGTGACCTTGACTATTGATTTACAATTTGTTTAAGGATAGAATGGAAATGGACTCGACAAATAGTTTGCAATGACCTTACTCTATTGTTGAGGAGGTTCTTTGAATATTAGTGCAAGGAAAATATGTAATTTTTGTTTCCGTTTAAAATCCTGACAATCAATGAGTTGAAAGTTTAGGATAGGCTGGAGTTCATTGGTGAATTTGTATGTGTATTTCTATATACTCAAGGCATGAAGAGTTACAGGGTAAGCTAGTGATGACAGTGTTCATTTGTCATACCCAACATGGGTTGACACTGGTTTAATTTGTATGTGTATTTCTATATACTCAAGGCATGAAGAGTTACAGGGTAAGCTAGTGATGGCAGTGTTCAGTTGTCATACCCAACATGGGTTGACACTGGTTTAATTTGTATGTGCATTTCTATATACTCAAGGCATGAAGAGTTACAGGGTAGGCTAGTGATGTGTGTTCACGTGTCATGCACAAGATGGCTTTGATGGGATACTCTAACCATTCTGTTAACATCTGGTCTGCTTATTTATTGTGATTCTGAAACGCATGTTAATGATCTGGTCAGACTATTTTGATGGACACTGCTTTGAACAGGATCTTAGGATCATGGAAATGGTTTTGCTGTTTATATTTTCATTGTTTGTAAGGAAAAGGGTGTTGAAGCTTTGACACTTGTATGTTTGGTTAGTTTCTGTCAACGCGGCCAGATTGAAACTTTGTATTGCTGTGTTTCTACTAGAGAACATTGGTAGTTCTGAAATTACCTTTGTCATCCTCTGATATTAAAGTTGACATTTCATTACATTTTCTTTTGAAAGAATTGGTTCACAAAAGGGCAATTATAATGTTACAGTTGGGATTAGCTGTCCAAGTAAACTACAAATTCTGGTGCTTTTTGGGGTTGGAGTCCAATCCTGAATTTGAACTCTCTCAATATGTGTCACCTGGGCAAAACATTAGTGACATTACCCACTTAGCCACTGAGGTATCCTAAAAACTCAAGTACAGCAACTGGTGGTTTAGATTGCATACATTGTGTACCATGCTTTCTCAGGAGCAAAGGGCGGTGGGGTAGCCTAGTACAGTGGTTAAAGCGTTGGCTCGTCACGCCGAAGACCCGGGTTCGAATCCCCACATGGGTACATTGTGTGAAGCCCATTTCTGGTGTCCCCCGCCGTGATGTTGCTGGAATATTGCTAAAAGCGGCGTAAAACTAAACTCAGTCAGTCAGTCTCAGGAGCAAATGGTTTGCTGTGAGAGGAATGTGTGAGGATAGTCTGATACAGGTGTCACTCACTTGACACCCACAAGCATGGGTATGGTTCAGACAGACCAAGAAACAGGGTTGGAACCCTTAGTCATAGGATTCTGGTTTTCTCAAGGGACACAACTCTACAAAATGGAATTCCAGCACCTAAGACCACTCACCACCTGTACCCCAAATGTTTTTGAAAATGAAATGGTATGCACGTTTCTGCACTGTTCTTAAATTTTGTGAAGGAGAATGACTGTGAAATCAGTATCTGTTGTGTAAGAGCATTACTGTGAGGGCTTCATGACTGTGTACAGGAACCAATAAACAGTTGATAATGGAAGAAGGCCACTGCAGTGTTTCTGCTAGGCGCTGTCTGTGGAGGTTGTTAGAAGATAAGATGGCGCCTGGTTTGGTTGTCACTGATAATGATAGCTATGACACCCAAATTGCCCTGTGGCCAAACGGCTCATCTTAGCAATATGCTCAGAGAGATGACATATGGACAATTTAGGGGATTTAGATGTTAGAGAAGGAGCTGCAGACTTGGCACGTGATACGTGTGATCAAGTATCATTGACAGAGTCATTCATGTCATTCATGCCCTAACAGTACAGACTGTCTGGTGTGTCATGGGAGATATAGATATCACTTATTAAATTTACTGTTCTATGTTGTTTTTATACCTTGTGTCACTATCAAATATAAATGGTTATTGCCAGTCTATTCTAAGTGTCACTATCAAATATAATTGGTTATTTCCAGCCTATTCCAGCCATGTTTCTAAGTGTCTTTTGTGAAACACAGACATTGTCTGTGTGGTTTGTGGTATCATTGTCTGCTGGGTTGTTACATATCCCAAAGTTTGAACTTGCAGAGAGGTGTTATTTGAGGGACTTTTATCATGCAGCAAGGACTGGCTGTTGGCTGGGACTAGGAAACCTTCAGAGTTGAATTCTTCACTTGAGGGAAGCCAAAATTAGCAAAAGTGTCCCAACTGATTATTATTTGTTTAAATAATAATATCGGTATACATGAATGATAACAAGTTATGATTTTTTTACTGTCTGCTTTTGCCTATGATAAGGATTGAAGTACAATGCATCCATGGACCAACTAGTCAGTACAGACTGGGAGCAAGGCTATAGAAAACCTGACTTGACTATTAATTGTTGTATAAAGATGGTTGCTTCAGGATAATGTAAAAGTGTCTAATATATATGTAGTATCAAAATGAGGAGACAGAACTCTTTACATTATTGCTTCAAACAGTCCTCTTTATGATTCTGAAATACAATAAGCATGTGTATATGAATCATTATCTAATAGTGATTATGGGCGGTGGGGTAGCCGAGTGGGTAAAGCGTTCTCTCATCATGCCCGGGTTCAATTCCCCACATGGGTACAATGTGTGAAGCCATTTTCTGGCGTTCCCATCGTGATATTGCTGGAACATTGCTAAAAGTGGCATACAACCACATTCACTCACTCACTCTCATAGGGATTATACCAGGTGTTCAAACACATGGCTGTACCCTGCTGCTACAGGGTGGCACTGATCACAAACACATGCAAAGACATGTCTGTGTTCAGATATTCAGTGAGTTGATGTGGAACATGATGCTTGTCATTCTCAAATTACTTGCTACAAATTCTGACAATAGCATGTTTGTATGAAAAGAAATTTGAACTTTATTAGGGTCCATAGGGTAGCCCAGTGGTTGAAGCAGTAGATGATGAGGCCACAGAATCGAGTTCAATTCTCTATGTGAGCAGAATGTGCACTTGCCATGTTAAACTGGAATATTGGACACTGGCTGGCACTTGTCTGGCCCAGAATGGATTGCTTACAGAGTGCCACCCAGACTGATGGAATATGTAATATTGAGAAGTGAAGTGTTAAACATCAAAGTAACAGAGAAGGAATGGATCTATATAGGTGCAATATTCTCTAACTGAATGTATGGTTCTTAATAATTAACTAAAGTCAGAGGTCAGTTTTCATGTTGTTGATCTAAGATTGGGATATCCCCAACTATCTGAGAGATGTTTGAGAGTCAGTGTTGTATTTGGGAGCGAATGTCTTTTCACCAAACTGAGTGGAATTAGTAGAAAGGTCTTCACTCATCTTCAGGCTTGTCTATTTTCTGTACTTCATCAAAAGCTGTTTCATCGTTACTCTTGTTTATGATGATGTTGTTGCCATGGTTTGACTTTCCATTGCTCTGACCACACACGAAGTTTACAATAATTTGATAGTGACAGTGAATTATTTACGAAGGACTACAGTTACATAGAAATGTGCAACAATTTGCATTTTGTTTCACCAAGTTATGTTGATTAAGACAGGGTTGAGGAATTGGAGTATTTTTAGGTCCCTTGTGAATCACGATCAAATTGGTCATAGAACTGAACCCGTCTATTTCTGTCAATCAGTATCTCATATTTCATTATTTCTGGGCAGTTAAATCAATTATTGATGAAAACCTCCCAGCGCAATGATATGTGACGACAGTTGTCTTTATCAAAGAGAATTGTCAATTTCATTACTTGGGTGGTCTTGTTCTAACTTGTTATTGCTTATCTCTTAATTACAGACTACTTTGCATATATGATGTAGATAATGAAGTAATTGGTGTTTATTTCAAAGATTATTAACCAATCACATTCTATCAGCATGCTTTGATTGGATTTCATGTTTCGTTTCAACTAGTGACTGAAAGAAAATGTATTTCGATCTTACATTTCATTTTCACATCAGATATCAACTTTCTGTTGTTCCCTGTGAAATCTAACAGTTTGATATAATTACCCATCACTTCTATTTATTACATTCAGTTAACTTCATGTTCAGTTTAAACCATTAGCCCTTGTAAAGCTGGAAGTTTTATATTTCCAACAAAATTGTCTGAAAATGATAATATTGTTCATTTAAATCAAAGGCATACCAAATTATGAAGTATTAAAGAATAATTATGCTTGTTGAAAGTGTTGATAGAGTTTACGCAGTTTGGGCTGCCAATTGATGTAATTGGCTCATCTATATGGAAACCCTTATGTGAAAAATCTTCTCAACGTGGTTGAAGTGTTCGCTGGATCGGGGACGATAATTGTGCTTAACTTGTGGTGCTGTGAAGAAATCAAGTTTTAAGTAATGGGATAGAATCAAGGAATGATTTCCCCCCTTGAGTCGCCGATTCGGCATGCCTATTAAAGCATGTGTAATAAGACGGACGACAGTGCAGCAGTGAGTGGCTTACAGATTAAATACAGATTGATTGATTGATTGATTTGCCTCTGTCAAAAAAGGTCAAATGGCCACTTTCGTGTCCTATTGATAAAGCGTTTATGATGCTCGTTTTCAGGCGACATGCAGCCTCGATTCCCGCGCACCGTTCCAAGGTCAGGGTCAGTGCCGAGCACGCGTGGTTTGGACATGGCCAGTCCGCATAGTCGCAGCGGACTCTCGGACACCTACTCGACTCGCAACTACCCCAACGGGGAACAGCAGATGTTAGCACACAACAATATAGAGAGGTAAGTGTTCATTTGTATATAGTCGGTTTTAGACATAATACTTGTCACCAACAATCTAGAGAAACTATTTCATTTCTATAAATGTTTTTTTCTTAAAGGACATTTTTTTTCTTAGATGTTAGTATTTGTGTCCTTGTTGAAAGTTGTTTTTTACACTGTCATGGTCCATTTTTTAATCTTCTTTCTTTCTTTTTTTTCTCTCAATTATGGATGTATATTGTTTGTCTAGTTTTGTATATGATAAACTTGGTATTGTTGAAGTCTTTGTATCATATTGATGAAGTTTCATATGCTACATGTTCCCACTCAACCGTCAACACAACAGGCAGATCGTAAGGGGAGGTAGTGGCTCCATGTTTGTGACAGCATCTTCCCCCAGTCGTTCAGTGTTCAGCTGTTTGGTTTAAAGATACAGGTGAAGGGATCACTGACCGGGGTAGAGGTCAGCTCTAGACTTGTGCAGAGTTATGTCCCTTCACTGTGAGGCTCTGTTGGTTATTGGCCTTTGTACAGATTGACCATGGATGTGATTGTTGGCCAGGACACCCTGTTTATGGGATCCGGTGCAGCTGTAACTCTCTCCCACCTCAACATGGCTGATAGACTGTCATATGACTGGAGTAATTGTAAAAGGCATCTGTGAACCCCAGCGTAGTTAAAAGTGGGTATTTGAAACTTGTCAGGTTTTCAAGTAGTTAAAGATATGATCATGGCACAAAGTTAAACAATTTATTTTTGTTTGAACTTGATCTTTGACATCAGATGTGAGCAGTGTGCCATGTCAAGTACTGGTATTTGAGCTGTCTCCACAGGGGAGGGGGTTGTTTAGGCCTGGACCAGTGTTGTGATGGAGGTGGTATGGGCTGACTCACACACTACTGACACATTCCTGTAACACTGCAAATCTTGGGATGGCAGAAAAGGTCCATGAAGTCATCTGCCACATAAACCCATGCGTCCCTCCCTCCCTCTCTCTCTCTCTCTCTCTCTCTCTCCTCTCTCCCTCTCTCTCTCTCTCTCTCTCCCTCTCTCTCTCTCTCCTCTCCTTCTCTCTTTCTCTCTCTCTCTCTCTCTCTCTCTCTCTCTCTCTCTCTCCTCTCTCTCTCTCTCTCTCTCTCTCTCTCTCTCTCTCTCTCTCTCTCTCTCTCCTCTCTCTCTCTCTCTCTCTCTCTCTCTCTCTCCCTCCTCTCTTTCTCTCTCTCTCTCTCTCTCTCTCTCTCTCTCTCTCTCTCTCTCTCTCTCTCTCTCTCTCTCTCTCTCTCTCTCTCTCTCTCTCTCTCTCTCTCTCACACACAGAGGAACACACCCTGTCAGTCTTTCACTCACACAAGCTCACTTCTAAAAAAATTACAAGGTTGTGGTTAATTTGTTTATATGTTTGCTGTTCACATTCAAGTCTCTTCCGTAATTCCCAATAATGGTGTCACCCTGGTATATCTTCAAAAGTGCTGAAACGGGCCAGAAACCATACACACTTACTTCTAAACTATATCTGTAATGACCAAACTATCCTCTCCTTCCACTTATTTCCTCCCTTGTGAACATGTTCGAACACCGGGAGGAAGTAATTATAGTTACTGATAATCATCTGATCTAACAAAGGCAAGATTCTCTTCAACGGCTGCTTTGCTATTTTCTCATCAGCATCTTCAACTAATGATTGTTTCCAACTGTCGGACCTCGGCTTGCGAGTCAAGTTTCGGGGAGACATGTTAGTCATTTCGGTGTGGGAAAGTGCCCACTCCCCAGGATGGTTAAATAACACTAACACTACTTGGGCCAGCGCTGTACATGGAATAATCTTTTTACAATTTTGAGGTGTTGGCTGAATTCATTGGTCAATAGCATCTTAATTGGTCATCTCAGACAGCATTAGCGACTTGTTAGTCTGCATTGAACTTTCTCAGGCCTTCTTCAGTTTCCATTGTTACGAAGTATTTCACTGGCAGCTGCCACAGTCTCATGGTATTGTTGGCTGCGTCTTTAAGAAGGACCAACCTGACTTAATCGCCCACTGGTCATCAAGTTGCATTTTTATTGACGTCTGCATGCCTTCGTAGGACGAGATTCCAGCACTGGGTCCCTCCATCGTATTGATTAACACAATCTATTTACTAATCTGTATTGCGTCTCTCAGGTTGGTGCACACAAAAAAACAGAGGGCGAGAATAGTTATTAGTCGTATGAATGACAAGACGTTTTTATTGAAAAGGAAACCTTTTGCCAGCCAAAAAATTTAATTCACGATTTGGTGTAAGGATTTGTGGGCGCTTTTAGGATTGTGACAATTGCAAACTGTTGGCCGAAAGAAATCGTGAGTATGTGATTGAGTTAGGAGGAAGATGGTTAGAAGTGGTGGCGTCAGCACGCGTTAGATCAACATAAATGTAGGAAGAGTGTGGCAATCTCTTCCCAGTGCTCTGCCGTAACTTGTCACTTCAAACAGTTGGAAGCACACAGTGGTCAATGACGGAAACTCAACAGCAGGCGAACTGATTTTGTTTAATTTGACTTTATTTCTGCAAAAAACTTATTTCTGACACTTTTCCAAAATTTGAACTTGGAACTGTCATTATTTGACAGGGCTCTAGGCCTTATTAACAATTTAGAGTTCCAAATGATTATACAATGGAAGTGAAAACATCTCATTGTCTCACACGAAAAACATACTGTTGTTTATGAAAATACAGGAAAAACATACAGAAGATGCTGTGACATTGTTGTGTTTTCCTTCCTGCGGGTTACTTCACTGTCACATGTGTGGGGTTAATTATCTCTACTTGAAATTCATTTGTAACTTTGCTTATCTAAAATGTTCAAATATTTGTTATTTTTTTTCCTTTGGAAGTTTTCAGCTGATGTGAAGAACAAATGCTTCAATTTTTCTGCACTTATTTGTAAGGAAGACATTTTATCCTATGCCTAGTTTTCCTTGTTGTTGGTTTTATTTCAAATGTCAGGTTATAAAATTGAATGTGTTTTAAGCTAATTGATTTTTTGGGGATGGTAAAAAAGAATATATTCATGGGTTGAGTAGAAATATTGTTTGTCCTACTTTCATAAACGGTCATCTGCTTGGGACATTTTCAGGTCTCAAGATTTTAAATTATATTGATCTGGGGCATAATTTTTCAAGTTGTTAAAAAAAGTTGACGGGGTAATATTCTGAGTCTTTCTGGGGGAGATCATTGCTCTAATCCTGGGCAATAATGTCAATCTGGTTTTCTCTCCATATTTATTTCCAATTTCTGCCAAATCTCTGAAGTCGTTTGTCTTCGTTTCAAATTAATTTTAAAAACCAAATCTGACCTTTAGACCAGAGTGTGCGTTCTAACAAAACGTATTGAGGTCATCCCGACCTGTAGAACTTTAATGACATAAAGATTGTGGAGTTTGTTGGGATTAAGCTGTGAAGAGTTGGGGGACTGGTGCTGAGATGGTTTTTGTGTTTTCTCAAGTGCTTCTGAATGGAGCTCAGGTTGGATTACCAAGGTAAGAAGCTCTTTTGGGGAGCGTTTAATATTTGCATTCCAGTTTGATTTCGGTGTTCGAGTGAATATTGTAGGATAATCAGGTTATGCCATTTGTTCTGTTGGTATGGTTGTGATTTTAAACTGATTCGGTTCCATGGAGACGATTGTCAAGGTGCGATGGTGCTGCAGTGAAATAAGGGTTGACAATGTTATCTGTTGTTATTTGTCAGGTATCAGTTGGGTTTATTGGGATGTTTGTGGTTTACGTATACAGTTACATGTCTCATGTACAGGGTAGCACAGCAGTAGATGTGTTTGCTTGTCATGGTCAGGAGTTTGATCCTTTGCCCATTTTGGCATGATGCCTTTCTTTGTTTCATTAGGTGTAGTGGGTTACAGTGTTTTCTCATGACACCAACTTCCATTGTTCAGTTCCCAACTTGGTTATGGACACTGAAGCCCATTTCTAGTGCCCTCTGCAATGATTCAGGGTAAAGTCTGTTTTTAAAAATGTGCTTACTCTCCCACTCAGATCTTATTCTTGGGAAGATGGATGGATTTGGTTCAAAAAGATTTAATGGGGTCTTGACTCTGTCCAAGTCGATATTGATCTGTATATGGTGGGTAAGAAACATGTTTCACCACGAT
This sequence comes from Haliotis rubra, assembly GCF_003918875.1. Taxonomy (NCBI): domain Eukaryota; kingdom Metazoa; phylum Mollusca; class Gastropoda; order Lepetellida; family Haliotidae; genus Haliotis; species Haliotis rubra. The sequence goes on along the minus strand of NW_025766980.1, from coordinate 2,487,784 downwards.
AACCAGGAAGCTGTTTGTGTGTCGGCACAGTTGTATGGGGGATACTCTCCCTGGAACAAAATGTCCTTAATGGCTGTTCTACTTCACAGAGATGCTTCCAATACATCCACCAAGCCATTCATCAACTAGAGTTTCAAACTTTACGCAACAACAATTTTTGTTGTTGACTCTGTCGATGGAGAGCCTCTTGTGTTGCATTACCAGATTTGGAATTAGATTGACTTTCGATCTTAAATGAACATTTTCATGCAGGTTTTTTCCATTTTCTATAAAACTGGAGGGTTTTTGACATTTGCATATTTTTGAACAATTGACTTTTAGGGGGGAGTTGGATGATTTTGAGAACTGTTGAGTTGATGGTGTGTTTACCATCTGTAGAATATTAGAGTGACGGAATTTGCACATTGATATTGGATGGCTGTCTGTCTGTGTGTCTGCCCTACTGAACATTGGTCATGACTGTTTGAAGAAGAGAAGAAATATAATATTTGCAAGGATTTGGCCATCTTGAGACAAAGTTTATCCTTGTGAGAGTGGTGGAGGAGGTGTGGATTGGTGATTTAATGGAATTTGATGCAACATCGGGAGACAGGAACCCGGAGAGGAAAGTGTGTATGGCTGGGAATATTGATGCCAAGAAGACCGGTGACAGTCGCGGGGCTCTCTGGGACTGGCCAAAGTCGGACCAAGTGATTGGTGTTTGCTCAACTTGGAAAGTCTCGGAAATCAAACACACCCAAGCAAGAAGATCACATCCCAAATGTAAATAGTTTGAGTGCACGGATATTAAATCAATAAGCTGGCCCAGAGTTCTGGTTACCTCTGTTTGACTACCATAACTTGGAAATCACGCGGGAAGATTAATCTCGAAATTGGCGATTACTTTTAGTTTGATGTCGGACATAGGTGTAATTACTGCATGCACAACGACAGGCACTGTGGAATTTAATCACTTGCGAATGTTGATCTACTTGTAGAGTTAGGTCTGTAGTCATCCATCAAACAACATGGCTCCCATATCGACACTCCGAGACATTTTAATATTTCAAGGTGCCATTGCCACTCTGTAAATCTATGTTGTACACAGGTTAGGAAATATTTACTCAAGTTGGACGGATTGATAAACTTTGCCGGAAGTCAGTGACTGGCGTTTGTCTTTGTCAGGCTCTGTATACAACTCTAGTTCACTGATCAAGTCCGAAAAGTCATCCATCATGGAATATGAAGGATACGATTCCCAGTTTTGTTTACCTGTTTGTTTTGTGAAATGATTACTGTATTTGTGAAAATACCCAATATTGTTTTTCAAGCAGGAACTTTGGACAAGCAATTTTCTGGGATTTTTTCAAATTTGATTTCAGACCAATTGATAACTTAATTTTCTTATGGACAAGTCATTTTTTTCAAATTTCAAAGTGTTTGCCAATATTTACTGCTCACAGTGTCAGAGGGAGTTTACTCTAATCATACTCTCACCATATCATCCGAAATCCCATGAACTTTTTCCAGAGTTCTCTATCAATTGAAAAGCCAATCAAATGGCTTCATGGAGCATTCCAAGACTGTGGTGGCCAGAGTTCTCAGTAAACTGAAAAGCCAATCAGATGGCTTCTTGGTGCATTTCAACAGTGACATTGACAATGGTGGCCATTTTGGTGGGCCAATAATTATAACAAAGTTCATCCTTGCAGGATATATACATTTTAGAATTTACTACTGGAATATAATTAACTGAGATGGAGGCGTTAATACAGTTATCGGTATATCTGACCATTTTTAATCCACTTTAACAGTATCAAAGTATGTAATGATGAATTGCCGATATATCACAACTGTTATCAGGGGGAGAGAACTGAGTAGCAAGTGTCCAAATATTTTGTGTGTTTGCTGAACAGCATCACTACAAAATTGAGAAAGAGAATTGACCGATATTTTTAGCTATGTTTTTCTAGGGGTCATACTTAACTTTCGGTTTTTGCATTGGAATTGGTTTCATTGGCAATTTCCTCAGACGTAGGCAGCAATAGTTTGTCAGGTTAATAGTCGACCCACAATTTTTCCATTTCCGTCTACAACTTCCTACCATAACAGTGTAATAGTATCAAGACGCTGGGGCAGGGACTTTGTTTGTTCCCATTTGAGACAATAGCAGTTTATTCTGTATTTATGATAATTGTTACATTTAAGGCTATCTCTGTAATAAATGTCTTGTATTCTGTAAATTGAGGCCCAACATGACACTAAGTGCTTTCTGTCCATTGTCTTTAAAACACAAGCAGGCACGGCCATTGTTTTGCTGATGTACCACTGGGGGGTCGCAATGAGCGTGTGTTTATTTCATCATAAAACAAATAATTGTTCCAAATTGCAATGAGGTTTGGGAATGATACGAGATAATTACAGACAGCCCCAACTTGAGGGCTATTGTTTTGGGGGGATGAGCAGAGCACGAGTGTTTAATCACACATAACATGGGTCAGGGACGTGAAGAAGCGGACGTGTATTACGACACTCCCGATTGAAATTCAGTTGATACGGTTCAAAATCGGACATAAAATCTTTTTGGATGTGGCTGTGTCAGCTTTTGTTATTTGCCAGCGCATCCTTTTTCTTCACAATTCAGGAATCTAACTTAGTTTCGGAATTAATTTTTGAAAAAGTTACGATGTTGCCTTGGCATGTCACATGGTTTAAATGTCTTATTTTCTCAGTATTGATGTCACTATTAGATGATACTCTCCCTCGTACTCTGTGTAATCACATTAGCTGCATTTCCTTCTTGGTTCTTATGAGACGGAGCCCAAAAAACATTGCCAATTCCAAAGATTGAACGATAACCATGACTCCTAGAGATTTTATTGCATGGTCTTTGTAACACCAGTTAGGCTGTTCAATTCCTTCTGTAAGATAGACGGTGCAAAGGGTCAGTCTTCATTTTGGTCAGCTTGGATGAGAAGTAATAGATCTGTCAGCTCAATGGAAATGAGTATGTTGGCTGAAGTAGCAATCAACATAACAATATTGTTTTTACAACACAATTGATAGCAGGCTAACTTTTCAATCACATATTATCTACTAATCTATTGTTCAGACTGGATTCTGCTTGTCTAAGGTGTATTAGATTAGCCCACTTGTTAAAGTGATTGCTTGTCACACCAGTGTCTGGGTTTGATTCTCCACATGGGTACATCTACTGCTGTGATAAGTGCAGGAAGCACTTTTCTGGTGTGGTATGTTGGGCAGTGAGTAAGACTCACTCACTCACTCACTCACTACATTTGTGTTCTTCGGACACAGTGAAGCCCATTTCTGTTCTCCCCCGCCGTGATGTTGCTGGAATATTGCTAAAAGTGGCGTAAAACCAAACTCAGTCAGTCAGTCTTCGGCCACATGATACCCATGAAGAATCTGGGTTAGAATTGATCTTCAGTAACCCATCTTTGTCGTAAGAAGCGACTATCGGGATTGGGTAGTCAGGCTTGCTGACTTGGTTGACACATGTCATCGTATCCCAGTTGTGTGGATTGATGCTTGTGAGGCTGATCACTGGATTGTCTGGTCCAGACTTGATTATTTACAGACCGCGCCATATAGCTAGAATATTGCTGAGTTTGGCATTAAACAACCAACCAACCAACTATAACCGATAGTGCTAGGTCTGTACTTGTCAGGTTAATGATGCCATGCTTGACATCCTCCCCAAATAGACATGTGTTGTGCTTGACCCATTCGATGCCCATCACTGCTGAAAGAACTAACAGAATAACAATTGTCTATGATAATTTTTCTACACAAACTCTTTGAATATCCAATACTGCCGTAAAGTGGTGAAAGAATTATCAGTTTGATAGATCTCTCTATGCTATGCTGCATATCAGTATTTTCCAATTCCCTGGTGCATGATTTTGTTATATATTTATATCCGCTTGGTGATTTCAACAAGTTAGCAATCATATTACGAGAGAACTTGAACAATCTGAGCTTTGCACCACATCCCAGGTCAATTGTGTACATCTGTTCCAGGACTGGCAGGAGTTGGCAATGGCTTTTATATTGAAAATGAAAAATAATCGATTTCAGTTTAGACAACATTGAAATAAGAAAACATATTGTTTGAGTGATCAGAGATGTAGTGAGTTCTGATGATATGGAAATCAATGAGACTAAAGCGGACAGCTCTCCCAGGTCTTGCAGCTCCTCATCTGCCTACGATTTGGCTCTTGACAAGACTTAAGATGGCAAATCATCCAGATCACTTTGAAGCAGATGACCCTTGTCCAGCCTCCCTTGATGCGTTCATTCTGAAAGAGGCTCTTTGAAGTTGCTGTAAAATTATCATAAAACTTACGTAACTCAATAAACGGATAAAACCCATTAGAACGTAATAATATAAAATCACAGGCGACGCATGTTGTTTAAAATTCCTACAGAGAGAATGGTATCATTGGCTCGGGGCGGACAGAGTATGGATCTGTTGTCTCATCTGTTGGATGTTTATGTCCAGCTTTCAGACTCTCAGGAGTCATTGTTGTTGGAGTAAGACATCACAGTGCACCTTTCTGCTTAAATCGATATTTTAAATATGTGTCTTCCAATCCACCTTGGTCATATTTTAGAGACAAATCTTCTAAAAAAATCCATAATTTTGAAATGGCTGTCCAATATTTCTGAATGATATTTCCACAATTTATCAAACGTGTCACTTTTGCTGACGTTCATATTTTGGCTTTAGTAGATTTTCCTGAAGGTTTTTGAAGGGTTTTTGTTGTCACCTTGCTGCACTTCTCAAGGTCATGACATTTCTTGGACGTCTTTGCTGGTTGGGCTTTTGTGAGTTAAAACTCTAATAACAGATACAATAGTAATTGTTATCATCAGGGGATCCCGTGGGGAGTCATCTGTTCCCAGTAGGGATCCATTTTGTTTCACTGAAGGGATAACTTCTTATTTCAAAGTAGGCATCCCTTTGGTTTTACTGCAGGGATCCATCTGTTGCATTGTAGGGATCCATCTGGTTTCACTGTATGTCCGCTTCCCCAACTAGAACACTGTTAAACATTGAGAAGACTTTGTGAAAATATGGCTCCTCTAATAAGATGTGTTCAGGAAGCTCAATGGCCAGTCATGTGACCGATCCAGTACCCAGTTATCATGTGGTTGTTATCATCAATGTCACTCACTACAACCTTCTTATTGCAGGCAAGCCTTCACTTTTCCTCAGTTTGGTGTGGCCAGCATTCCAATGGGGACGTACCCCCCTTCACAAGACTACGGTTACTATTCCAAGTTCAGTAGCGCGAGTCATAGAATGAAGAAACAGCTGAAACAGAGATGCACATGGAAGTGCACCGCCCTCATCCTTCTCATCATGTGTGTGGCCTTACTGGCGTGTACCGTATACTTCGCAGGTAAGTCTTGCCATTCCAAATTCTTTCTTTCTTTGTTTGTTGTTTAACATAACTCTCAGCAATGTTCTTGCTGTATTTGTGCAGACAATCTGGACCAGACAATCTGGTGACAAACACCATGGTCATTGATCCACGCAATTGGGATACGATGGCATGCATCACCCAAGTGAGAGAACCACACAACACCATGGTCATTGATCAAGTTTGACTAAAACAGAAATTAGTGGTAGTGCACTTTTCCGGAGCAGAACTCTAAAACCGTTCAATGTTTCTTCACCGAACTTGACACATACATAGATCTGGTGGTGTACTGGTGCCTTTTGGTAGTTTTGGATTTCTGAATAAATTATTTTTGGCATTTCCATGGCAACAAATTTGACATAGACTGAAATTGGTGATAGTGCTCCTTTCTGGAGCAGAACTTTAAAAACCTTTCAATACTCTCCTTCCACTTTTCTATATACACACCTAAATATTTGACATAATCATAACTCGTAGACATAACCATGAAGAGTATTTTGCCATTGAGGGGGATATTGATGAGTTTGTCTTCTTGTTGCCTTTATTGGGCATGAGGTACTGAAGCCCATTTCTAAACAGGAAGTTTGAACTGTTTATTTGTCAGTTCAGTATGTGTCTACGACGATACCAATATGTATTGCTATGACTGCTTATTACTATGATCAGGGCTGGCCTGGGAAATGAACTCCCAACCAGCACATCATGGTCAAATCACTGAGACTACTGGGCTACCAGTGCCCACTGTAGGTTTATTTTGGTGCATTAAAATTTGAAAATGGTTTATTCTGTAAGTTTGGACATGTACCTTTAAGTTTTTCCAAGTAATACTGCAAACCATGCAATCTCACTGACTGCCCTTTCCATCTTAAAAACTGTCTATTACGAAAGCTTTTAAAATCCCTATTGAGTGCCTAGCAAATCATTATCTGATCCTGGACAGTTATGCTAGGACGTTGGGACAGGGTTTTAACCTTCTGTCCTAGCACTGTAAGCACCGAATAAGACTATAGCCATGATAAGAAACCATAGACCGATGGGATAACTGATCTGCCTATGTTGACAATAGCATCTATAACAAATGTCGGTGGTACTGACAGGACCTGTCGCAATCAGGAAGTGATCATGAGAATGTTCATTTTGCCAGTCATGAAATCCACAAGTAGGTGACAGAATTCATTTCACCTCTTAATCATACAGGCTATGAAAAAAACGACATCCATTTATCAAGAGCAGTGAGTTTGCATCAATTTCTGAAAAATGTCAGATTTCTGAATATGGGGGTCAAACCATAAAGCTCAAACCGGGAGATAAATGTGGCCCAGTAATAGGATTTTAAACCCATCTTTCAAAGCACTCCTTCGCTCCATGCCAAATTTATCTGGGTTATTTATGGATGATTTTGATTACACACTTGTAGTCTGTTAATGTCGAAGGGATGAATACCATCATTATTGCAAAATTCCACTGATGTAATCTTGTAGTCATCTTGCTCAAATTTTCCTTGCATTTTTCCCTTTGATTGAAATTGCTTGCACCTTGCTTTGATTATTTTCGTCATCATGAAATATCTCCCTAATACATTGCAATCACTCTGAGATATATGTATGTTGATTTCATCAAAGGCTTCACTGAAATATTGATGTTTTAAGAACATAGCTTAGCAGTTAGTTTTCATGTCAGTGATTTTTGAAAAAATATTGATCCGAACGGAATATTTCTGTATGAGTAGAAAGGTTTAGAGGCTTGGTTATAAATGTTATTTTGAAACCATGGATACAGACAAGCTGAATCCAAGATTCCTTAAATTTGAAAGTTTCATTCAACATACATTATGTCTCTGAAATGAAGATATTTTACAGTGAAAACTCAGTTGTTTTAAAAATTATCTTAATAAGGTGTAATATAAAGTAGCAGATAGACTCTTCTCTTTCAAACTGAAAGACTTACCTACAATTGCAAACTTCATGCTTATCAGTGTATGCATGACAGACTGAATACATTTATATTTTATATATAGATAATACTTGGAAGAAATCATGGAACTGTTTATGAGGCCAAGTTAGAATTTATTTCAGACATGCTTTAAAGTCATTACAACTGTTAACCTTTTAGGAATAGAAGTTAATTAGATAAGTCAGTATGGGGTAATAATTATGATGATGTCATCAAGGACATATTGTTGCCAGGGGAACAGAGAAAACACACATTCTGATGTTTAATCAACACTGAGACCTTAAGTCTTGCTGCTGCTGATGATAGATAGGAGCATGGTGTAATTAATTATGAAACGTTATGAAGGGGAGGTCTGGACCCTGCCACACATTGATGCAATTACTGGCCTCAAGTTTAACTTAAAGCAGAGCAAGTTTTATAATTTTTGACAAAAGTAAATCTCTGTCATGTGTTTCTTTTATATTGTAATTATGAAACGGGTGTTTCCAGTTTGGATCAGTTTGAGGATTCAAGAGAATTATTTCCTCATCTTGGTTCTTACTCGGATCTTTGAAGTTAGACTAGAAATGACACAAACATCATTCTGTTCATAAAGCTTTTTCACCTTTGGCAGCTTTTTTCTGGAAATGACAGGCTTGAATGGTTTGTGTGGATGATATGCGAGGCAACTGTTTCCCAATACAAGTGTTATCGGATAATTCCTGGAACAGCCTGTAGGCAAGCTTGGGATGGTCCATGTCATATCTCTTTTTGTTCAAATTTAGCCTGTATAAAAAAAAATTTTAAATTTTAAATGAATTTTGCCACAATGCATGTTTTTTCCGGTGGTCTAAAGCGTCAGTATTACTTTTTTAAGCCTTTTCAGGGTCAGTACATATTTCCTACGAAATTTGTCATGAAATGCAGGTAAAACTAATATTGTCCAGGAGGAGTGGACTTTAGTAGTAGCGATATCTGTTGGGGCTAGTGCGGGAGGGAGGATGCCTTGAGGGGGGTCACTTTGGTGTGGGGATATCTGGAGAGGGATGACGGTCAAGGGAATCCCGAGTGTGTCTTCCTTTGTCTTCCAATCTGCTTGTTTCTGCTGAATTCTCTTATGAATTGACCAGTTGGTGCTCATGGAATGGTTGCTAGAGATACTGGTTCAAACCATTTGCTGGTGATGGTTTGAAAACTCGGATGTGAGAAACATTACCAGGCATTTGAAAATGTTAACCTCTGAAAGGTCATTATTTCTGGGCTAGTACAAGACCTGTCAACATCTCATCAAGAGAGATTTCTCTTTAATAAGAAGGTCGGTAAGTGAGTCTAGTAGACCATCAAGACCAAAACACAGGGCTTTGATCCCCGACATGGTCCAATTTGCCACCCCTCGGTGGCCCCTTTTTGTTGAACAGTGGTAGAAGTTGTCTGAGACAACACTGTAGTAACAAAGTATGGAAACATTTCTGTAGATGAAGAGGTTCAAGGCTTTTGCAGTATAGCAGTAATTCACTCCTATCCCCAACAGTTTCTTCACATTTAGCACGATGTCGACATCTCTATGTATATTTCACTCGTAAATGAATAACGTAAGTAATAATGGATATCAGTAGTGGGGTATTCACGGCAATAACGTTTCACCTTATGTTAATGACAGGTATTATTACCTTTATCTCGTTACACAGGGTGGTGTTGGTCTGGGTAGTGAGATGTTGGTTTGTGAGACCGCTAGGAGGCAACCCAGATAGTGTTAATGTCATACAAGTCATTAGTATTATCATGACTTTGTTGTACTAGAGTCTTTAAAGTCTAAGCCTGAGGTCTACTGGCTCATGTTTCCTATAAAGTTGAATCTGAACATGATTAGGTAGCAGCAGGTAGGCTGGGGATCTTCCTGCGTCTTCCCTCAAGGTTGTGATGTTTTAAAGTTTAGTTACTTACTTTAAATACTACTTGAAAGAAGTTAAGAAAGACCGGATTCTTTCATATGAATATAGGGGCGGTGGTGTAGCCTAGTGGTTAAAGCGTTGGCTCGTCACGCCGAAGACCCAGGTTCAATTCCCCACATGGGCATAATGTGTTAAGCCCATTTCTGGTGTCCCCCGCCGTGATATTGCTGGAATATTGCAAGAAGCGGCATAAACTAAACTCAGTCAGTCAGTCAGTCAGTCAGTCATATGATTATAGTTATCTGTCATGAAGGATTCATAGAAATTAGTGTGTGAGTATAGTTTTACGCCGCTTTAGCAATATTACAGCAATAGCACGGCAATATTACAGCAATATCACGGCAATATTACAGCAATATCACGGCTCATAGAAATTAAAGAACACCCAATTATTTCACACGACAAATGCAATGACAGATTAGCTGTCAGGTGAAAGAATCGAATCTTCTTTCATTTCTTTTGCATTTTGCATATCTTAAATAATGCAGCATGTGTTTGACAGATGATGAGGTTTGATTGGCCAGCACTGGCAGCTTTATATTGAAGTTTCTGGGATATGTTCAAGGTATCATTTTCCAGATGAGGGATTCATTTACCATATTTATAGCACATGTTCTCAAAGCTCAGTTTTTCTATTAACCTTGATCGTTCTGCTTGTTTTCTTTTTCACTTGTAATCTTGTGATTTACACAATCTTATTTGAGCACATGCAGTTCATATGTACAGGTTCAGTTACAGCCTTCCATCTTGTGACTGGATTTCATGTGTTTTGTGGACAATTGAAATTCTGGGTGCCCAGAAGTCAGATTTGTGTAAGATAGGACTTGGCCACATGTGGTTTAGCTTACCGTGCAGTTTGTCTCATGATTACTCTTTCAACATTACTGCAGTACATGTCGCTAGGTCGATGATTGTGTAAATTGCTTGTAGGAGGATTACTCTTTCAACATTACTGCAGTACATGTCACTAGGTCGATGATTGTGTAAATTGCTTGTAGGAGGATTACTCTTTCAACATTACTGCAGTACATGTCACTAGGTAGATGATTGTGTAAATTGCTTGTAGGAGGATTACTCTTTCAACATTACTGCAGTACATGTCACTAGGTCGATGATTGTGTAAATTGCTTGTAGGAGGATTACTCTTTACTGCAGTCTTTCAACATTACTTGTGCTCTTTCAACATGTCACTAGGTCGATGATTGTGTAAATTGCTTGTAGGAGGATTACTCTTTCAACATTACTGCAGTACATGTCACTAGGTCGATGATTGTGTAAATTGCTTGTAGGAGGATTACTCTTTCAACATTACTGCAGTACATGTCACTAGGTCGATGATTGTGTAAATTGCTTGTAGGAGGATTACTCTTTCAACATTACTGCAGTACATGTCACTAGGTCGATGATTGTGTGTATTAATTGCTTGTAGGAGGATTACTCTTTCAACATTACTGCAGTACATGTCACTAGGTCGATGATTGTGTTAATTGCTTGTAGGAGGATTACTCTTTCAACATTACTGCAGTACATGTCACTAGGTCGATGATTGTGTTACTTGCTTGTAGGAGGCTTACTCTTTCAACATTACTGCAGTACATGTCACTAGGTCGATGATTGTGTAAATTGCTTGTAGGAGGATTACTCTTTCAACATTACTGCAGTACATGTCACTAGGTCGATGATTGTGTTACTTGCTTGTAGGAGGCTTACTCTTTCAACATTACTGCAGTACATGTCACTAGGTCGATGATTGTGTAAATTGCTTGTAGGAGGATTACTCTTTCAACATTACTGCAGTACATGTCACTAGGTCGATGATTGTGTTACTTGCTTGTAGGAGGCATAAGGCTGCGTGAAATTGAAATTTCAAGATGTCCCGAAACAATATTTCCTTTGCTTATGGGTCAGTTACCTTAAGGTCGTAGAAATTTCAAGATGTCCCCAAATAATGTTTGACTTCTTGTGGGTTAGTAGTTGTAGTTGAAATATCACTGTAGCGGAGATGCCAACCTCTACAACTTTATCATAGTCGCTACGAATTTTAGCCTCAAACTATGCCAATACGATTGCACTAGAAATTCTATGAAATTTGAAGAAAAATCATGAAAATTCAGACAAAAAGACAAGAACATATATTTTCGTCGATTAAATACATTTTTGGACTTCACTCTTCAAGTCATCCAATTTAATGACACATTGGAACTGGAATCATTGCAAGTAACAATTTGGAAATCTGCTGCTGGAGGTATGTGAAATTAAAGCTTCACTCGTGATTAGTGTCATATTATTTTTTCCAGAATCCATCATGATTTGAAGTATTTAGTTGACTACTAATTTTATGGTCAAACTACTACTTTTCATCCTTGAAACTACTATTTGCAACACTTTGGGGTTGGCATCTCTGCTGTAACAGACATAGCGTGGTTCCTTTTCAGTTGGGTTTCATTGATATACATTTCATTGGCCAGTGTCGCTGGCAGTCAGTTGATCTCGTTCTTCGCTTGTTGCCTGCATCCCTGGGTATTCAATACAACACCAAATGAATGTTACAGTCCCAATAGAGCAGTGTGAACAGTAACTGCCAGCTAAATCGCCTTTTGATCCTGACTTGATGAATGTTTTCATGTCTTATTAGCCCCACTCTCTTTCCAATACAGCTTTGAAATACACAATTGATAGTGTTGTCTGTGAGGCATGATAGAAGTACGCAGCCCACTTTACCATTGGGTGGACAGATTGGGCAGAGAGCTCCACGCAGATAGAACACTAGAAGCAATCTTCATCAGTTGTCAGTGAAAAGGTAGCAAGGTCGATGTGTTCAATTGTTAAATATAATATGATATTGAATATGGTCTTTATCTTTGATAGGATTGTAGGATTCTTATTTGTGGTCGAATGCTTCGTGTACATGACCAACTATTTTAACCCAGCAAGTTAAGTCAAGATTGCTGTGATTTCAATTTTGGTTAAGAGGCATAGAACCAACTCACTCACTAACAAACAGCGACCCGACTGGGTGGGATCAAAACATCATTCTTGTAATTTTGAAGAAAGAATTTATTGTGCACAAAATATTGTGTCTTGTACAATGGAAATTGTTGTGAATGATTGTCTCTGTCAGTATTGCAAGACACAGAAAAGTATTTTTAGTTTGGATCCTTGAATTTGTCAAAACTTATAATTGCATGTTTTGTTGTTGATGATGTACTTCTGAGCATGTGCAAATCTCTTAGACTGAAGAAGTGATGGCCAAGTATAAATCTTTGGTATAAAATAACCGAAAGTTATAAATGCCTGAATTTAGGATTAGGCTTCAAATTTGAAGCATGTTTTACGGGAATCTTCCCTTGCCTTATCATTCCATTGTTTTTATTCCTGCTGTCAAATCCACAAACCGAGTTTGGTCACTCTACTGTGACTTACATTCATGACCTTGGACTCTCTTCAGGAAAAGAAAACAGAAAGACGGATTTTTTCTCTGGAAGAATATTTTTTCAGATTTGTGTCTGAAAGACATGAGTCTATACAGTGCACACATTCATGTGTGTCTGCTCTTTCCATCAAACGGTAGTCCTGCATGGAATCTTAACTTTTCCCAACAACGTAGATTTGGCTGTGGTTACATGTCAGTTTAAAAAGCCTTTCATCACCCATGCTTATAAATATTGTAAGAAAACAATGAAACAGCAGCCATCGTGACAATGGCTGTGTAAAGAGGTCTTGCAGTGATGCACGGAAATGTTTGTGTTTTTACAAATCTGCCATAAACACTGCCAACATCAACCCAGGATTCATGTTTCGCTGTTCATATGATGAGGATGTGCATAGAATCAGCAGACGTGTAATCAGTGTTTGTATCCGACAGGCTTGCAGTGGAGGTGGTTTATTGATGCCTGAAGCCAACTAGCTAAATATGAGTCCTCATTATTCAACCAACCAATTTCCACGACACGTGGAATGCATTATTTGTATATTTTTATGCATCCAGAAGGAGTTATAGAGCAACGAATTGGGCAAAAAACACCAAAATAAATTTGTAGTTTAGGTATATATCTCATTAGCAAGGACCAGCTAGGAAAGTGAGCTTATGTTCTAAATACATGTAGTGTTGACTTTGTTATGAACTACGCTGTTCCATGGAAACGTTACACTGTGGCTATGTCAGTCTGGGTTTGCTAATGACTGTACCTAGCTTTATGGGGGTTGTTTGTCGATATGGCTTGTCATCATCCAGCAGTAGGCACAGCCATGCTTCTTCTCTGGGCCATGTTGTTTTACTCTATTCCACATTCTTTGTGGGCAAACATGCAAAAAATGTCAAATTCGCTGCTGAACGAACCTGGTTTCTCTGGGATAATTAGTTTGCCAGTCATTAAGATTCTTGTAGAATATGCTGAATTGATGCACTGTATCTTTTCTCGACTACCCTGATTTTAGATTGCTATTTTACCGTCTCTGATCTTTTCAGGGGTCTGTTTGACCAGATATCTGGTTTGTGAATTATTGGTCTCATGAAGCCATGTTGAATGTGATTATTATCAGGCTTTTTTAACCTGCTGTTTGGCTTGTAAATAGGAATAAAAATATATGTTTTTGTATTCAAGTTTAAAGTTTTTAATTATTGTTCAGTTTGTTTTTAAGTTTTTCATTCGCAATTCTGTTGTATCTGACATGACCTTTTTCTTGATTTAATATTTCTTGAGCATATAACCAATTTTCTTGTTACCTGCATCTAAAGTAACTGACCAAGATGCTGTGTGAAATGATAAATAAATATAATTATTAGCAATGTACAGGTTCCAAAGTCATTTATTAGTTTGTCTGAAATATTCATAGATTTAATTATGTAACTGACTAAAGGCTTGTATCCTTGAACATGAGACTGAAACATGTGGAATGATTCAGGTATCATCATTTGCTGCAGGAAAGTTTACACCTACCTGGACAGCTCTTTCCTTTTTTAAACAATAACTTCACTGTAACGTTGTCATGATCAGTGTTTGTAAAGAGCAAAAGGTGCTCATTAGCATCCATTATGTGACATTCAAACCAGCAGTATGTAGCATCTATAGGTGACACAAGTTTATAAATAATCTTCTTCACAGACATCCATTCCCTACCTTGAGAGATAATGACACTGGCATTAGCAAGGTGAATACGTTTTAACGCACGCCACCACTGATTGCATGAGTATTGACATATTCAGTATTCGTAAAAAAGTGTAATTCATACTTGAAATTACGTAGGCTGGAAATAAAGAAGTGTGTTGTGTAAGGCTTGGACTTGAAAATTGGACGTTATTAAGATGAAGGTTTTTCTTCAAGCTCAAAAAAATGACTTTTGCTGCACATAGATCCTCATTACCTATGTCAGTGAGTTGTTCGAAGGAGGTATCAGTTCCATGTGTCTGTTGTACATCATGGGAACTTGACAGTAGCTCAGAAAAGCTGAACTCAAAGATCAAAGTGGGACATTGAGAACATCTATTTCACAGCTGACTTATGCGAAGGAATAGCTTTCTGTTGTTTTTTTCTTGGGAAAATGTCAAATTTTGCTCATGGTCAGCGTTGGCTGATGTGATTTTTGAAAAGAGGTGGTGAAGAAAATCATTAAAGAAATACAAAATAAAGTTTTATGGAAGTGTCAGATGAAAGGGACAAACACTCTTGAATGTAATCAGCTTGGATAGAGAGCAGCGCGAAGAGAGGTAGAAATTCTTTAATAACTGTGAGAGGCTTAGGCGGCGATATTTCTGCGCGAGTCGCTCAGCGTCCCGAGAGGGCATTGACTAACTACAACTGTTGCCTAACCAATCTCAGGTCTTCCGCCTGATTACTTACATGACACCTCTATATAATCATCCTCATCATGCACAGCTCATGGCAGCCTCACTGGTTGGGTGTTCATTTCGCCACAGACTCGTCAGTTGCAATATTGACGCACATTTCAGTTGAGATGGCGTTTGTGTCTGCATAGTTTATTGGCCATATTCATAGACTGCTCAGTGTGGTTGGTACAAGGTCGTCATTACGAGTGATGTTAATTTCAGATGAAATAGACACTTGTCTGATGAAATGGTGCTCTGGAACTAATGGGACCATTTTGATTTTTTGGGATTGCGTGCATTCAAAGTTGATTTTTATTTACCAATGAATGTGAGGACACTTGAGGAAAAGAATGAAGCTGTGAGTTTCAGATATTTCATCATTCAGAATAAACCTTGATTTCATGCGTTTGCAATGTAAAAAAGAGAATTAATAGATGATGTTTGCCTGGTTCCAGTCATGGAGACTCCAAGAGTATTTATTTGCATAAACCTACAGTAATGCTACTTAAGAGTCTGTTTCATGGACGATTCCTTAGAGAATATTTCTGAGGTCAATGCAGTTTGCAAACAAAAAAATGAATTCTTCCTTTTTTTGTAACTTTTCCCCCAATAATTACAATCCTCTCACATAAACCAGCCATTTTACTCAAGTGTTGTGTTTTTCTGAAGCTATTATTGCTACAGTCTCTGCATTTAATGACTAGTTGTTCGTTTCGAATGAAAATGATGCCCAACTTCCAATCTTCTCTACTCGTAGGTAATTTCAGAGGGACGTAATACATTTCTTCTCATGCAAGAAAATATCACTTGCGTGCACACGCACGTCAAACTGCTGCATCGTACACTGCTGCCTTCAGAGTCTAAGTATACACGGTTACACAAATAGTATGTATTAGGTTTGCCGATAAAGTAAATTACGAGAGTGCAACAGAACAATTTAATTACGAAGCTAGAAACTGTGCACCGCGTAGGTTCCAATGTATGCATCATGCATGGCTGTTTGACTCAGAGCCTTAATTATTGCTATCTCTCCTCGTACATGGACCTATGTTTGTTTTGACTTAATTTCCTCGGGAAATCAATTCTGTCTGTGATGTATTTCACCTGGAATTGCTGCTGGTTAATAGTAATTTGGGAAGGGTACCCATTGCTAGTTACGACATAGCAAGCGCGCAACCTCCCCCCACGAGACTGTTGCTGACGTTGTAAATAAACATTGTCCAAGATTGCTGGCTCCCAAAATGAAGTTTGCTGTTTTGTTTGAGTGAAAGGAAGATGCGGTCTGGGTGTGTCCATGAAATATGCATTGTATTTGATTTCCCAGTGTAATATGTGCACTGAAACTTATCAAGGTGAATAGTCAGCTGTCAAATTCTGTTAGGATTTAATACTTGGGAGTAGATGGAGATGGTTGATGGTGGGTCAGCTTTGAGACATTCAACAACGAAATATGCCTGCCAGAATTGAAATGTTTTGGCCTTTCACTTCCAAAATGAAAGTTATATCTTGTTGCCAGGGGGCATGAAATGGACAGGAGCAGTAAAACAATCATTATAAAAATCATCTTTATTGTCATGTGAATGGCATTTCAGAATGTCTTGAACAGTTGTACATCTATATCTCGGTGTCCTGGTGGTCTAGAGTCTATACAAGAGAGAGCCAGTTGTTGATGATCTCTGTGTCCTTGTGGTCTGAGTCTACAAGAGAGCCTGTGTCCTGGTGGTCTAGAGTCTATACAAGAGAGAGCCAGTTGTTGATGATCTCGGTGTCCTGGTGGTCTAGAGTCTATACAAGAGAGAGCCAGTTGTTGATGATCTCGGTGTCCTGGTGGTCTAGAGTCTATACAAGAGAGAGCCAGTTGTTGATGATCTCGGTGTCCTGGTGGTCTAGAGTCTATAAGAGAGCCAGTTGTTGATGAGAGAGAGCCAGTTGTTGATGATCTCGGTGTCCTGGTGGTGAGTCTAGAGTCTGGTGGTTTAGAGTCTATGTTGATGATCTCGGTGTCCTGGTGGTCTAGAGTCTATACAAGAGAGAGCCAGTTGTTGATGATCTCGGTGTCCTGGTGGTCTAGAGTCTATACAAGAGAGAGCCAAGAGAGAGCCAGTTGTTGATGATCTCGGTGTCCTGGTGGTCTAGAGTCTATACAAGAGAGAGCCAGTTGTTGATGATCTCGGTGTCCTGGTGGTCTAGAGTCTATACAAGAGAGAGCCAGTTGTTGATGATCTCGGTGTCCTGGTGGTCTAGAGTCTATACAAGAGAGAGCCAGTTGTTGATGATCTCGGTGTCCTGGTGGTCTAGAGTCTATACAAGAGAGAGCCGGTTGTTGATGATCTCGGTGTCCTGGTGGTTTAGAGTCTATACAAGAGAGAGCCAGTTGTTGATCTCGGTGTCCTGGTGGTCTAGAGTCTATACAAGAGAGAGCCAGTTGTTGATGATCTCGGTGTCCTGGTGGTCTAGAGTCTATACAAGAGAGAGCCAGTTGTTGATGATAGTGAGCTTTGATGAACAGCGAACAACTTGGTGGTTTGAACATTGATTCACAATCTGGTCAGATATGAACTCACTTGTTTGATGATATGAATGTTGATTTTCAAACTGTGGTTGATGATTTGAGCATTGATTCCAAACAGTGGTTGATGATTTGAGCATTGATTCACAACCAGTGTTCGGTAGTTTGAGGAATGATTCAGTTTACAACCTGTGGTCAGTTCACTGCCCGTGGTGCCTTCAAATGAGGAATGATTCAGTTTACAACCTGTGGTCAATTCACTGCCCGTGGTGCCATCAAATGAGGACTGCTTCAGTTTACCACCTGTGGTCAGTTCACTGCCCATGGTGCCATCATATGAGGAATGATTCATGGTGTCAGGTCATCAACCACTGAGACATACAGTTGTTATTTTAGATGACAACACTTCCACTCTCTATACATACTTCTCTTTATGGTAAAAATCTGAAAAGTATATGTACTAGAATATTTAGACAGCTCCATCGTCAGACATTCAGTCCAGACCTTGCTACCAGTCATGGTGAACTTTTCATCAGCAGTCTAGAAATATAAAATATTCAGCATCATCTATATCTGAGCTCTGGATGACTTCCCGAAAGGTTTATGTTTGACTGGCTCGGATTTCAGCTGAAGTGTTGTTGATTTCAGTTATGCTGTCGCCTTCAGTGTTGAGAGAATTGAGTAGCAGCATGTCCGTTGCATGCTGTTCCTTACTGTATACTGCTTTGAGCTGTTGCTACTCTGAACTTCATACCAAGTTGATAGATGTTGTGAATATAAGGGAATGAGTGTATGATAGATGTTGTGAATATAAGGGAATGAATGTATGTAGTTAATACCAGGTATAATTCAGCTTCCTGTAAACAATCAGGTCAAGGTCAGGAAACCACTGGATGACAGCACGAGCAACATTCTAATATGTCCAGGTACGATGACAAGCGAGGGAGAATCTACCCATGACTCATGTAGCTGGAATAGTGCTGAGTGTCAAACAACAACCAAACACATCATGCCCCAACTAGATTTATACTTATTTCCATCACTTGATTGTCTGCTCCCAACACGATTACTTAAAGATTGTCATCATATGGCTGGAATATTTCTCAGTATGTCATCAAACAACAAATAAATTCTGCGTCAGCAGTTTCACCATTATTCTCAGCATCCTCATCAGCCACACTTCCAGTTTAGGTTAATAGCACAAAACACAGTTGTTTTCTAGACGTACTGCAAAGTTGAAATATCAATAAAGATCAAGGTTTGCTTTGTTTGGTTGCCATTAGCAACAGTGTACTTAATCGCCAGATCTCCACAAATCCAACAAATAAACAAACACATATGGTAATTCGGCAATGGCTGACTGGATAAGTGAGGTTACCTTGCCTAATCTGATTCTCTTTCCATGTTTTATGACATGATGTGGCACTGTGTTTATTTACCTCGTCAGTTAAACAACACAGAGACAAAGGATACCCTCCCCATAACATCATACTGACAGAGTTTACTACACACAGCGTGGAAGAGACAATAAACATAAACCAACACACACTGTCTGCTGCCTATATTTGTAACCACCATATCTGTGTCATTTGTTGTACTTGGCAGTGGGGTGGTCTTGTGGTCAAAGCGTTCGCTCATCACGCCGAAGGTCTGGGTTCTATTCCCCACATGGGTACAATATGTGAAGCCCATTTCTTGTGTCCCCTGCTTCAATATTGGTGGAGTATTCCTAAAAGCGGCGTAGAACTAAACTCACTCACTCTCTCATTTGTTGTACACTAGCTACCATTCTGTCTACCACCGTCATTTCCTTCTCTATCTTTTTTTTAATAAGAAGAAAAACAAATAATGCCTTGGGCAACTGTTGTGGGTGAGTCAATAGATATCATTTGTGTAATTACTTGTCGAGGTTCTGAGGGTTGAAAAAAAAAGGTTCAAAAGCTGCATGAAGATTAACCTTTGTAAACTTGCCTTCCTTGCACCAGATATAGTTGGAGATTTGTTCAGGTGACCAGCTGTCTAGTTTTGTTTTTAATGATCTGTTTGACATTTTCCCTTTTTTTAAATTTGGTTTACTGATTTGAGTCATGAGGATATACAGAACGAGGGAAATGTAGACATTCAGAGCCGGTAACATTGGGCTTGTAAGTAAAACAGTGGTCCAGCAACGACAAGTTAACGTTAAATGCTTAATGGATTGGGAAGTCCGACTCACTGCCAGGGTTACTGGCATGTTGTACCATGGAATACTGCTCACACCATCAACCACTCTGTGTGATTGTCTGGCCAACTCTTAGATTGTTGTCAGACAAGGCATCAAACCTATACTTTGGGGGTTTACCAAGGAATCATAGTTTTACTCAAATGTTTCAAAAGACATAAAACCTATACTTTGGGATTTTACCAAGGAATCATAGTTTTGCTCAAATGTGGGTTCGGGACCTTTCTCCCTTTTGCAGCAGATAGTGTACTGTCACTGAAATACTTTATGGTGTACTGGTGTCACTGGTGTTGAACCAACACACTCACTTACCCAAAGAGTTTGCTGACTTGCTGTGGTATATCCTTCAGTTAAAGCCTGTGTTGTGCTATTTTGGTCAGAAGACAATTAAGTGGAGATATACCATTACCTGGGGTGATATTTAATTCCAGGAAGGTAGCCATCATTGTATGTTATATGCTGCCAGACTGTCAGCGTTATATTTCTTATTACTTCGTCAATTTGGCATATGTCGTATATTTTAACTAGATCTACATTGAGCATTTGACATTTATACCCTGACTTATATGACAAGAAATGTATTGATTCTGTGGAATTCATTTCCTATGTCCGAGAAGATTGAGTTGTGTGATTTATTGTTATTAGTCTGAACAGAGATGCTTGGAGTGCCCAGTACATGGAGACCAACTTAGTGATCTGTTCGATTATGCTTCTGACTGCATGTTGCTAAGGATCGTACCTACCTTGGTGCCATTCCTCACTGTCATCCTACAACTTATACTGTCATAAACCCCGTTTTAAGGTCTGGGAGTTACAATCATCTTAGAACTAGGACTGTCATAAGTCTGTGTTACAGTCTAGGAGTTACGATCATCTTAGAACTAGGACTGTCATAAGTCTGTGTTACAGTCTAGGAGTTACGATCATCTGAGAACTAAGAGTCATAAGTCTGTGTTACAGTCTAGGAGTTACGATCATCTTAGAACTAGGACTGTCATAAGTCTGTGTTACAGTCTAGGAGTTACAATCATTTGAGAACTAAGTCTGTGAGTCATAAGTTCATCTCTAGGTGTCATTAGTCAGTCTTGGAGTTACGATCATCTGAGAACTAGGACTGTCATAAGTCTGTGTTATAGTCTAGGAGAGTTACTGATCATCTGAGAACTAGGAGTCATCTAGGAGTTACTGATCATCTTAGAACTAGGACTGACTGTTCATAAGTCTGTGTTAGTCTGTGTTACAGTCTAGGAGTTACGATCATCTGAGAACTAGGACTGTCATAAGTCTGTGTACGATCATCTGAGAACTAGGACTGTCATAAGTCTCTAGGAGTTAGGAGTTACGATCATCTGAGAACTAGGACTGTCATAAGTCTGTGTTACAGTCTAGGAGTTACGATCATCTGAGAACTAGGACTGTCATAAGTCTGTGTTATAGTCTAGGAGTTACGATCATCTGAGAACTAGGACTGTCATAAGTCTGTGTTACAGTCTAGGAGTTACGATCATCTGAGAACTAGGACTGTCATAAGTCTGTGTTATAGTCTAGGAGTTACGATCATCTTAGAACTAGGACTGTCATAAGTCTGTGTTACAGTCTAGGAGTTACAATCATCTGAGAACTAGGACTGTCATAAGTCTGTGTTACAGTCTAGGAGTTACGATCATCTTAGAAGTAGGACAGTCATAAGTCTGTGTTTAGGTCATCCATCTGCCATCGTAGTGCCTGTTGTGAAACAGGATCCTATACATTGGGAGTCATAATGTCAACTGGATAACAGGCTGCCATGCCTAGAAAATTTCCATCATCTGTGTGAACCATTAATCATACCTGTAGAACAATCACTGGCTTCAAACTTACCAGAGATCAAGTTTGAATCCCAAGTGGGTGAACACTGGTGCATCTCAACCACCCTTCTCTGACTCACCTAGCTGACAGTGTGATCCACACTTATCGATATTACAGGCCTGTAATTCACAGTCCTTAATCCTGCTGCGAAGCCATTAGATCAGTGTGAGGTTTGATGTTCTGAATGCTTTACAAAACACCGTAGGGGCACAGATATAAAAAGCTTTTCCATGTATTTTTTTCCTTCAATCCATATCTTGTTCAGATGTTGTGACTTGGGGAAAGTTGATATCATGGGCGACTTCACTATCTATATACTATTGATCCTACAGAGGGAATGCCAAGCTAATAGCAGGCCCCCTGTTGTTTTAGGGGCTAGATTTTATCAGCTCTCCTTCTATCAATTTGCAAATTTCCTGGCTCTGGTAGGACAGAAAATGGATTGTGACAAATTTATTTGATGAACGGCCTCCCTCGATCTGCTGATATGGAAAACAGTCATATAAACAACACTGGTCAATCTCGGCTTTGCCGGAATCTGGCAAGGGGTTAAAAATTGTATGGGTACAAGTGCAGAGGCGTGAACACGTAGCGGCAAGTTTGTGGTGACAATCAATAAATAAGGATGAAGGACTGTCCGGACTGCATGTACATCACACTGTAACTCCATTGTGCCAAACTGATAACAGATTGATTTTCAGTTGACGAGGATTCATTATTGTCAATTTCACTGGACAAGAGAGGCCGTTTTAAGTGAGGTTGTAGCGGTATTTTCGTTAAGGTTGGAAGTGGGCTCCAAGTCGTTTGATATACTTCGATACAACACTCCTCAGTGCCCTGAAAAGCCATTGAATACCACCAAATAACACTTGATTGCGAACTAAAGGAGGTGGGGACGTAATTTGCCGTCATTCAGCCCCATATGCGGATGGCTGCAAAGTGTAACCATGTTGAACAGAGGTTTTTAACCTCTTTGCAGGAGTAATTCCAGTTTATTTCTCCTGATGCTCATGGTTATAGAAATATTACACTTTCATCTTGGATTTATAGAACTCTGTTGCAATGAATGTAAAGTCGATGTCGTCAATTTCGCTACTTACGACATGCTCATAAACTCAAATTGTATTTTTCAAACAGCCTTCCTTGGCTTTTCCTGTAAGAGCTATCTCTTGCTTGCAATTATAAGTGCTTGTAATTTTGAATTTTTGTTTTTGTAACAGCTACCCTTCATAAATTTTGTTCAGTATGAGGTGTGTATCCCTCAGAAAAATACTGTCCCCTTCACATAATACAGGGGATGAAATTGATTTTGAAATTGACGTTTTCCTTGATAAAAACACATGAAAGTGAACTTGAGCTGAAATTTGACATTTGAGCCTTTGATTTCTTTCCATGGTTAACTTCTGATTTCTCTCCATGTGTAGATGCGTGTGCAATCTCACCATGTCAGATATTTCAACAGATAACTAAAGTTAACATACCATGGGCCAAGGTAAAATGTATAATTCTCATGAAGCTTTCTTTTTCAAGATAATGGGCACTTTGTCAAAAACAGCTAAAAACTTGGAATGAGAAAAATATGCCAGTTTATGAATGATGAATTAGAGACGATGGTTATGAAAGTGAGACAGATTTTGGACATGCTTGTTTTGACTGCAAAGCATCCATGGAGATGTTGGTTTAGATAGACAGGCTTGCCCATTTTAAACAACTTGAAATATACCATTACTATCAGTAGGGTCGTGACAGATGAACTATTTATATGAACAGTAAGTTTGAAAGAATCCGATGGAAACAGATAAAAAAATGATAGGTGGAATCCCTGGTTTGAAGCCCACATGGGTACATACTGGCACTTCATTGTGGTTTCCATGATGGTGGTAAACAAGGGTAATTCACACACGCAAAGAATCACGACAAAGTTGGGAGAAAGTAAACAAGGCTAACAGCCAGGTACACAGGTATGTGGCAGTTTGAAGATCACAAAGAGGATGAAAGCAGCAAATATTTTCAAACAGCCGGGCCACCAGGTATACGTCAGTTTCAACATCAGAAGAAAACTGACAAAAACACAAGGAAGGTAATATCGTGAAAGAAAAACAGTGACAGAAGATTGAAAAAGGGATGAGGAACGCCACAGAGAGGAAGCATCAGCTGATAGCGTTCCACGGAACAGATTTGTATTTGAGCTATGCACCACAAATGATGAGAGTGCCCCACACAAGTGCAAGGTTTCAAGACTGCCAACTGTCGTCCACACATGCTTGCCATAGTTTTCTAACTTCTGTCAACATGGTGTGATATGCCTGGCAGTGGAATGAAAGAGTGATTAGAATGACGATTTCAAGTAGAACATCCATGTTGAACCATTTCAGTTGCCAAATGTCAGTGTGAATTTAAAGAAAGTTATTGGAGGCCAAATCTAAGCGATATAGCATTTATTAGAATTAGAAATTCAGAAAATTAGAAATTCACACGTATAACATATGAGTATAACTTCCATGTTGTCTCAGACAAAACGGAATGGTTGGAGCTTACAAACTGGAATGGTTGTCTTTCTTGGCAGAAAACCCAGTCTTCATTTCTTGTGATGTGGTGACAGCCTTGCCCTTCATAAGAAGCGTCCGAACATGTCAGGATAAAGATTCCTGTAATTTGGGCTTTAACATGTTTACCATTGATCCGAGACATTTGGGCAGTGAGGTCTTGGAATAATATTCCTTGGTTACTGGAAATGGTTTTGCCAAAATGTTGCTTTAAATTTGGTCTAAATTTGGTAATGAATGTTTATGAAAGTGTGTTCATTGTGGGCATGAAATGCTTTAACCATCATTGCCTAAATTATTCCATGTTTGGTTTACTTCTTCATGTGAGCATTTTGTGCATTGAATTAGATAATGCCATCATCTGAGCATTTGAAGACTTTTCATCATTTTTGTTGGTTGGCAAAGATTACAAAATATATTTCAGTATTTACATTAAACTATGATGTAAGATTGTATGTGAGAAGTATATACTTTACAGCTGGCAAGGCTCATGAAATTTGTTTTACGAAGCAGAATTCTTTAACAAGTAAGATCACTGGGAATTATCTATTAACCTCAGAAACTCGTGTTTCTGAAGACATGCCCAGATACTAGTCCAGTGGACTAGAACATACCTCATTACATGGTCCCCAGAGCTTTTACCTAGTCCTGATGGAACAACACATAAATGTTGACTGTCTTGTAAATTCTCTCTCAGTTTTATTCAGTTATAAATTGATGCCAAATTGAAGCATTGAGAACTCATGTGGAATTGTAGCCCCCAATGATACCAGTCCATGAGGACTACCCTCACTGTAGCTGTACTTGTCCTCAACACAACGCAGTAGGCCGCGGTCATTTCAAAGGCTAGTGCAAGTGACTGTGCAACGCTATTATCCTATCATTTATCAAGCAATCCATGTCTATTATGTGTAGACCACAATCTTTTTGTAACCACAGTTTTTCCAACTTTGAAGGTATCGTCTGGTAATAACAAATCTTAAAATCCTTTCTCCCTTTCTGTCATAGTCCGAGCAGTTTCTCATTTCTGGAAGTCGATTACCAATAAGCTGTAGAAGCGCTGAGGCAGATAGTGGAAGATTGGCTCTCGTGTTTGTTTAGTCCAGTTGGTTAACCCATCACCGCCCTGCCAGAAAATCATATCATATACATTGCCATCCCAGTGAAACTCATCCCTTCTTAATGACAATTTGATTGGGTTTGGTTTCAACAATTACTGAGCCGAAGTATAAGTAAAGCATTGAGACAGGTCTCTTGTGAGATGTTAATTTCACATTGATAGCAGAGGGTCTCCACAAGGGGTACTGACTTGCGAACAATAATGTGAACTCAAATCAAATTAATCATGCTATCAAATATCAAGTAACACTATTTAGGGTATTTAAATCAAAAATTTTAACATATTTATGTTTAATGTAGGTTTTGAGTTTGTTTGGGGAAGAATATGAAATGTATGAGTATTAAATCTTCACACCTCCCCCATTTAGATTCTCATGAGCTGATATCCCACAGAGAGCACTAATTTATAGGTAGGTTTAGGTTGTCAGGCAGGTGATTCTGCTCCATTTCTCAACCCTCATTACAAATGGCGCAGGTTAGCAATATGTTTGTTTTAAATGTTGAGGTTGATTGAAGGGTCATTGGCCCTGTGTTGAATGACAGTGTTGAATGATCCGTAGAAGATCTGATTTCACATCTGACCTGTGTTGGCCTGGCAGAGAAGAGAACGAGCCAGCTGACAGTGAAATGTATGTGCATGTGTGCTGAGTGGTAAATACATGCTCGTTAATTGGTTTTCTGAAGCAAATTGTTGGAACTAACTTGGTTAACTCTTTTCAAAGGGAACTACACAAAGGTCAGATGTGATTGAGCGTACTGATTGGCATAAGTGTGGGTGTTTGTGTAACTGTACAGTGGTGATTTGATGCTGCTGGTGTATTAATACACCAAGCATGAATCCCTTGGTATGTTACCGGCTGACTATGGTATCTGAGCTGTAAGGAACTGATGTCGCAGTTTAACAGGCCCTCCTGCTTGTTGTTTACCACTGAACACACCAGTGTTTCAGTAGTATGAAGAAAGTCTGTAGATAATCAATTGTGGACCAGATTATCCAGTGACTGATATAGTCAGCAATGATCAGGGAACAGCAACATGCCTGGCCTGTCTCATAGACCCTGAACCACATTATTTTCCCTACTGCCAAGCCCTATCTGCAGAGCTAAAGCCCTAAATGAAGCAAGTCTAGATTTCCTCAGGTTCAGGATCTCTGGTCTCCCTGGGGCTCCTTTTCAATTTATTTGGATTTGTTTGTTATTATCAAGATTACATATATTCAGAGACTAAGTGTTAGTCTACAACATGCCATACACTGAGCTTGACCACCTTTAAGATCTAAAGAATAAGCTGATGATTGTGTTTCAGCCATACGTCTCTGTTTTCATGAGGCATGTAGCTCATGTATAGACTAATAATGTTGGCTTTTGGGAGACAATTTGCTGAAAATGTGGATACATTTGGCTACTGGACCATGTATGAGGTTCCAAATTGCATTTCATACAGATGTGAAATTAACTATAAATGTAATTACCTAATAGGTCTGCAGTACAGTAGGAAGTCTTTATTTCTTAAAATGAAGAGAATATCTTGGCATCATTTTTTTTATATCAAACCGCAATTGAATGAAATAAATCTTTATTTATTTCATTAATAGATAAATTAATCTTTATTTATTTCATTAATAGATAAATTAATCTTTATTTATTTCATTTTGATAGTATGAAAAGGATCTCAGAGCATCCATGATAGTATAGAAGGATCTCCAGTATCCCTTGATAGTATAGAAGGATCTTACGGTATCATGATAGTATAGAAGGATCTTTATTTATTTCATTAATAGATAAATTAATCTTTATTTATTTCATTAATAGATAAATTAATCTTTATTTATTTCATTAATAGATAAATTAATCTTTATTTATTTCATTAATAGATAAATTAATCTTTATTTATTTCATTAATAGATAAATTAATCTTTATTTATTTCATTAATAGATAAATTAATCTTTATTTATTTCATTAATAGATAAATTAATCTTTATTTATTTCATTAATAGATAAATTAATGCTTTATTTATTTCATTAATAGACATCAAATTAATCTTTATTTAGTAATAGATAAATTAATCTTTATTTATTTCATTAATAGATAAATCTTAATCTTTATTTATTTCATTAATAGATGATAAATTAATTCCTATTTATTTCATTAAATAAATAAATCTTTATTTATTTCATTAATAGATAGAAGTAATCTTTATTTATTTCATTAATAGATAAATTAATCTTTATTTATTTCATTGACAAAATGTCGGTCATTTATTAACTTAGTCTGTCACTCGTTATTTAGCCTGGTATTAATTGTTCATTGATGATGTTTCATCTGTTGCAGCTATGTCGATGTTCGAGGAGGGCGAGAAGGTGGCACAGGACTCAGATTCCCCACCTTGCAGCTTGCGTCGGGTCTGTGCCTTCAACTTCTCCCATACGGATACTCAACATTACGGCCAGGTAATCTCTATGCTACTTGAGGGATCCAGTGGCCTGTGACATTGAACAGTTCAGGGTATGTCAAGTACCAGTGTTGGTATGGAGGGTCCTGGGGATCTTCATTAGCCTGCTCTCATATTGTGGGTTTAAGAGGATCTCCAGGTCCATTTGCTGATGCTGGACAGTTCAGGGTGTGTAAGTACCCATGTTGTACTGGTCCCAGGGGATCTCCAGGACTTGATTGCACAGGAGATCTTAGCAGTACAGCTGTTGCATGTATCCCTACTCTATGGGAGTATGGATAGTCTCAGCACTCTCTCTGTGCAAGAGGGTTCTGTATTCCATGCTGATGATCAGGGACAGAAGGTCAGACATCCACAAGAGTTCTTGAATGTTGCCTTGGGTGCTCCTTGAGATGAGCTGGCAAGTAACTATCGTACTGGCCAAGTTAGGACTTCAGAATATTGCACTCCTATGAAATCTTTCACTAAACAAACTCAGTCCATGAAACTCATTTTGAAAAATGATTATTTTTTTGGATTGATATGTAAACACTTTGTCAAGAAGATAAAAACTACTTTAGATCTGTCAGCATTATATCTTAAACATTCAGGAGGTTGTTTGTTGAGATAAGACCACCATTTGTTTCCGATTACTGCAACAGTTTTTATATCACTGATAAAATGGATTCAACTAGCATATCAGAGAGAAGGGGGAGTTCTTTAATAACAACAAATATAAAATGTAAAGAAAACACTTGTGTTTTTCTTTCAAATTTCAAAATTGGCAAGATAGAAGTGATGTAAACATGCCTTCTAGGCCTCCAACAGACGTTATCAAAGGTCACATGACTCACTGGTGTCTGTGACAACAAGCTGCCAAAATGCGACTTACGTTACACGGAACATTTTCCGAGGCGGCCCCTGTGGTGCTCAATGCTACAAGGTCAAGTGATCCCATGGGAGAGCAACACTGGCCCCACTCTCCGGGGTCGTCAGTCACGCCCTTTTCCTCGACATTATTGACGTAGCATCTCAAGGGAGAAGAGGATGGGTGGGGTCAGATACGTTGGAGGCCGTCATTTGTGATGTATCTTTTTATGTTGTGAGGAGACCTTTGGGATCTGGTTGTGGTGAGAACATGGGTTGGCTACCTTAGCTCTTCTGTGTTCAGTTGATGATGTGGCATGGGTTCCATGGGATGGCTCAAAGTTAGTCATACAGAGTTGACTCCCTTACCTGGGCCAGGATCGATTGGTCACACTTTTGATTTCCAGATTTCTTCCAATAATGATTTTTTGTCTGTCAGTATGTATGTTTACTTATAAAAGTGGAAATGGTTTTGTCGCTTCTATTTATTAAATTCATTACTTTTTGGGGTTGTATTTAAGAATATTCAGGGGGAACAGGGGATAAAAATTTGTCCTACAGACTTGTGTACCTTCAGCAAGCCAGAAACCTGTGTTCATTGGTGCCAACCTTAGTTCACCCTTATTGCGTGTTTAGGTTTGTCGGCACCTCACCCTTGCTTATGGACCACCTCTGTGGTGTTGTGGTTAGAGCGTCAGCCCGGAGAGCGGAAGGTCGTGGGTTCGATCCCCGACCGCGTCATACCAAAAGACATTAAAATATGGTACTTGTTGGTCCCTGCCTGGCGCTTGGCATTAATGGGTACAACAAGGACTGGTCAGCTCGGAGTCAGTATAATGTGTCTGAGTGGGGTATTCATGCTTCACTGCGGCATGGTATCTCAGTGGGCTAGCATTATAAAACCAGCTAAAGTCTGGGCTAGTACAAGCAGCCGTTCATACACATACACACGCATGCACGTCGTCATATGAGTGAAATATTCTCAAGCCCGACGTTAAACCCAATTTCACCTCACCTCACCTCAACTCACCTGTATCTTGGAACGTGGTTTTCATGCTGCTGTATGATAGGACGTCGTCATATGAGCGAAATATTCTCCAGCGCGACGTTAAACCCAATTTCACCTCACCTCACCTCACCTCACCTGTATCTTGGAACGCGTGGTTTTCATGCTGCTGTATGATAGGACGTCGTCATATGAGCGAAATATTCTCCAGCGCGACGTTAAACCCAATTTCACCTCACCTCACCTCAACTCACCTGTATCTTGGAACGTGGTTTTCATGCTGCTGTATGATAGGACGTCGTCATATGAGCGAAATATTCTCCAGCGCGACGTTAAACCCAATTTCACCTCACCTCACCTCACCTCACCTCACCTCACCTCACCTCACCCTTGCTTATGGGTTTCAAGTGAGTGGTAAACCTCTGACACCTGTAAACCTTCGAGCCTTGCTCCCTCATGATATAAAGGAAATACTGTTCATAGTGGCATTAAACCCAACTCACTCACTAGAGGACTACCACCACATTGAAGCAGGTGCTTGCCACACAATCCGCCCAGCAGCTGAGCCTAAAGAAACCTTTCATGCCACTTGTGATCTTTTGATTGTGTGATGGGTGTTACGTGGGTCTCGGCTCTACACATACCACCTGTGTTGTTGCTGCATGTTCTCCAGGCTTATCATGCTGAGTAAAACAAGGTTTTTGTGAGAAACAAAGCCACCCTATTGCTCTGGTTGTTGTACCCTCCTGACAGTCACACAGAACAGCCACGGTAGTCTGAAACCTGGACTCTTGGAGCTGGGAGTTTGGGCCATTTTCCAAAATAAGAAACAGGCTCATCTTGGAATGACTTCATCTTTTAATTCTGTAAGAATTTAATATGAAATCTGTTTGTTTGTATTTCCTGTATATCATTTGTTTCCCTTTGTATTTGGGCATTGGGTTGGCCTAGTGGTTACAGCGTTCCGCTCATTACACTTAAGGCCCGGGTTCGACTCCCCACATGGGTACAATGTAAAGCCTATTTCTGGTGTCCTCTGCTGTGATATTGCTGGAATATTGCTAAAAGCAGCGTAAAACCCTATTCACTCACTCACTCACTCTATTAGTTACATACTTTCTTGTCAAATTGTCCTCTGTTCATTTTAATATGATGGTGTTAAATATGTTAACCAATTCATCAGACTGAAGACTTGTATTTGATTAGGATCATTTAGTGAAACAGAGTCTATAAATGTTGCCCCTGGGCATTGGGCAACTCCCTCACTAACTGTCTGGTGAAACTGGGTTGTCATGACCCAGCATTTGTTTAAAAAAAAAGCTTATCAATTGTTTTACTCAAAAGCAGCAAAAGAACATGTGATTCTTTTGTATGACTGTCTATCTTGACAAATTGACTATAGTTACACAAAAGAAGTGAGCGTTCTTTCCTCCTTTGGAGTGGTATAAATTGTTAAATTGTTTATAAACTTCTGTAATTGTTGCTTACACACAACCTCCTGTAAGTGCACCTCAATAAAATCACTCAGTTCAACACAGAAGGGAAAGCAAATCACCAACAAATGACAGTGTTATCGCCATGCTGCAGGGTCTGTGCGGAGTCTGCATGTCATGATGCCTCTGATTATATAAGCTACAGGGCCAGTGGTTGTAGGTCTCGTCCCAGCCATGCAGATTGTTTTCGGATTCATCCGGGTTTGTAGGCCGACATTAAGTAATATGAGAGCAAGGATGGATCAGGAGGTATTAGGTAATGTGATTTTAAGGTCTCTGTTTTCCTGAGATAAGAACTCTCCATCGCTCAGAGGGAAATTCAAAGAGCAGAGCTTGTGCAGTTGTAGATTTGGTTGTAAGATAATCTCATCCATCAAACCGATTTGGACATGACTTTGGGAGGAAATGCGTGTTGGATCTTCCAAGATGTTCAGGGTTTTTTTGTTTCAAGATGTCCAAATGCATAGATTGATCATGGCTCTGAACCTTTAGTAGCACTCTTGCAGGTTTTTGAAACTTGTTTAATTGCATGCATATTAAAAATACTAAAGTAGCCTGAGAGTAATGGCCCAATGATGAATCTGAAGGTTACTGTTTTATGATGTATTGTCATTTGACCTGTCAGTAGGCTTGAACATGACAAAGTGTTATTGCTGTAACACGTAGATTGTGCAAAAAAAAATTATTCTTGACACTGTTGCCCGTTTATTTAAAATATTCAAAAGTTCTTCGCGGTAGTTTAATTGGAAATGCAAAATTTTGGGCATTCCCTTGAGGTTAGCAGTTTGTCAAATCTATTGGTCATATTTTATGCTCAAGGGGACAAATTTCACAGTTTTGCTTTTTTGATGTGTATTTTATTCCAGGGAGCATCAGGTCATAGTTTAGGCAGATCAAATGTCTTTTTGGCTGTTGACGATGACGCGACAGATTGAATTTGAAAGGCCAAGCTTGTGCACATGCGTGACTCACAAGTGTACATTTCATTGTCTTTGTTGAGAATGACTGATGAGTTTTAAGTTGAATCTCACTTGTTTACTTTTCACAAAATTGATTGATTTGGAGTGAAATTAGTGTTGCCATGGTAACCATGAAGACTTTAATACAATTTTGGTAATAAATTTCAGACTTAAACATTTCTTTAATATCATTAGGCCCTGTCTTTGTTTCATCAGCCAAGTCATGTTTTGTGCAATGGCTGACATCAGTGGCAACAATTGTCTATAACTCCAGATTATTTCACTGGAGACCGCTGTTGATGAAATCAAATGTGGTCAGTGGCATAAAATTATGCTGTTGTTGAATAATGGAAGAAATACGACCCCACTGCTTAGTCACTGTGAAACTAAAAATGGACGCTTCATAATGTCATTTGCAACTGAACACTTGAAAAATTACTGGGGACAATTGAATTAATTCTATTGCCATTGATTAACGGAGAAACGCTCAGGTTTCAAGAAATAGTAAGAACTTGCCTCAATACAGTTTCATTATTCCAGTTTCTGGTTTCCATGGTGTAAAGTGAAGGGTAACGTGATGGATGATAGAATTTCCAATGTTTATGTATCAATTGAGATTCTTTTTACATTTGGCACTGTAAAACATTAAACATAACTCACTCACTACTGTTTGCCATAGTTTATGTACTGTGTGGGTTGATTTGGCTCGAATTTAACAAAACCTTCCTGTATTTCAGGCTCCCCTGGCAATCAGTGGGGAACACCAACGCCATTACCCATTCCAAAGTTAGTGATGTTCGGTCAGCCTCTCACAGAACAGATTCCACCAAAGTCTTTCTGGCAGAGCCAGTTCGGACAGGACAGAGCAGGGTTTATTCAGTTCAACTTCAGTCTTTCTGCAACAGCCATATTGGGTGTGTATGGAAGACGGAGTGCCCCACCCACCCACATCCAGTATGACTTCATGAAGAGATTGGAAGGCAACCGAGTTCAATCAACAAGGTCAAAAAGGGCTTTGTCAAAGGTCAGCATGAAAGCAAAGTGATATGTTTCCTAGTCTTCAGATGTTAGAATATTTCATGAGATGCTTTGGGAAACACAATATTTGTCATTTTTGGTCCTCACTGTAACCTGTTTTGGACTGTTATGACCTTTTATCCTTATGATCCCTGTTGTGACCTATGACCCCTGTTGCAGATGAATGCAGGCAGGATGAGGCTGGTGGAGTTCTTGACCTCTGGAGATTGGTACCTTGGCATCTACAATGACAATGATGAACCACAGACTGTCACACTGGAAGCTGACAACATCAGTAAGTTCCAGTTAAACTGTTCCAAATTTCCAGTTAAACTGTCCGGAGTTTCCAGAACTTGCCCAAACAAGAATGTGGATTGGGTGGTCAGTAGCGAGTTGTGCTTTATCAATGACCTGTCGTGAGGCACAACTCTCTGATGCTTGGAACCGCCTCCGTGGTGTAGTGGTTAGAGCGTCCGCCTGGAGAGCGGAAGGTCGCGGGTTCGATCCCCGACCGCATCATATCCAAAGACATTAAAATATGGTACTTGTTGGTCCCTGCCTGGCACTCGGCATTAATGGGTACAACAAGGACTGGTCGGCTTGGAGTCAGTATAATGTGTCTGAGTGGGGTATTCATGCTTCACTACGGCATGGTATCTCAGTGGGCTAGCACTATAAAACCAGCTTCAGTCTGGACTAGTACAAGCAGCCGCACCTACACATACACCCGCATGCACGTTGTCATATGAGCGAAATATTCTCCAACGCGACGTTAAACCCAATTTCACCTCACCTCACCTCACTTCAGCACACCACACCTCACCTCACCTCACCTCACCTCACCTCATCTGATGCTTGGAACGTGGTTTTCATGCTGCTGTATGGTAAGACCAATTCCAGTTTTGTCAGGTGCTGATGTATCTGCCAAACAATTGGCTGGTCAAAACTTGCCCAAATAATGGTAGTTATTTGAAACCATCAGATGTTGTTAAATGTCTTTAGAGTAGCAATGTGCTGTATGTAATGGGAATGAAGTAACTGTCACAGAATGTTACACAGACCAAATCTAGACTTGGTGTTAGATTATTCCATATGTTCACAGTTTTGACAAAAGCCGAAAAACATTTACCAAAATTCCAACACTTGCTCTTCTGTGAGCTATATACTAGCGACATACAGTCATTCAGTGAGTATGTTTTACAACACTTTTAGCTATACTGGACTATATCACAATGGGTGGCCCAACTAATGGGCTTCACACATTGTGTGGAATCAAACCTGGTGCTTCAGCCTGATGAGTGAATGCTTTAACCACTGGACTACCCCACTGTTCTTAAAGTCATTAACAAAGTGGCAGATCAGTTAATGTTACTTTTGCGTCTGTTACAACATGAAACTCTGTAATGTCTGTCTACCAAGATAAAGTCCGAGCATTATTGGCTGGTAAATGTGTGTCTGCTGTCAAATATGTGAGTATTCAAATAGCAAGAAATGTCTTATCCTTCTTAGCTTCTGCATCATATTTGAAATTACCAATGTTCGAGCCATATAAGTAAAGTGTCTTGCTATGTTATCGGTCCCAGTGGCAATTAGACTGGCCAGTTTCCACATTGACATTTGGAGAGCGAGACTGTCGATGGCAAGTGTGGATTTTATGGTCATTTCTGGCAGTGGCTAGTCTTTCAGAGGCACTTATATCTATGTCTCATCTAGAAGTGTGATTTGTACAAATGTAACCTCGCCTGAGTATACAGACGACTTTTACTGATGTTCTTATCGGCCAGACTAGTTGATATTATCAGATGGGCATTAATTGTCAGGGTGGTACTTCCAGACATCTCCAACCTACACTCCTTCGGCAGTCTTCATCTCAACTGAATGTCAGTTGTCTGGACATTATTATGTTAACATTTAGGTGACAAAAATGTCTGTCTGGCAAAGTTTTGTCATTTATTAATTGTTTAAGAATTGTTATTTTTTCTGATTTTCAGGAATGCAAAGTGGTTGTCCTGGTGATTGCCATGGTAATGGACGTTGTGTTGGTGGCAGGTGTCAGTGTTTTCCCGGTTACCAAGGAGAAGCCTGTGCTGAAAGTGAGTTTGGCAAATTATTTTAAAAAGTGCTAGATGGCAAACTTATAACTGAGAGGTCAGGTAAATCTTAATTAGGGCTATGATGAATACACACTTGCTCTCTCCTGCCCACCTCTCTCTCACACAGCATTAGGGATATTGATGAATACACACTTAAAACCCAACCTCACTCACTCACTCTCTCTCACAGCATGATCATCATCACAGTAAGTATGATGAGTATAATCACCATTATTCTGGCATTTGTCAGCACATTGTCCAGGGTTTTACACAGACTTGGAGTCATGGTGACTCACAATATGTATTTTTGGGAGTAATTTTCAATATTTGGGAGTCATGAAAATTGTAATATTTCTTTGTGTTTATCATTCTCAGTATGTAACTGTGTATGTCACACCACGTACCAAATGAAACTACAGCATAGTTCAGTTCACACAGCCTGGATTACTGTCTCCTCTGAGCTCTCTGGAACAATCTGACAGCTCTGTAAAAGTCAAACTATCATCGAACAATATCAATTTTTGCTTATCAAATTGATTTTTATTGAACTGAATTGTAAGGCCACCTATAAAACTTGCGTCAAGTTTGAGTATTTTGAGAGTCATTTACAAAATTGTTGCGTCAAATACGCAGGAATCACGCGTCATGTAAAACCCTGATTGTCAGAGGGGGAAGTATCTTACATAATCATCTCCTCCCCTTTTTCTCTCTCACCAGACAGGAACAACTTTCCTTACTTAATAAATTAGGCAGCTCACTATTCTTTTTTTGTCAAAATTGAAAAAAAGCATTACAACTTCTTTGCACATTATTAGGCTGAGCCAGGTCTTTCAACAAGCAGTTAAATTAGATTAGGCTATGATTTTGTCCCCCTTGATGGTGCCGCAGTGAATACCCCTACCTCTAACACTGCACGCAAAATTCATCATACCACAAATTAAATAATGTGTGTTTGATCACTTACTGTCAGTTGTGCCTCTGGATTGCTAAGCAAATAAACACAGGCCCATTGTAAGTGATACAAATGGTTATCAAAGCCTGGACAACTCAACTTTGGGGAATTCCAATGAGCGATGTTATTAATGGCCCAACTTGAAGGAGGAATGGAGCAAACAGATATTATTCAGAATGGCTGACTCACCGTGCCACTGTCCTCTAATTATTCCACTGTCCCCATCGTGTCTGCAAGGACGTCCATCCAAGGATGGACGTCCTCTCTCACACACGGTAATTCATTGTCGGTATAATCCGCCAACTTTATGGTGTCGAGACAGGATGGTAATGAGGTTAAAACTCATATTTTCTTGTAAAATTTATCATTAACCTCGACGGGGAGACAGGATTATCATGGCTGACACCACTGTGGGGTTGCAGATACAGGACACGGAACACAGAGCACAAATAAATGCCTTTTTCCACGAGATCAACTCCAAAACTGATCGGATTCGTAATTGGTTTAAGCGATGGAATTGACATCACAGGAAATGCTGGACAAAACGTGAAAACAAATGCATTTTTTGGCAGACGGCCCAGAAACCTGTGGGGTTTTCAGCCCCTTGAACTGTCGAAATGAGACTTG
This sequence comes from Haliotis rubra, assembly GCF_003918875.1. Lineage (NCBI taxonomy): Eukaryota > Metazoa > Mollusca > Gastropoda > Lepetellida > Haliotidae > Haliotis > Haliotis rubra. The sequence goes on along the minus strand of NW_025766980.1, from coordinate 2,450,955 downwards.
CTTGGGCATCTGTGACAAATTCAAAATAAATGACATTTGTCCAGAAGAATGCTCTGAAACTTTGTTAGTGTAGCTATTGTGTCTGTTGATGATGGCCGCTAACAGTTGGCTGCCCCCAAGTTGGTCCAGGATCTCCTGGAAGAATTACGAAGAACGAGCTGACGCGCTCAGATTAATCAAAGTGTCACCAAGAGGTATTAGACCTTTAGAATCAAAAGCCAGAATTAAGTGAAACTTCCTCCTAGATCCATCTCTTTCCTCCCTCTCTCTGCTTCTCGGAACGGCAATAACGGCACAAGCAAGGGGCATGTGAAGCCATTGTTCAGGCATAGATGATTCAGTCAGCAGGACTCGCTCTCACCATTTCTCCAATTGAAAATTGCATCCGAAATTGAAACATTTTCCTTTCACTTGTCTAGCATCAAGGCAAAAAGTTTCCTCAAGCTTTCAAACGTGTTCCTCGCCCATTCACACCTTAATCAATGGCAGCCACTAACGTCAAAAATACATTTGAACATTGAAATTGAACTAGTCTCTCTGTCTCTCCAAACATTGGTGTATTTCACTGACTTGATGCAGATAATGGTATGAATTACATAATAGTAATGACCATTGAAAAATAAATATTGTCTTTTATTCAAATTGAATTTAAATAATCTAAACATACCGTTGTCACGGAGGTGGATCGTGGCTTTCGAAAGAAGTCAAGCTAGTTTGTTTTCATTTCCTGTTTTTCCGGGGATTGGGAGTTTTAGGTGGTATTGTATGTCTCCTGTGTCTTTGAGGGGTAGGAACTGTTTTTTGAAACCTCGGAAAAAATTAGTAGTTTTTTCACTGGTGAAATGGAGAAGGGTTTTGTGTCCCATTTCAATCAATTTAATCATCACAAAACGTCTGGACTTCATTTTCCTCAATTTCCAAGTATCAACATATCATAGCTTCACTTTGGAAACTTGATTATTTCGAGAATTTTAGATAACCAAGAGATGAATTTTCAGTAAAAAAATTGTCATTCCAAAATGAAATTGTCTCATTTAGGGAATCCGTCCCAATTTCCCCCCGATAACATCACGGGCATCCCCAAATCCCCTGTGACCACTCATGTTCAAAGGCCATATTCAGTCAGTCAAATTATTATTTTCAAATGTCAAAAAATCAATATGGCAGTCTAATTGTTTGTGAGAAGGACCTTAGGCACAACAGCCCCTCCGTGATATTTTCCTATTATGGGGTCGCGCCACTGCAGCGAGAAATACCCCTGTGTCGTCAAACGAACAAAGCCCACAGTCGGAATGTTACCATTCCTTGCAGACCTGCGACTGTCTTGTATGAAGACAAAAGGACCTGTACTAATCAAATATCGGCACTTCTGTTTCTCTTTCATGGACATTGACGACATTTACAATGAATAAAGGAAGTCCATTTCCTCATTTGTTGTTGTAATTGGGAGCGCGTCACTTTCGTTTCTAACATTTGCAAACTTTGGGGTCAAATTATATGCTATTGTCTGTTGATTAACTGACTACCCAACCCCATTGATAGAGAAACACGAAATGAAATGTAAACAGTTGTTCGTGGAAGGAATTAATATCAATATTTGGAAAATTATGCCCATTGTTTCACGTGTCATCGTACGTTTGGTTAGATCATATGCCAGCACAGATAAGTTGACAGAATAATATCGTTGTCACATGGGTGTCAAGTTTGCAAAATAAAGAGATGGACATTGCATAATACAAGAAAATTCTCTTTTTGTTTAAAATGAAGAAAAAATTATGTTACCTTCAATTTTGATTATTTATTTGAATAGTTTCTGTCATATGGGTCAACATTAAATACAACTTTAGCCTCTGCAAACAGATTGTGTGTAGGGATGGTGGCTGTATACAGTGGTAGGTGGCCATTTTGAATGTGCCAAGATTTCATACCAGTGTTTTGTGGGTGGTAATATTTCTGAGAGTGTCTTGTTGTCAACCATTGGGTTGTCAAGATTCTGTTAGTAACAGCCTGTTGTGTTACAGTGGATCACACTGCCAGTCAGGGTTTACCTGTTTCAATCCACGTTTTCCATCATGTAGGTTTCAAGTTTTGCAAAAAAGGCAAACACATTTTGTGGCTAACAACTATAGTTTTGTAATATTGTAACTCTATTTTGTTCTGTTTACCACAAGAAGGTGCAAGTTATAGCCCTGAATCATCACATGCGAGAGATAGAGAAGTTGTTATCCATAAAAGTCTTCCAGCTTCTTAATGCCCTTTGGAGACTTCTTTTTAAAATTTTGTTTTTGATTTCAGAAAAATGTCCAATTCTGTGCAGCGGCAATGGTTTGTATGCTCATGGTGTGTGCAAGTGCCACATGAACTGGAAGGGAAGAGAATGCGAGTATCGAGAAAATGAATGCCAAGTCCCCAACTGTAACGGAAATGGACATTGTATCAACGGACAGTGCGTCTGCTTCCAAGGGTTCCAAGGACCAGATTGTGGCATTGGTAAGTTCTGTTATTGTCATACCTTTCACCCACACTGGATCAATGGAAGATCCACCCATATGTTGCAACATTATTGGCAGCATGTTCCATTCATTGTTCAGGGGTATGCCTGATGTCATGAAATGGCAAACTAAAGGAAGTGAGTTGTCTTGCCTCGGGGATTATTGGGAGACCTGGCTTGAAAACCACTGGGATTAGTATTGAGATATGAGACTTGTGAATTGTCCCCTAAAAGTATTGAGGAATACAAGATACCAGCATGTAGAAAATTCTTCTTTTAATGTTTCTATGACAATTTCTTTTCTGTCACAGAATTCCCTGAAAGAAATACACTGACAAAACTTTCTCAGTACTTGTTGAAAGAAAGCCAATAAATATAATGGAATATTGTCAGCAAAGAAACTGTTATCTACAAAAAGAAGGAAAAAAAGTAATTTCATTTTGATTATTTTCTTCTCCAAACTTAATACGAAAACCAACTGTCATGGTTGGTCTTTGAATTAGATTCATTTCAAGTAAGGGTAGTGCAGTAAAACATTTCCAGCTAATGCCAAAATGGGATTAGTTCAGAACAACACAATATTGTTAGCTGATGGTGACTGAACCTTGTCTGTGACAGATAGGAATGGTCAGGAAAAATTAGTTTCTTTCTCTAGAACTCTGTAAGAGTGTCTTCTTTCTTCTGTAGAGATCACTGTGGTAGAAAATATATTACCTTGCTTAGTAAATGCTTCTATAGTTAAAGGAAAGACAAAGAGGAATCGTTTGTAAAACTGGAAGTATATACTGACTGTAACATGTCGTTATTATCAGCACCAGTTTGTTGTGTTTATAACATGTAAATATTGAGTGAGTGAGTGAGGGGGTTTACAGCAGCTTCAAACAGTACTCCAGTTATATCACAGCGTGTCAGCTTAGCTTGGGAGGAAAGCCTGATGTGATGCTGGTCTCTGAGGTTCACCATTTGGTGGAACCCATGAGCATGGGAATGATGCTGACACATATTTGGTGCCAACCAAGATTCGAAACCACGTCATACGTGTTTCATCAGGGTTCAGTGTGGCCAAGGGACGCAACTCTGTACGGTGACTTGCAGCTCCTGAGACAATGGGCCACCCTTGCCCCTGTAACATGTTGAGTGTTTGGTTTGTTAAGTAAACTGAAAAAGGAATCGACTGGTGATAACAGAATTATAACGTGCAATCCAATGTTTCATATGTATACATGTATCCTTTAATTTCATCACACGTTTAATAATTAATTTCTTTTTTCTTATTTTCTGCTGTTGTGCTTTTCCAACTTGATGTAACATATATGATTTCATATCTCAAAACTAAACCATCACAAAGTTCTTGTGAAATCTCTTCACTGATGGCTGGTGGATGTGTTTCTTAATGATGTATATTCTGTGATGGTTTGGTTTCTGAGACTGTCATGTCTATGGAGAACTGATGTGATGTTGATATGGTCGTCAGATGTGTTATAGGTCCAAGAATGTGGAAAAGGTTCATCGCAATGAGATACTCCCAAAGTATTCCTCTCTTGACAATTTCTTGAGCTTACCTTCCCCACCCACCTTCTTCACCATCTGTTATTGCCCTCTCCTACCTCTTCCCTGGGCCACCCCAGTTTCCACCCACCCAACACAGCTCCTCCTACCCTCTTCCTCCCACCCTCTTCCTGCAAAGCTCTGGTGAAGAAGTCCTATAAAGACACTACATTCATAGACCACTCCCTCAGTTAACACTCTTCTAATTAGCATCGGGGCGGTGGGGTAGCCTAATGGTTAAACCGTTGGCTCGTCACGCCGAAGACCCGGGTTCGAATCCCCACATGGGCACATTGTGTGAAGCCCATTTCTGGTGTCCCCCGCCGTGATGTTGCTGGAATATTGCTAAAAGCGGCGTAAAACCAAACTCAGTCGGTCAGTCTAATTAGCATCAATCTAACATTCCAAATTTTATGAATAACCATGACAATTTTCATAAATGTTTCTACTAAGGGAATGCTTAAATGTTAAATATATTAACAATAAACGTGGACAACACATGTCTGAACATTCTACAATGTTAACAATGTTATGAAATAGGGCTTGATAATTAACTAATCAGCATTAATGAAACAGGCAACTGCCATTTTGGCTGCCATCTCACGATGACGGCAAGCTGTTCAAAAAGACATCAAGGGGTAGTTTAGTTTAACCATGTTTTCCAACACACATCTGGAACTGCAATGCCAGAATGTTTTTTCTTCCCCAAGTATGTAAACAAATGGGGCAGGGGGACTGTGTGTTTAGATTCCACCTCATGCTATTGGTTGGTCCCCCAAAATACTCAGCTGCGTGTCCCAAGCTGAACTCCTGCCGCTCAGTGCCAGGAGAAAGCAGATGGCGACAATGCCTTGCCATACATTGCTGTTAACATAAAATATCTAATATAGCACACAGATGTTCAGAGTAAAATATTGATTGAATGCAAAATGGAAAAATTATCACCCTGTTGCTTTAGAAAATTTGGAGTGAAAAAATGGCTGTGTAGGCTAGAAACTCTAATTCTGTATTTCAAAAGATAAATTTGTGGCACTCAGCTACCCTGAAGGCAGTTGACGAATAACGTAAGCGAATCAACATGCTGTGTGACTGATCATGATCGGAAATAGATCTTAGAAAAAGGAAGTTTTTTGTACAGGCTCACGGTGAATGATTTGTCAGAGTTACCTCCCCTTCACAAGTTATGAATCACTTCAAGTCTTTTTTCACGCCAACACTGGTTTCCTTCAGTGTGAAAAATTGGGGAATGATGAAGCAATGTGACCAGTCAGAAAATTTGTCCTGTTGCGTATGGAAATGGAAGAGTAAAAAATGGGAAATATTCCCAAAAAAAACAACCAAATTTGCATTTGAAATGGAATTTTGCTGCTGATTTAAAATACTATTAAAACAGCTGAAGATTGATACAAAATGGCCTTCGAGCGGAGTTGATTTGGGTAGAGATGAGATTTGTATAGTGTGATATGTGTGGTGGTGGGAATAAGGTGTTTTACAACGTGTTTGTTTATCAATTTATTTCTAGGCTGTTTTTGTTATCTCAATTTATATCATAGATATGATATCAGCTGCTTGTTTTAGAGTTGAGTCACAGACAAGTGGTAATTGTGTTCCACATATCTTGTAGCACTCTGACAGTGAGCATCACATCATTTCTGTTCAGACCAACTTGATCAGATTGAGAGAGGGTGTCATGTTACTGTTTTTGTACAGTATGACAAAATATACTAGCTTCTGCATAGAAAAATGGCTCCGAAAAGATTCTTTGCGAACAGATAATTCTGTATAATTTCACACATAATTCAGTGTGTGTTCACATTATTCAGTTTATTCTCCGAATTCTGTGGTGTAATTACACGAGCCGAAGCTTTTTTATCCTAATAAATGTTGCAATGAATGTTTGTTGTAACAGACTGAGGTAATATGAGCCACAGTGCAATCTGATCAAGTCTGGAGAATATAATGAATAAGACTGTGCAAGAAGTTGTCCATATGAGATAAAAATCTTTTAAATGGGTAAAAAGTGAATTACATTAAGAGATGTCCTTATGAAAATATGCAGTATGAAATTTCAAGAAAAATATTATGAATAATAATGTCAACAAAAAGGGTGAAATTCTTTAGGACATATTGGCCATTTTACATCAGAGCTTAAATTTATAGTTTTAGATATTATATTTCAAAAGTGATTTATGTAAGAGCGCTTTGACAAGTCAGGTTAAAGTTTGGAGTAGCACTATGGTTTCTAAAATGTGAGTAGCGAAATGATGGTTGTCATCTTGCATCCGAGAACCTCTTGCACATGTCTCTATGTTGTACAGTGTATTTCTGTATAAGTCTCTGTGTTAGTGTGCTTGCTTTCATCTGTGCACTCTTTCTGTTGCTTTCTCAGTTGACTGTGTTATGTCCAATTGCTCTGGTAACGGGGTGTGCATCCACGGCCAGTGTATGTGTTTCAAGGGCTATAGAGGGAATGCGTGTAGCGTACCCGACAAAATAAATGTGACGCAAATATGCGCTAAAGACTGCTCAAGCCATGGAGTGTACGATGTGGAGACCCATCGCTGCATATGCGAGCGCCATTTCACAGGCGAGGACTGTGAAACAGGTAATGCATCTTGGGAAGGAATGCCATTTAAATCGAATGTAATCATTCATAATCGGCTTTTGCCACCAGCTTCACCTGTAGCCTCTAACCCATTCTGTAGCACTAACGTTCAATTACTACTACCACTTGTAATGCAAGGAGGAGCCATGATTAATAGCGTGGCAGTCAAAGAGGTGTCCACAATGCATCAAAACTGTCGGCCATTGCTACAAAACTGTCCCCAGTTCACACTGTGTGGTTTGCCCATGCTTTGAACTTCCAACCCTCTCGTATCTACAATTGAGCAGGACTGCAATGGAATCGCATTTGGTGAATTTAATTACACTGTGTTCTCTTTCGTCCAACTTTAAGCTCATGTATCATGTGACAGGCCATAAATGACTTGCTACTATCACTGTTGATCTGTTGGATATGAAAGTTACGACACTCTAATCAGCATGACGCCAGTTAAACTCATGTATGTTTCGTTACATTTTTGGGAAGTATAATTAATGTTCTTGTTGCCGCATGAACCATGTTTTCTTGTGTTAGTGTTTTTTGTTGTTATGTTTTTTACTTCCATCGCATGTAAATAAATGCCACTTGTCACATCTGACACTCACAAATGTCTGTTGTCCGAATGTTTAACAGAGCGCTAATTTTATTTGACATGTTGATAAGGGTTATTCTTTAGGGAATAATTGCAGGGCGTAGTTTCATTAATCCATTCAGATGAGTGGGATCAAAGGGAGATAACTGCTTGTCAGAGACAGATCACCCGGAATGGACAAGGGATTTGCAACTTGAGAACTTTTAACATAATCATGAGAGGTCACTTTCTGTTGACTGGATCACCCATCACTCCTAATGTGAACAGTAGACTGGTCCTAATGAATTGGTGGGTCAGTTCTATTATGAGATAGGGTGGGTGGCAGGGGGGTGTTGGTCAGCATATTCTGAGTGTTTATATATTCATATATATTGTCTTCTGCTTATAATATATTTTGTCAGTATCTCTTTTAGCATGAATCATACTATTGATATGATCTCAGTTCCATATGTGCACAATTCAAAATGAAACACATACAGAATATGATTTTGTAACATTTGATAACAATGACAACTTTGTTTAACATGAATATGTCCTTTAGGTTACCATGTGGCTTAAATGGAAACATGATAGTTAATTCAATCATTGCTAAATGCCATTTTCTGGTGTTCTTTTGCAAGGAACAGTTTGCCATATATGTGAAGCCATTTCAGTCAGGACGAGAAGGATGTGTTCTGTCACAGCTTGGAGCATGGTTGCTATAGCTCTGACAGAGGGTTGCCATCCAGCAACACAATGAGAGCATTAGACACTGGCATCATGTCCTGATATTCTCTGTGTTTTGTTATCAAACAAGCCCTGAATGGCACATAAGTTGCCCGGATTTTGCACCGTTACCATCGGTCTGTGGAAAATAAACATTGTACAACGTGCAGCCTTGCTGTGTTAATTATCAGCTGTTGAAATTGATAATTGATCAGTTACATCCCTTGTTGCTGGTTTCCAGAAGGCTTGGCTTTCCAAGCACAGTGGGTAATCCTTGGTACAACAAACAAGTATGGGTGTGATGTACCAGCCTATTGTATAATGGCTAACAAAGGTTGAAACACACAATTAACTTGGAATGCTTGACAGCTCGTTGGCTGGTTTATTAATTTCAGCATGATTTTATGGTTTTCATGATTTGATATTCATTGTTTTGTGGTGAAGCATTTGTTTCATATTAAATTGTTTACTAAAACAGTTTGTAATTTGCCATGTTTATGCTTCATGGAAATTCTGTAAGAATTTATGTGTACAGTTGTAAAATCTTACTTTAAACCCTTTCTAAATGACACCTATTCAAAGGTTTATTCTGTTGTTAGAAATACCTTGAAATAGTTCTAATTTTGAATTATGCATTTGACATCATCAAACTTTGTTTACAAAGTCTGACTCTTTCACTTTCTGTGTAAATCTGAACAACAATCACAGTATTTTTAAGAGAAGAATTTGTACTAAATGAACTCATGTGTGCTTGAGAGATGATGTACAATTTCTGATAAAGTAAATATTTCCTCTTCAATGCGTTAACATATTTGTAATTGATTTTCAATAAAAGCCACACTAACTATTGAGAACCTGTTGTGAATCCTTCGCCCTGACTGTCTCGATGCTGGTTCAGTAATAGTGCCCTACACCCACACTGCCTGGCTATTTCACCTACTCAATACCTTGGTCGTTGTGTTGGGGCTGCTAGTTAGCCATATTTACTTTTTGTTTGCAGAAATTTGTCGACTTGAGTGCTTTCATGGCTTCTGCAAAAATCAGCGATGTGAGTGTGACGAGGGTTTTACTGGTGCCCTCTGTGATCAGCTTAAATGCGACCATCGATGTGAATTGCACGGATACTGCAACAATGGGACCTGCACATGCCAGAATGGTTGGAATGGAAAGCACTGCACAATTGGTGAGAAGGGAGATAATTCTTTGGCAAGGGGAGATAATGCTGTTCTAATTGGTCAATAATATTTGAGAATAGATGCATTGAATTTAAGAGTTAATAGATATGAAATGTAGTATTTTTTCATTTTTTTTAGATATGGTGTGTTTTTTTAATGAATTGGAAAACATGTACTACAAAATTGAAATCTATCATTTCGCCTCTCTTATTAATATATTTTTGGGCATTATTATAAAAAGTATTTAATCATTCTTCAGATCAGCAAATTAATTTCTTTAGCTAAACTATAAACTTTAATGCATGCTGTACATGGACATTTGTCAAAAATACAGTGCGAAAAGCAATGCAGTTAACTTTGTTTATAACAATCAAGGACTAATAATTCTGGTTTATATAACTGTAATTTGATATACACAAGGAAAACAGTTGGTTACTGTGTATGGTTAATTCATTGTTAGCATGTTCTTATCATATATAGTTTACTGCATATGTAAATTTTTGGGAAGGCAGTATTGAAGTAGGTTTTTGCTGATGTTTAAATCTCACCTCCTGTTGAGTTGACCTTTGTTTTGGCGAATGGCTTTGAGGTCACACAATAAAGGTAACGATAGGGACCTTTTCTCCTGACATTTTGTAACTATTATGGGATATTATTCTCAGGCCGCTCATAATTGCACACTTTGAATATAGACTGTGAAATTGATCCAATTACATGGAGATGAATGGCAAAATGAACAACGGAATCGTGTCAGGCGGTCATGTGATAGGAAATTGATTTGTGCTGTTTTAATTGCGCTGTTATAAAACAGTTCCAGCTATTATTTACTGGGAAATATTGCATTGGGGTCTTACAGAATCGGAAATCTATGTTTTATGATGGGATTAAATTTTACATTTCTCTGCAAATGGGAAATAAGAGTAATGTTGCAGTCATAAAGAAAATATTGAGAATTCTATCCTTGCAGCAACAAACCAACGTAATAGCACTTCCTCTCATGGGAAATGTTTTCCAACAGACTCTTTTTGCATCTGGGTATTTACAATGAGGAGATTACTCCCAAGGAAGCTATACCGTGTGTTTGAAATTTCAACCATTTATCTGATGTAGAATTGATTCTTAAAGCTTTTTGACTGGCTGTTCAAAGTATGAATAATTACGTTATCATACAGAGGAAAGTGCTGGATACGTCTTGTATTGCCCGTCAGAAATTGTCTGAAGAAATGTATGAAGACGTGAAATATATAAGATGAAGAAGGTGATTGCTTCAGTGAACAGAGTAATAATAGAAGTAATTTGAACTCTTAGATTATACCACTCAACTTTTGATAAGGACCACACCTTTTGATAAAATTCTTAGTGAATGTTGACCTGTAATGGCAAAACTGTGAACTATTAGTTTGAAGTAAAGGTATTGTTTAGTTTGGTTAATTGTAAATTGTACATATTTCATTATTTTAGAAGTGAGAACGCAGAATCTCTTCCTGAAACTGAAAATTCGCTGCAGTATTGCTGACGATTAAAAATGTGATGTGAAATGCAATTTTTTCATCAAATCTGTTTTTAGTGTTTTTGAGTGAGATTAGCATTAATTTTTAAACATGAAAATGTACTTAAAGGGATAAATGTAAAGATGAAACACTATATGACACAAACACGGAGTGCTCTGCTGCTGTCATAAGACATAATGTGTTACATTGAAGGGACAAAAACTGTCCACATCATTGCACGAAACACTGATTTGATGAATTTAGGTATCAAAGGAAGATTTAAAAGAAGTGGCTTTGTTTGATGGGAGTGATTGGCAGGTGTCATCGTGTGACCATATAAGGAAGCTGATCCAATAACTTGTCAATTACACTTGGCACGCCATTTACGTTTCCCAATCTGTCCAGCTGAATGGGTTGGTATCGTGAAGCCTTCGATGCATTCAGGTTTACTTTCAGTCCATTTAATCATGATATGCTGGTTAAAGACAAAAACTTTAAACTTGAAAGAGATAAAACGGCTTGAAGTTATTGAATTATTTCACAGGAGTTAGATATGTGTTTCATAAGGAGAGGTTCTTTTGGGGTAACATTCTGGTAAAATGTTTGAGTAATGTGAACTTCATTGTGATTAGTGATCTGAGAAAAATCAAACTAGTAATTTTTAGCAATGCAGAGTATTTGGGTTGGGGCATTTTGTCTAATAAGGGGGATTGTCCAGTTTGGCTGGTCACTCAGCCCGTGATGAAGGGCTGGCAGCCGCTATCAGTGTAATGCTAGACTACAGATAGAGGTTGAAGAACAAGCAGTTCTTCCATATGAATATCACTACTCTGTCAAAACATGACAGATTAACCATAGTTCTTCAAAATAATTATGTGTTCTTAACTTCTCTTGAGCAGTATATAAGTTTCTGCCTCTATTTGTTCCAGATCAGAATGTGTTTATTTACATGTGGGTTTATTTCCATGTGGGCAGGGTATGTCTGTAATATTGCTGACTCCAGCACAAACACGAGGGACAGGCTCCCTCGCCAACCAAATAAAATAAATCATTTCGTCCATTTTAATGTAGAACTCTCTCCCAGTCACTGTAAAACCAATTGTATTAATTTGAAAATACTGAGATGCATTATTATTTCTGGGAATTATTTCATTTGAGATACAATATTGGAAGATAAATACTTTGATTAGGCAGTAGTTCGTGTTCAAGAGAATTATTTAACACTTAGGTCCTTGCAGAAACTTTCAAACAATGTGAATATTTGTTTTAATTAAAGAATGCTAATGTTTATTTAAAGCCTCCTGGCCAGGTCTGACAAAGTGAATTACATGTCCATTGGCATTTCCTTCGTAGCTGCACAACAATTTACATTCCCACGGGAGCCAATTTAAAAGCTTTTGTGTAAATTCTTAAATATTGTATTATCCTTTGTTAGAAAGTTGGAACTCCATATGGACAGTTATTCATTTGGAGCGTTGTCGTCATAATCGCGGAGATGCATTTGTTCGTGAAAGGGAGACGATTACACCAGTGATCATGACACCATCCCAAGCATTCCGTTTCTCGGGTGTCATTCATATCAGTTTCAACATTTTATTGTATTAAAATATTATACTGACGAGAAAGATGCCATAATAATTAAAGGCCGTCTGTCCACCTTTTTTCATCGTTAGTTTCAATTAAGAAATTATCATTAGGCGTTCTTAGGCAGATGGCCCATATTGCTTGGGCCGGCCCATCAATCAGAGAGTCTTAGGGCAGTATTATGCAGAAAATATAATATGTTTTTGACATGGTGCTAGTCTGTCTGGGATTTTAGCCCTATCAGGTGGCAGACGCAGCCTTTGTAGAGACGTTTTGAAAAATGTGTCCATTTGCTTCAATCGGATTGTATTCTCACACATGTAATTGTACAATGAGATGGTTGATAATGAGATTGGACTCAAGTTAAGCATCAAACTCATTACTCATGCAGTGCGTGATTATGTTGGAATATTATTTGTGGGTTACATTTCTGAAAGTCTTCATCAATTATGAACTATTGTTTTTAAGTCGAATGGTTGGAAATTTGATATTTCAATTTTGTATAGCTGACATGTGAAGGTTTTGTTTTTTTAAAAAACAACAACAAAAAAACATCCATGGTGTTTTTATCATTTAGAGTGTTGATGACCCATAAAAAAAATTGTATTGAGTGTTTGACACATCATCAAAACTATTGCATGAATTGACTGTCATCCATGCTTGAAAATGCACTATTAGTGGAAAAAGAAAAAAAAAATGTAATCATCCTTTGACAAGGTTTAATGGGTATAATCTTTGAAAAAAGTATTTGTATTGTTAGTGGTTCAGTCTATCTGCTTCTGTTGTGATGTGCTGATCTCAGGGGATATAATGATAATATTCTCTGGAAGGCCATCTCCAGCAAGTTATCAAAACATGAAACAATTTTCAGATAATTGTTATATCATATGAGTTCACGGAGTGCATGTTTGCCAGTCCCATTCAGTAGTGACTGACATAGTGCTGAAGAACTAAATTTGATAGCTGATGGTGGAACAGATGAAGCTGAAAAATACTTAACCGACTTATAAATGTTTTTTGTCCTTTGAAGGAAGATGTATAAGTTTCTGCAGTGTCCATTTGCCGATTACTCTCCTTATTCGACACTGGTTCTGATCCCACTGATGTAATTTGATCACAGCACTTTCACATTAACAGATTGATGTTTGGTGTGTTTTTTTCACAAATCCCTCTTTTTGTATCGACAGACGGCTGCCCTGATGATTGTAGCAACCATGGCGATTGTAAAAGATTCCGAGAAGGATGGAATTGCACTTGCAGTGAAGGATGGAAGGGCTTGGCGTGCAACATTGCGAAGGAAACCAAATGTGACGATATGGCTGACAATGACAATGGTATGCAGTCACGTACATTACACACACTCTCGACAACAGACGGCCCACAATCCTCACTTTCGTTATGAATCACACACTTTGATTCTGCAACATTACACAAATCGCTTTCGTCTCGGACATGCAATGGCACGAGAAGCCAGGATTGTTTAATTAATTGATACGTTCCAATGACTAACTCGCCGTGCAGTCGTCACATGGTACCGGGTCGGACATGTCGTCATTGATGTCGTCGTTGATGCCAGTCTATCTTGCAGATTGTCTGTCAGAACTCTCTCTCTCCCAGACATGTTTGCAGATGGAGTCAACATGACTCAAAGGTGTATCAGTAATGAAAATGATAAGACGTCTGCTGCCATTTGGGGAAATTGGAAGAAAATCACGAACCTATGTTGAATATGATAAGTTAAGTACCTCTGGTAGTTATTAAAACTGACCCAAGTCATATTTGAATTTTGCCATCAGGGAGGAAATCATGTTTAGTGCATATTTCTGTGTAACAGGAAGACTCTTGATGTGCAATAACTGAGTCATGTTCCTGGTTATGCGAGGGAGGAGAACATGGGAGGGGCAGCTTGTGCATGATGGGGACGCAATTCAGGGACTGATATTGATTTGATTATTAGTCCCGAAAGTCAAATAAAAAATGTAACAGAAAGAGAAAAAATAATATGTATAGCAAATGGAACCAGTTTATGTTGCTGTATTTACCTTGAAGAGAGGAAGGGTAGTCCACAGGCTGAAGCTCCCACCCTTTTACTGAAACCCTGGTTTGATTCTTCTAGTTGTTACAATATATGAGGCCAACCGCCTCCGTGGTGTTGTGGTTAGAGAGTCCGCCCGGAGAGCGGAAGGTCGCGGGTTCCATCCTCGACAGCGTCATACCAAAAGACGTTAAAACATGTTACTTGTTGGTCCCTGCCTGGCGCTCGGCATTAACGGGTACAACAAGGACTGGTCGGCTGGGAGTCAGTATAATGTGTCTGAGTGGGGTATTCATGCTTCACTGTGGCATGGTATCTCAGTGGGCTAGCACTATAAAACCAGCTTCAGTTTGGGCTAGTACAAGCAGCTGCACATACACACGTATGCACGTTGTCATATGAGCGAAATATTCTCAAGCATGACGTTAAACCCAATTTCACCTCACCTCACCTGCAATATATGAGGCTGATATTGTGGTGTTTTAGGTAATATATGGGTGAAATAACACTATAAACTATACAAAACCCTTTTTCTCCTGCAAATGTGAATATGGTCTAGTAGGTTCATGCTGTTTCTCATGTTTCTTTGCCTTGTAGATGGACTGTTGGATTGCCTGGACCCAGACTGTTGTTCGACCGTGTCCTGCAGTAATGACCAGTATTGCAAGGTGTCGCCAGATCCCAAGGACGTCCTCCTTAGCAAACAGCCACCAAGTACAACAGCCTCTTTCTTTGACAAGATGCGCTTCCTCATCGAGGAAGACAGCGTACAGACCCACGCCACTCGCAATGCCTTCAATGAAAGGTGAGGTCACTACCATATCTTAATTACTGTTGTAACGATCAGTAATGGCAGAACACTTTTGCTTTGTTGAGACAAGACTCGTCACTGAATCGTAGACTTCATTCAGAATCAGATTGTTGACTGCAGCATATGACATATAGCCTTCTAAGGTATGACTGTATGACACGTAACATTTATTTAGTTGTGTTTCGAACAACACAAGACTACTTTTCTGCTTTGACGACTACTGTATCTGGGTCCTGGATGTGCAGTAAATAGGTTCATTGCAGGGTTCCAGGTTTGAATCCTGGCGGTAAACATTGTCAGCTGGCTCTTTATTATGTGATATAGTTGTAGGTAACTGAAAGCCATGGAAGGACGGGATAACTGGCTGCTCTGCTTGACCAAGGCTGCTTAGTGCTTGTATTGTTGTTTGTTCATTTGTTGTTTAATGATGCCCTCAGCTGTATTCCATGTACATGACAGCTGTTTTTAACTACTTGAGTCTGGACAATCCAGTGATTGACATCATGAACACTGATCTACACAATGTCAGTGAATCTGAGTTCCATCTTGCAACAATCATGGTTTGCTGAAGACCACATCTAACTCTGCTCTTTCTGAGAGTTGTGTTGCGGTATGTTTATGAAGGGGTAGAGACAGACTGGTGTCAAGTTCATCTCATGAATATTTTTCAAATTTACTGATCTTAGGATTCTTTTTTTTTGCTGCTAGATATTTTTTAACAGTGTAGATATTATTGGATTTTGTTTGTTTCATTGGATAAGAAATGGTCTGAAATCTTACATTGGAAACTTGAGATTATTACCTGGTTCACACATCTTTCTTTTTCAACCTACATTTATGGTAATTAATATTTCACTGGTTATTGATTTTGTGGATGGGTTTGTTTCCAGCTATGTCTTTTACAAGCTGGAGCTTGTGGACAAAGGCTAGCACTAGAGTTGGGTCTGAGATCAAGTGAAGTAATGTTTGGAATAATTCACCACAGAGCCACATTTCTCAGGTTAATGTTGGTCATGTCGGCCAATTTTGACAAAGGACAGAGCTGTTTTTTGTAACCCAAATTTCATAAGACCCCCCTAGATCCTTGTGACATCTCACCTCCTGAGAATAAGTGGCGATTACGTTGATTTTTTTACAGCAAATTAAGTCAATTGTACCCACAACAAACGCTGCAGTTCAGCTTAATTTGAAAATATATGCATCATTTGTGCAGTTTTCTCTCTTTTTTATGAAAAGAAACCAAATTAGAGGGTCCTTTACCAAATCACTTGCCTTGACATCGGTATGAGTCAGCTCAAGGTTGTCTCCCCTGAAAAAATTCCCCAAATGTAATTGATGTGCTGTCAAAGAGTCAGAGATTTTTTCACCAATATTTGAGTTCCAGACACTGGCACTGAGATCTGCAACGACCTCAAGAAACATCAAACACTTGAGATGTCGATTTAGATATATTTAGACCCCACTGTATAACTTCATGTCATCATACTGGCCTTTTAATGTTAACCCTTTAGGGCAAATGTATGTTTTTTCATACAAACACATATTTCTCCATAAATGAAAAATGTTAATACCAAGTTTCATATTTGAATTTAATCTTTAAAGACATGGTTCCGGTTCTTCCTTTTATTGTCTGAAAATATTGTCAATTTTCAGTGAAGGTTGGAACTTCTGGGTTCAAATTTTAACACAGTTATTAAGAATTTAATCCAGTTAAATGTCATTCAGCAAGATCAGTGCCTGTGTTTCATGTCGTATTCATAATTTCAGCTTAGAGACAACCTGATGTTATTTTTTCTTCAATGGAAATTTATATTTTTTTAAAATTCTTAAGATGTGACGGTTCTTTTAACAGTGTAAAAAGATGTCTGTCAAATTTAAGACCATGTGGGCAGGTTTACTCCAAATTGTGAAATTGAATTTTTCAAGATTGAATTGGTGTTATTAAATTGAATTTTCAGTATTCTTCCAAGCCTGTGCTTGGGCTCAAGGGTTAAGCTCCTTCATTCCTCAGTGATCTGGTCTCAGTTGGCAGGAGACAGCAGCACAGAAGTGTTGAGGTCCCAAAGTTATCACTTGGCTCCCCACCCAAATGCCAACCCCAGATTTCAGCACATTGGCAAAACTCGACAGAAGTTCAATAATCCCTAATGTGTTACATTTTGTGCCTGAATCAGACAATTACGCTGATTTAATCTTCATTTAAAACATTCTTCCCATATCTGTTCTCTGTCGAGACTTTTCCTTCCAGTTTTGGCACTCCATCCCACATTCCCTAAAGTCAACGGAGACGGGTTTTACTCCAATAAGATTCCTGCTTTACCCATTGGCGTTATAATGGCTTTACGCAATCCCGCAAGGTGGCTTATTTGGAAAAATTGTTTCATTGTTCCAACTGAATGATGGCAATTTTGAAATTACTCCCGCTTTCTTTGTTCAACCCTTTTAAACCTTTTTTAATCTCTCAACAAGATAGGCCATTTATGAAGATTACCAGATTTCAAACTTAACTCTTCCATAATTGTTAATCACCATTCTCATACCATAGACAAGCTGTTTTCGAATCTGAATCTCATTAAGTTCATTGTCGCCAGAAATGTAAAATCATAAAGAGAAAAAAAAGGCGACAAATGTGTTTAAGCAAAACAAATGAGAAATTAGAATTTACATGTTCACTAGAACAATGAAAAACAAAAACAAGGTCACTTGGTGTTGCTAGAAGTGGCAGACAAACAAGGGGCAATGTTTTAATATTGCATCTGTTATGACAGTTTTCAATTAAACTTTTGAAGCTATCTGCCCAAAGTGGAAAAGCATGTTGATGTCTTCAGAGCATGACCTGCGATAATTGCAATATTCCACACCTGGGATTCACCTCAACTCTGTCCGAGACCAGTTTTCGTATCGGTTTGGTGAACATTATCTGAAAATTGCTGTGTTTGGCCATTCCAATATGGAAACTGACAGATCAGTGTAACCTGAGGTTGTAACGGATGTTCCATTTCACCGATAGTTGCCACCATGGTGATAACACAATTGATATCACGAAATCTCTGACTAGACTGTATCATATTGCATACACTGTTTGGTTTTAACAAAGAAATGTGGTCCAATGTTGGCCTTCACATCTGTCACAGTTCCGATGACGAGGTGCTCATGTCATATTGTCTCAGGTTACTGTGTCATCATTCATGGTTATAGAGCCTACAGGAAAATACTGGCGCCAATGTAACAAGACTAATTTCGATGAAATCTTCCTCCATGAATAAATCTGGAGGGAATTTCTCAGACCAGATGGGGAAAATAGCTTGGAATTCTTTTGATGCCAAAGCTTGTTTCAGTTAGATTTTTCATTAAAATTTTGACAGGTGCACAATAACATGGTAGCTGGTTTTATGTAACTGGAGACTGCAGGCTATGATGATATGGGTCCCTGGACCGAGTTCACCGAGGACTTCAGAATGGTACCCCATATATATCACCTCATGAGGATCTTCAGTGTACCAGGCTTGTCTTCTCTGGGACTACAGTATCATGTGCTTATCTCATATGGGTTTTCCAGTATCTTTTGCTGGTTCTTTGGGTTTCCCCATATCCCATGTTTGTCTCTGATCAGTCAAAGATGCCTGCCACACGTTATCATATCCCAAATGCATAGATCAATGTTCATTATGTTGATCACTGGATTATCTGGTCTGGACAAAACTCAAGTTTCCTGTTTGTGATCTCTGGGTCAGCAGTATCTTATTGATTTCTTCTGGGTCTTTAGTATCCTGTGTCTCTAGTATCTTGTGCTTGTAACCAGTGGGTCTCTAGTATGTAATGCTTGTAACCAGTGGGTCTCTAGTATCTTGTGCTTGTAACCAGTGGGTATCTAGTATGTAATGCTTGCAACCAGTGGGTCTCTAGTATCCTGTGTCTCTAGTATCTTGTGCTTGTAACCAGTGGGTCTCTAGTATGTAATGCTTGCAACCAGTGGGTCTCTAGTATCCTGTGTCTCTAGTATCTTGTGCTTGCAACCAGTGGGTCTCTAGTATCCTGTGTCTCTAGTATCTTGTGCTTGTAACCAGTGGGTCCCTAGTATCCTGTGTCTCTAGTATCTTGTGCTTGTAACCAGTGGGTATCTAGTATGTAATGCTTGCAACCAGTGGGTCTCTAGTATCCTGTGTCTCTAGTATCTTGTGCTTGTAACCAGTGGGTATCTAGTATGTAATGCTTGCAACCAGTGGGTCTCTAGTATCCTGTGTCTCTAGTATCTTGTGCTTGTAACCAGTGGGTATCTAGTATGTAATGCTTGCAACCAGTGGGTCTCTAGTATCCTGTGTCTCTAGTATCTTGTGCTTGTAACCAGTGGGTATCTAGTATGTAATGCTTGCAACCAGTGGGTCTCTAGTATCCTGTGTCTCTAGTATCTTGTGCTTGTAACCAGTGGGTATCTAGTATGTAATGCTTGCAACCAGTGGGTCTCTAGTATCCTGTGTCTCTAGTATCTTGTGCTTGTAACCAGTGGGTATCTAGTATGTAATGCTTGCAACCAGTGGGTCTCTAGTATCCTGTGTCTCTAGTATCTTGTGCTTGTAACCAGTGGGTCTCTAGTAAGTAATGCTTGTAACCAGTGGGTCTCTAGTATCCCATGCTGGTTTCCTGTGAGTCTCCAGGGCATGGCAAAAGGGACATATTCTATGTGGATTGAGTTGATCTCACAGATGTACTCATTGCTTTCCCTCCATGAACCACTGCTTTGGGTTCAGCTCCAGGGGTGTTATACGACATAATGTTATACAACTGTTGAGAGTATTGTGGTAGATATTCACTTCATTGCCAGCATGCTGAGCAATTGTTTAGTGTTCATTTAAATGTGTCATTATGTACTTTAATAAATGTATTTGTTTTTGTTGTTGTGGAAGGACTCAGCAGACGGTACTTTTAATTATAGCCCCCAAAATATTCATGATTCATGAACTGTTTTTGTTCTGTATATATTTATGACATTCCTTCATCCCCAAATATGTTCATTTGGTTTATTTCAAAACACACAAATCATTTCAGAACTGTGAACATGGTTTGAGAATGAAGGTATTTTCAAAAAAGCAGAAGAGCAAGTTTTGAGGCTAATTGCCAAGATTTAAGAGAAGAGAATTGGGTGCAGTTGAGAGTTCTGTTTCCTTCAACAACTTTCTGCCTGACTTGAACTCGCATTCCATATCTTCCTCTTGCCAGAAGAGGTGTTTTTTACCAATCTTTCTTGCATTGTTAGTCTGTAAGACTTCCACTTTGTACACAAGCCAGCAGCATTTCAAGTGTCAAAGCATCCCCTGCTTTCTGTCTTCCGTGTAAACTAAGGAAGCTTTTTAGGAGGGGCCCTGTTAATCCCGGCGATATATTATACGTTTCTTACTGTTACCTGGCAACTTTTTCAAAATATGCAGACATCAGGTAAAGGAGGCCAAATACGCTTGTTCTGAAACAACTGTTCTCAAAACAGTTCTTGGTGTTTGTGTTGTCAGGATTACATACAGACTCGCTTGCAGGCACACATGCGGAACACTTGCAACAGTTAGCAGTTGCACACGCTGCTCAGCAAGCGCTGTTTGTAGTTGTCAATATCACTTACTGTTTACATTTCATTTGTGTCATTTCCCAGCAGGAATAATTTTTCTGCTCCTCTCGTTTTATGCAAAAGTCACATTTTATACCTTCAGTTGAAAAAGGGGACATAGTGATTAGCATGTTCTTCCATGCATCTGTCTGTGGTCCGTGTTCCATCGCAGGGGTAGAACTAAAGTGTTGAATAGTTCTTTAAAACTTACTACACAGACCAGGCTAGTGGTGAAGTGGTGCATTTAGATTTTAAAAAATAGTTTTGTTCGAAACCCATTGTTTATTTCTTAATTCTTAGTTGTCAAAATTATAAGACAATACTTCCTTATGTAAATAGGGGTTCCATTACAGAATTGATTGAAAATTAAACATGATAAATGTATATTCATAAATCTGGCATTCAATAAATCAAACTTTTTGTATTGGGAATAGACTAACACTTAGTCTCTGAATATATATAATTTTGATTGAAACAAATAATTCTGTTTAAATGGAAAAGGAGCCCTAGTGAGATTCAGACCAGAGACTGATGAAATCTAGACTTGCTTCATTTAGGGCTTTAGAAGAAAGGGCTGAGGTGGAAGGGAAAGTGGTTGAGGGACTGTGAGACAGACTATGTTGGGAACTACCTTTACCAACCTGTCCTGCCCCAGCTATGTCCAAGACCAGACTACACAGAGAACTGAACCTGGAAGAATAGGTGCTGCTGAACCCACAACACCACCCAGCATGCAAGCTCATCATGCTATTCTTTTAACTGTAGTAACCTGACATGTCACACTCATGAAAATGAAAAAGAAAAATCTAATCAAATTGCAAAGTTTCTACCTCATCACGATCTATAAAACAATGCAAGAATGTTGAATAACATGTTAGGGCATTTTTCCTATTCAAAAATCCATAGGTTAAGGATAAGGGCCCTTTGGCTAGCAATTTACGTTGTATTCTTAACAAGTAACCATGATTATTCCTTCAGTGGTTTTAGACTTGTTCTTATGACAGGTTCTCGTCATAGTCCCCTGCCACGCAATTAAGAAACGTTTCCCAAACCGTTCTCATTACTTCAAAGCTATGGATGAAGTCCGCAAGCTATTGTGTTATTCCAGTCTCCTTGGAGTTTTGTTAAATCTCTTACAACGTGCAATCTAATATCTGTCAGTGTAATTACCCCAAAAACCCACATCCTCTACACAGGATGAAAGTGGGATTGTCCTTCTGTTGGCTGCAGCTTGGTTTCTGTCAAAATTTAAACATATTATCTCAATGTACATAGTATCACCTTTGTGAAAAGAAAACTTGAAAGATGCTATCTGGGTTTTGATCTGTGAAAATTGATTTTGATCGTAATAGAAAAAGTCTGATACTTCAGACCTTAAACTGAATTTGGATGGAAAATTAAATCAGATTATGTTTGGCCCAATTGGATAGGTGAAACATGGCTTATCTTTGAACTTGTCTGTTTTCCTTACGGATGAAGTTGGTGTAATTCAAGTGATGTTGGGTTTTTATCCGTGCCTGAAACATACTGGTGCAAGGTTGGTTGTGTTTGCCGTTATCTGTGAAATCAGTGGACCGCCCAAGTCGGTGTTAGAGATTACATGTGTTTATAAATTTGTGCCGTAGGGCAGCTTGCTAACTATCACATATTTTCACACGAACTGAGTGTTCCTAGATCTTGTTTCAGTGTTACCGGGTTCATCTTCTTCATGTTGTGTGTTGTTCTTCACTGAGTTCACCTTGTCCTCAGATCATAGGGTGGTATAACGCAATAGGATAACAACCGGGGTTTACAGAGTGTTATAACACAGTTGTCATGGAAATTGTTTGTTGACCTTCATTGATTGTCAAATTCACTGGTTAATGGTGTCAACATGATTTATGTTGATTTTGGATATATAAAATTTCTGTGATGTTGGTTTTGAATTTTAAAATAGAATTATTATTCAGGAGTATTGTATTGATTGTAGTAATATGATCATGTGACAAATACAGAATTCAGTTTTGTCATGAAAGTCAATGCAAGGGAGATAATCCACTTTTTCTCTTCAGTGTGTGCATTGTCAGTTATCAGCTGGGCCTCTATGAGGGTTCTATCCCAGCAGTTTGATATAGTTTTTATTATTTATGATTGGATATTGGTTTTGATTGTTAGGAGTTTGGTTAATGTCATGGTGTCATAAGAATATTCTTTGTAATTTTCAGTTCTCCTTTGCATTTGTTGTTTATATTTGACAGGAATGTTATTTTGAGAATATTGTTTTGTTTCAGCCAAGTGTCGGTCATCCGGGGACGAGTGACAACCAAAGATGGAACACCTCTGATCGGCGTTAAGGTTGAAATTGTTGCGCAGCCTCTTTATGGGTTCACCCTCACAAGAAAGGAAGGAGTGTAAGTTTGTTTGTTTATCTCTGTACTCAGCATCATCCCTGCCATAAGATGGCATCTTGTAAATAAACAAGTCTGCACCTGACAATTCCCTGGTTGATGTGTGTAACGATCTACACAGTTGGGTTTCAATGTGGTTCTGTCAACCAAATGACTGAGCCCGATCATCCAGCCCATTTTGCCATTTTTATGATCCCATTTTGTTGGCTGTGAACTTTCCTTCACAGAAATCTGCTCTGGGTTGGAGTGTGTAATTTGTGCTGATTCAATTCGTTCACCTCATGGTGTTATACAAGGTTGTCATACAAGGGGTATTGAATTCTTTGCAGGTTTGACATCCTTGTTAATGGCGGTGGTTCTGTGGAACTTGAGTTCATTAGACAGCCATTTGTGACCAAGTCTGCAAGTGTTTTGACTCCATGGAACCAGATCATCACCATGGATACCGTTATCATGACGCTCACCAAAGAGGAGCCCGACCATCTGTTCCCCGAGGACTGCAGCACAGAGCACCAGCACTACCTCCTGAAGCCTGTGGTTCTGTCCACCTGGCAACACACACAGCTAGGAGCCTGCCCAGAGAAGAGCACCATCATTCCAGAATCACAGGTGGGTGAAGGCAGGATAACCACTGCTTCAATCACTTTTAATCATTAACTTTGGACTGTTGATGTCCAACATCTGACAGACACACTCTTCCACAAACAGTCTCTGCTGTCCAACATCTGATCGATGTGCTTTTCACAGTCTCTCCTGTCCAACATCTGATTGATATGCTCTTCACAAACAGTCTCTCCTACCCAACAGATGACTGACTCACCTTACATTCAAGGCCCTCCTTTACACCAATTGTCTTACTTACATTGCAGGTCCTTCAAGAGAGCCTTGATCTCCCTGGAACCAAAGTGCACCTGGTGTACCACAGCAGCGAGTCCTTGGGCTACATGTCTCTCATCCTGATCCAGATGACCCCCACCACCATCCCAGAAAACCTCTCTCTCGTCCACCTCAGGGTGTCCGTTGAAGGTGTGGTCCTGGAGAAAACCTTCGAGGCTGATCCCCTTCTCAAGTACACCTTCTCTTGGAACAGACGGAACGCATTCAACCAGAAGGTCTATGGGATAGTGACGGCTAGAGGTGAGTGTTGTGTTCCATAGATTGGGTCGTTGCTTGGCCGTTAGTATGTTTGGACCAGACTAGACTATATATAGGCTGGTAATGTAACTGGTATACTCCACTTAGTGTAGCCTCTGTCACTCACCTATTGTCTTTGTATTTCAGTGTATGTTGGTTATCAGTATCAGGAATGTGAGTACATCTTCTGGGAGACTAGGAGCACCACGGTCAATGGGTTTGACCTGACCTCCTCCGAAATCGGTGGCTGGAACCTTGACATCCACCACACTTACAATTTCCAAGAGGGCATCCTCCACAAGGGTGATGGCACAAACATCTACCTCAAGGAGAAACCCAAACGCATCATCAACATCCTCGGTAATGGCAACCGCCGCAACCTGTATTGTGACGCCTGTAATGGCAAGGCTCAAGAGAATCGACTCCTGGCACCAGTGGCACTGGCAAGTGGGCTGGATGGTAGTCTGTATGTGGGAGATTACAACTTCATTAGGAAGCTGTCACCAGACCGGGAGGAGATTGCCAGCATACTGGAGATGAGGTAGGTTTGGATTGGAGGCCACAGGTCTTGGTTTCATTGCAGATAACTGTACATTCCCGCTCATTTACTTTGGTGCTGAAATATATTTTGCCTTGGAATAACCTCATTTTGTCAGGTTAAAGGAAGACAATGGTTTTTATCAAACTGCATGATATATTTATTTCCCTGATTCTGTTAGTGTATGATTCATGTCTTCCTCAACCATGGTGTCTGAATCTGCCTCCAGCACACAGTCGGTGCCCTACAAGTTCTACATGACCGTGAGTCCTGTGGATGGACGTCTGTACATATCGGACTTCATGAGCCATAAGGTGATCCGAGTGAAGACCATGGGTCCAGTGCGTGACCTCAAGGACAACCTGGAAGCAGTGGCCGGCAATGGGGAGGAGTGCACCCCTGGCGAGGCCGATCTGTGCGGCGACGGTCAGATGGCCATACAGGCCCGTCTCAGACATCCTAAAGGTAAAACTTCAGCTTTAGTTATCTTTCAGTCATAATCATGTGATTGGTTATCAATTAGAACAAATAATAAGGCTCATTGTCTTGATGAATGGTGTGTCATCCTGTCCCCAGGTGTATATCACAAGACAAATCTCTGGATTGGCTTTTCACCATTATATAGTTGGAATATTGCTGACTTGGTATTGAAATTACACAAGCAACAAAATTTGCATCATATTGATAGTCATGAAGTTTGTTTATTTTTGTTATGACTCAGTTGTAGCATAGTCAGGGATAAAATATCAATTTTATTCAGCTTAATGAGTATTTTTTCCTTTCCTGACTCATGAGGTTAGCATTGTGAGTCAGGTATAGCCAATTTTATCATTACATTTTTTATATAGTTGTAGCATATGGAAGTTTGTGCTTACTGAGTAATTTCCTGTTGTAGATGCCATCAACCCAGATGGCCCCAATATTCGGAAGATAACGGCTGATGGCTACATCACCACCTTGATTGGCACCCAGGAGCAACTGAGAGAGTGGACACCCATGCCTTGTGATGACATTCTGTCTGCAGAGAGGGTATATCTATACAGAGCAATTTATAATGTCTATACTTTCATACTGTTTGAATTGTTTTTATACTTAGGAATTAAAGACCAATCTCGTTTATTAATTTCTTTTCAAATTTACATTTTTTGGTATCTGGATTCATCACCAATCATAAATGTTGTCTAATCGTGCTGCTTCCCGATGTTTCAGGTTAGCCTGCGATGGCCAACAGCTCTTGCAATTGACCCGCTTGATGACACCCTGCATATTCTTGATCACAGCATTGTCCTGAAACTGACCAAGGACTACAAACTGGTCACAGTGGCTGGACGTCCAGCCTACTGCCCTCCTCGGCAAACAAACTTCTTTCCGGCTGGTGTCTTGTCCGACGATGAACAGGCAACAAGTATAGCTGATCACGTGACTCTCGTGTCACCAGAGTCAATCACCTTTTCACCTCATGGCGACCTCTACATTGTCGAGAGTGACACACATCATATCAACCGGGTGCGTGTAGTGACAACTGATGGATTGATACATCACTTTGCTGGGGCGAAATCCAAGTGTGATTGCCAGAAGAAGACCTGTCCATGTTATGTGATGAAAGAACGTCTTGCTGCCCAGGCTTTGTTCAACACGCCCAAATCAATCACCGTGACCCCAGATGGCATCATGCACATTGCTGACATGGGAAACCTCCGAGTCTTCTCCATAGTATCTGAGCTTCCTGAACGAAGTGTGAATCAACAGTATGAAGTTGTCTCCCCGGAAACCCAGGAAATCTTCATATTCAACCGCTATGGACAACACCAGCACACCATCAGCATTATGACAAATCAGTACATGTACAACTTCACTTACAACGTCAACTCATTTTATGGCAAGGTAAAATCTGTAATTGACAGCGCGGGCAACAGTCTGATAATTGTCCGCGGGTATGACACCCATGCTAAAGAAATCATCACCCCGAATAGCGCTAAGTGTGAGCTCTTGATGGACAACGAACGCCACCTCTATCGCTTCACGGCCCCCAACAACATGACGGCCACCTTCACCTACATGATGAGCACAGATCTCTTGGAATCCAAACACACTTCCGACGGCCAGACCTTCAAATACGAGTACGATGATATGGGCCGACTTCTCACCATCAGCCAACCAACAGGGGAGATAACTCGTCTGCACACCGACGTGAACACAACAGGTTCCATTGTTCATGTCACTACAGATAGCAGTGATGTGGTTGCTATGGCAACCTATGGGAGCGTGCAATCTGTCATGCATGGCAAGTGCTTGCATTCCACCTATGATATACACAAATAAACAGCAGTTGCTGGCTACCAATAGGATGACAATGCTCAATCTCATCGTACATATTAATGAACAATTTCAGAAAGCAAGACGTCCGTAAAAGGGACATTGTTTACAAAGTCAACATTTTCTCATGGCATAATTCTTATGGTGTTTTTTTGTGTGTGTGTGTCAAATTTCAAATAATCATGTTATAGGGGGTGTCATATTTTCACATTTTGAATAATCCTTGTAATTAGATGTCGAATAACATGTTGGAAACACATGTTCCAGCTATTTGAAACTGTAAGCATAAAAGTACATACCCATATTAAATTGATTTCAGGTAAAAAAAAGACTAAGTGATTTTAAGAGTTTTGAAAAAGAGATAAATCTACAAGATCCTAGATTGAGCACTGTCCAACCTTCCCCACAACTAATTATACAGTCATCAATATCACGCGTAAATGATTTGAACCTGTCTGAACTATTTCCAAGATTCATGTGAGAAAAGCTACATGACATGTTTGAGAATGACAATATATAAATCCAATCTCATTATTCTAGGAAATGAAGATGGCAATCACTCCAGGTTGTGGGGTAAAGGTTTAGATTAGCAAAATATGATTTTGCTGTAAACTTTTTGTTTTATTTTGAATAGAAAATGTTTGATTTCTATTAAAACTTGTATAATCAGTAGACAACACAGAAACCTATTTTGACCATTTTGATGTTTTCTCAAATTTTAAAATTATGTCTGTTTTTCTTATTCTAACTACTTATGGTGTGCATGCCTTCTGAATATCACCCACCAAAGCTTACAAGTTGTAACAATCTTTGAACTCTGAATGACAATATACTCTGCATCTTCCTAGTCAGTGTTGCACCATCACTCTGTATCGCGACTTGAAACTCTTGTTTCACAAAGCTCAGATTCAATATTCAATTAGTTGGTGGGATTTGTATTGTATCAATAATAATAGCAGACATTTGATGATTATTATCATTTCATCAACATTTTTAATCTGCTAATGTTGTCACGTCCTTTCATGCATCCCTGTTTGATGTTTAAATCTGTTATATATAGGTACACAACTTGCATTATAGTTGTTAAATACTTATGTTTTGTATCGGTTATATGTATGGGTATATAACTTGTTCTGTTATCAGGCTTTAATCAAGCTGCATCTCAACTTTTTCTGCATGCTTTCTATCTTAAATATTGAGTGTCTGTTTCAATTTTATCCATGAAAATTTGGTTTCTCTTTAGTGAGAGGTACTCACTCACAAGTAGTTACTGTGTATACTGATAGCAGTAAAGATGCACATTTAGAAATTCAAATGAGCTTTGTGGAATATAAGTTGAATGATACTATGCAGCATGAAGCACGATTGGTTCTCATGCATCAATCTGTTGTCCTCCATTTCTGCTCATTTAGAGCCTCGTAGTCATAGAGCATTTTTGCCATATATTCTCCGCAAATTTCACTGCATGCCCTGAACTGGTCACTTTCTACACATTCCACAGGTTCTTTAGTTTCATTCTTAAAGACAAGCTAAGACATTTCTATTTAGTTTGATTTTTTGTAAATATTCACTCATGCCAAAAACCTTCACTGAATAACTTGTATGTTTCTAAGCATGAGCAAAGCCTTCTACTGCCTGTTGCGTTTAGTTGATAAGAGATGATTTATTTTTGAGTTACCTCCTCTTGTATCACTGTTCCACCACTAGGGCGTGAATGTATCTCCCTCTACAGAAGCGTTAGCACTGCCTTAAGTCAGATAGCGCGACATAGTTATGGCCGAAATCTACGTGGCTTCTCTCACGCCCTCTCTCGTCAAGTCTATGTTGTGCATTTGTTTTCTTTTCGCTAAAAACTACAACAGGCTGCTGTTGATCTCTCCTCTTGAAAACCTAATTGTGTCTGAAGATTGTCAAAAACTCACATTGTAGAACACTATTGGTTTGAAGGATGTCTTCACACTATGTTCAGTTTTAGTGAAACCAATTTTGGATTTTTCAGGATCGACCCAGACGAAAGTGACGTACCTGCCTGGAGGAGCTGTTGTGGTGCTGTTCCCTAGCAACTTGACTGTTGCTATAGAAACTGGAGGGCATCCAATCATGGAGAATGAGCATCGCATGCATTACAAACGGAAGGTGATCATACCAGGGGCGTACATTCACCGGCTGGAATGGCGCTTCTATTTACGCCGCAAGGGTAGGAGTCGGCAGAGTCGAATCATCGAAAAGATTGGTCAACGATTGAGGGTAGGATCCCCGTTTTCACGGCATGCGCACATGCATGATTGGCATGAGGATGGAATCAAGGAAAAAGCTCTCTTGGTATGTTTTTACATCTCGTGCGTAATCATTAACACACAGAATCAACAGTGATAACCTTTCACCTCTATACCATTTCTCGACATTTTGTTTTATGTTTTGTAACATAATTTTTCTACTTAAATTGTTAATTTATTATGATTATTATAATGGGTATTAGAGAAATGGCATTCCCCTTGACAGTTTCTATATATGATTTTTTTCAAATTTAATTTTATTATTTTTGACAGTTTATTAAGTTCATATTAATGGCAAGAGTTCAGCAAAGGCCAAGTGTTTTCAACTGCATTTTGCCATTTTGTTTATAGATTTATTATGTGGCATTTTTGGTATTATCACTGTTGGTACTGAGTGTTCTATTTTCTGGTGCACAAGCAAATTGCTGTGTATGGCAACTGTGCCATCAGGCTTGAACACCAGAAAATTGAGTCCTTTGCTGCAGGTTGCACTCTTTCCCCCCCTATCTGTCAATGGTAGCTTCCACACAATGGAACAGTCCATAGCTGTATATGGTTGTGAAAGAGTTGTACAGTAATAAAAATGAAAAATCTGTCGATAGCATAGCCTTGACTAACTCTCCTTGCCTTAAGCCTTTTATTGTCAATATCCAAAATTCTTATTCCTGTAACTCAGTGAACCAACTATCTCCGAAAGGGGATTGGTCTGTGCATTGGCAAGGACATCAAATGTATACGTGGCTATGTTACAGACAGATTACAGGGTGATATATCTGATATCGTCTGATTCAGTCTATTGTGCTTTGGTTGACAACGTCAGTCTGTGTTGAGATTT
The DNA here is from genome assembly GCF_003918875.1 of Haliotis rubra. Classification (NCBI taxonomy): domain Eukaryota; kingdom Metazoa; phylum Mollusca; class Gastropoda; order Lepetellida; family Haliotidae; genus Haliotis; species Haliotis rubra. Next base: position 2,420,840 of record NW_025766980.1, on the reverse strand, counting down.
CTGATTGGATGTTTAGTGTTGTTTTCCCGCGCATATTGTCTCCGTGACACAGGCTTCATGTATGTTGCCATGGTAACTGTAGTATTGTAGTTCCAAATCGCAACCCTGTTTCTAACAGTTTTTTGGAACCTCATATGCTTGAGATGTTGATTTTAAACAGAACTTGGCGATATTGTGCCTGTTTTCCTCAGGGACTTATAGACAGCTGTGTGAGAGCTATGTCTGTTGAAACCCTCACTGTGGAAAATCTCAACCTGCAAGTTGTTTTTGTTAAGTTTTGTGAAGTATGTGGGCTTTGTAACTGTTGGTGTTAAAACATGTTTGACTTCACCGTGTGAAAACTTGCAGCCATTGGTTCCGAGGATGGACGTATTTGTAAGTGGAACATTCGTACATATTAATATAATCATGCTTCACTCATTATCATGAATGGTTTTTGTTGACCTTGAAACAAACACAGACTGACCTTGGTGGAAGCAAAAGCAGAATGGCTGGTCAGGGGAGATAATTTGAAGATTTACCTGCATCAACGGAGACTTTTATGTTAGCTCCAACTAATGAAATCTCCGTACAAATGTCTACCCCCTTTCCACAAGCATGAGGTAGTACAAAACAGCATATAGTTGAAACCTGTATTGTTAGACTCTCTGAAAGTTAAAAATGTTGGGTCTCATGTTAAAGATTTGATTCTCGTTTGTTCTAAGTTGTGTATGCATGCTAATTATTAAAATGACTTCATATTACAAGTTTCAAATTTTGTTTGATGTGTAAAGTTCTGTTTGCTTTCACATAGTTGAATTTGTTTTCATGAAACAGGTACTTCAGTTATCATTCTAACAGTTTTATTGCTATAATTTTTCTCATATTTTTAATAGATATTTAATATTCTATATAATTTTGAGGAATGAAAATGAATCTTCTTTTCACATGCTGGTTATGTCTTTATTTTGTATGTTTTATTTTTGAAGACATGAGACCTAAACAAATCCAGATATATGCATTAGGACACTGTAAAAAGTTGCATAGTTAGGCAGTCCTCCCGTTAGAAGAGGCATGGTATATTCTGTAACCAACTCTCTCCACTGCCTCCATTTATATTCTGGCTATGCTCCAGTGTAAGAAAAGCATGATGTCACTTTATGGAATCAATTCTGAGAAACAAATAATCCCAACAGCACTCATATATGGAACTAACATTCCTGGACTATTTTCAAGAAAGAAGTCGTGTGTAAACTTTACATTGTCTCCTAACAAATAGATATCTGTAGATGTGTGTATCGTTAACAACCAGCTTTACTGTCCACGACATGTTGAGTGCAGATCAGTTGTTGTCTATTAACCCCACACTGTCAGTTGTCACTTGCCAAATTTGGACTGCACCGTAATACAGAGCCGAATGTCATCTCTGGTATTGTTTGTGAAACGCTTCAAATAATGGTCAGTGATAATCGCCCCTCAATGCTAGAATAAAAAGAGGTTAAAGACACCCAATATATTCATATGAATCAGCTGGGTGGTCTTTAACTTTAGTTGTGCGATATAGGTTTGTGGCAGGTACAAGTACTAACAATATGAAGGCCTTGTTCCCAAGTATGGAGACATATGTACATATCAAGCCAAAAATATTTTTAATGTTAAATATTCAAACATTCTTGAATAAAAATGTAAGTCCAAATGATTTAAATTCACTCATCAAGAGCACAAAAAGGCTGATGTTGGCTAAAGAGCACATACGTTAAAGTATATTGCCATGGTTACATGATATATTTGGAGTTAAGGAGATAGCAAGAACATAGGGCTGATCGTTTTGTTTCAGATCAATGGGGAGAATCTGTTGACAATGGAGTATGACAGAAAAACCCACATGGAGACAATCATGGACAAGACTCTGCGCGAGATTCTCACGATCGTTTACGACAGTTCTGGCCTGCCATCTCACTTCCTGCCTGCAACGGGTCACCACGCCATGAACATCACGTACAGCCCCCGCGGCGACATCACCCAGTGGCAGTACGGGGAACTGCGAGAAACTCGCCAGTATGACAAGGGGGTGCTGACTGAGAGGACGTCCACAAACGGGGCACAGTTCCGGTACTTCTACAGATATGGATCAAAGAAGGTTGGTAGGAATTAGGGTGGGATCATTCAGCAACAAGGAAATATGTTGTCAGTGTTATACACATGATACCTCTTGAAAAAATGTGTTGTGTTGACTATGAATTAGTTTCACATGTGTGTTTTGGGGTTTTTTTATTCTTAAGGTGTTGGGCTCTCTGAAACACCATGATGTATTACTGTTGAGAAAAATGATGATGCAAATATCATCAATACCTTAACACTCCGGGGCGGTGGGGTAGTCTAGTGGTTAAAGCGTTTGCTCGTCACGTCGAAGACCCGGGTTTGAATCCCCACATGGGTACAATGAGTGAAACCCATTTCTGGTGTCCCCCTCCGTGATATTGCTGGAATATTGCTAAATACGGCATAAATCCAAACTCAGTCAGTCAGTCAGTCAGTCAGACCTTAACACTCCAAAATACTGGCATATATGTTTGCCTGTTTACTTGTATTTTTGTCCTGTGATATCTGATAAAGAAAAGCTTCCACTGACACTCTTACCTGAAATAGCTTCTTCTTGTTTACCTTTAACGTCTGAACTTTCTATTCCAACTCATCCAGCCCACTGACATAATCCTCCCAAGTGGCAAGCAGTACCTATTTGAACATGACACAGAGGGACACTTGGCTGCAGTGACTACTCCTGTCCTGGGCAAGCACCTGTTCCACAGAGTTCTCTCCCTTGGTATTCAACGCTACCTGTACCAGCCACCAGGGATGGACCTGCCCTTCATCATGGACTACGACACCAATGGTAAACTAAAACATGTGCGTCATCCTGGCGAGCAGAGGTGCGTGTACTACCGATATAACAACCACTTCCAGAGATCAGAGATTCTGTTTGACAAGACCAGTATTAAGTTTGGGTATAACCCAGACGTGCAGAGGCTTGCCAGTACCTCACTCAAGATGTCCGGGTACGGCTACGTCGCCAACTACACCTACATCAGCTCCCTGGTGAAGACCATGACCGTGAGCTTCCCCTACGACCGAGATCTACTTGGAGTAAATTTTACTCACGATTATGACAACAACTTTAGGCTAATTGCAACAGTAGCCGTCTTCACCAACAACGTCACTTTGATCAGCAACAACACCTACAGTGACATCAATGGCAAACTGTCAAAGGTCAAGACCATTGACATCAAGTGGGCTGCCCAAGACAAGGAGGTACTGAATATCGGCAGTATCAACATCATTCGAGAGTATGATAGTTATGGCAGAATGAGAGACATTCAATTCAAATTTGCAGAAAATGTTCGCTTCACCTTGCAAATCAATTATGACCAGCTGAACAGAATTCATCAGTGGCGACGTAGGATTGGTCAGACAGACCAAAAGGCAATTGAGTACATATACGACATTGACAACAACATGAAGGATGTGTTACTGGAAGGACAATCGGCCTGGCAATATGGCTATGATGCCAATGGCAACATCTTCAAGATCACAGAACACAAGAAGATAAAGGACTTGGAGTTTGATGTCGGGGACAGAATTGAAAAGTTCGGAGAGATGTGGTACAAGTTTGACCAAGATGGGTTCATGGCTCAAAGAGGCAAAGAACATCTCCTGTTTGACTCACTGGGTAATCTCATCTCTGTCTCCAAGAGGGACAAGTACAGGTTCTCCTACTACTATGACTCTGAAGGAAGACTGTCAGTCCAGAAAGACATGTATGGAAGGATGGTGCAGTTCTTTTATTCCAACGTGGGTGACCCCAAGCAGGTCACCCATACCTACAACCATACTTCGGCCGAAGTCACTCTCTACCTGTATGACAGCGACCAGAGGTTGTTAGCCATGGAACGCAACAACAAAGTGTACTACATTGCCTCAGATCCCAATGGCAGTCCGCTGGTGGTGTTTGACGACCAAGGCTACACCATCAAGCAGTGCAGCTACACACCCCTTGGGCTGGTGGAACAGGACACTAACCCCAACTTTGAACTAGTGTTTGGCTTTCAAGGCGCCATCTATAACCCTGTCACACTGCTGGCCCACTTCCCAAAGAGAGTCTACGACACGCAGATCGGGCGCTGGCTGTCTCCGGACTATGCAGGCATGTTCGATAAACTTGAAGATGTCATCTCGCTGCCAGAGATCCTCAACTTGTACCAGTTCCGTAATTTCATCAACCTCCACATGGCCAAGGAGAAGTTGCCCCGCACAGGTGAGTTAAATGTTGTCTGTAGTGGGTAAATGGTGGAACGTATGTACCACATATACAGAAGGATCCACAGTAGGACTTGGTGAGAAATAGATCCACAGTAAGACTCGTATTCATGGTAGGACTTGGATCAATGTTAACTTGGAGAAGTGGTAAGACTTGCATCCATAGTGTGATTCAGATTAAGTGTAAGACTTGGGTTCATGGAAAGATGGGGTGGTGGGGTAGCCTAGTGGTTAAAGTGTTCGCTCGTCACGCTGAAGACCAAAATTCGATTCCCCACATGGGCAAAATTTTGTGGAGCCCATTTCTGGTGTCCCCTGCCAGCTGCATGTCATCTGATGACCTGTAGAACAGGATGATCTCACTATGCAGGCAACATGCAATAACAGCTCACTCACTAACTTTCTTATGTTCACAGACCTCACCAGCTGGCTGTCGGTGTTGGGCTACGACATCAAGAGCATGGCTCCCGATGTGTCCTACACTGGAATACTCCATCCAGAGCCCTCCACCACAGACTACCAACTTCTCCCAAGTTCCTCGGCATTTGAATGCACCTTTGACCGTGATATGCTGAACCTCCTTACCATCTCAACCGTTCCCAAATCCAAGATCACACCCCTCCAGAATCTGCCCAGTGAGAAACCAGCGCCTCTACTTGCCATATTTGGTGAGGGAGTAACCATCTCCATCGTTGGTGGCAAGGCTGTTATCAATGTGGCAGACATTGCTTCTGAATGGGCGCGGAAGCTTGCGACAGTGCTCCTGAACAAATCACAGATGGTAAACCTTCACTACACAATTCATTCAAAGGATGTTCATTACTTCATCAAGTCCAGTTACACCCAGGCGGAGGATGATCTTCGGACGCTGGGCATCACCACTGATCTCGTCACTCTTGATAATGGCATCAATATTTCTGTGCATAAGAATCAGAGAAGTCATGGCTTCGGACGAGGTCGAGATGAGATAGATGTTCGTATCCATGGCAATCACACTGTGATAAATATCCGCTACGGCACCAACATTGATCATGAGATGAACCGAATCTTGCACCATGCAAAGGAACGTGCTGTGGCTTCAGCCTGGCACACAGAGAAGTATTTGATACAGAACAGTCTACCCACTAGGTTTGAATGGGAGGATGAAGATGCCAAAGAGCTTCAAGCCAATGGCCATGTTAATGGATGGGAAGGAGAGTACATACGCTCTCCCCTGGACTATCCAGAGCTGTCAGATGACGCAAACAATATAAGATTTATCAAACAAGCCAGGTAGGACTGGAAAATTAGGTTTTAGTTGTGTTTAATTTCTGAAAAATGGCTGTTAGACCAAGTGAACAAAATGGCTGACAATGCTTCAGCAGGTCAAGGTCAAGCTATAAGGGGCAGAGAATGGCATCAGTGACAGTGGTGCTTCCTTTCAGGGAGGATGAAAGGTGTTTTAATTGGGTGGCTGCCACCCCCAACCCCATGCATACAGTGTGCTATGTTCTCTTATACTGTGGTTGGTGATTCAGATGACAAGTGAAACATTATGGGTGCTTTGTTTGTTTTGCCCAGTGCTTGTCTTTCTACCAACCCCCATTGGAAAGGGGGACATGAAGTGTGCTGTCCTTCCCCCCCGGACCTCCCCTCTCTCCCCAAAGGGGGGCCAGGACAGCACTGAGTGTTCTGTGATGGTGCTATATTAGGTGTACACACGATTATACTACCACAAATACAGAGTAAAGACAGCTTCTAGTCACAACAAAGCGGCCAGGTCTCGCCAGGCCAACCGTATTCTTGTTTGAAGACATTCATAGATATTTGTACAGATAGCTAAACCATAACTTGCTGTTTTGTTGGACTAAGAGAGTTGAGGTCAATTGTGTCGTGTTGACCTGCACTTGTGTCGCGTTGACCTGCAACTCTGGTCAAGATGACCATGCATTATGAACTTACAAGCACAATCTTATAGTGACTCATGGTGTTCCAATGACAGTTATTACAGACTGTATGCTAGTAGGCAGGGAGCGATGTAAGAAATTCTCGGTGATTCTAAATATTACCAAAATCATTCATAAGGGAAAAAAGTGCATCATTTCAGTGTTTTGTGAGTATCATTATGAGGGCTTTGTGTGTAACAGAGAATTTCTTCCACCTAGAAGCCCGATTGTGTTATACCAGGTGCTACAGAGACTTCACCATTCCTTGGTGTAACACAGACAGCCACAGCTACAAGGTGAAGGACCCTCGGTGTTTTCTAAACGATCACCTGCATCTTCTTGGAAAGTCTGGTCCTGGAAGGCGCTCAATGATATATGTTGTCATGGAGATGTTTTGCCCATATACAGTGTTAAGATTGTTACCAGTGAAGAAGTAATGTACTGCTATAGAGACAAACCAAATATTCAACATCTGCTGGATAGAATGACAACTGCATTCTGATTGTTGAATTTAACATTAGAAGGAATCATGTTTACTTAAATTTATTAAAATACAGATATTTCAGAATGTATTGAAATTTATACCTGAAGTATGTGTCTTGAAATAGTCTTGAAAGTAATTAAAAAAAATAACAAATTTTTAATTCATTTTAATGCTTTACAGTAATATGAGGGTATTTTAGTCTGATCTATCACCAGATGGTCTGTGAAGTGCAAAGATGTTTCACAGGAACAAGTGACGCCAACATGCCGCCAATGTTCGTACATATCCATCATGTCAGTCGGTGTGTAATTTCACTCGCCTATTTCACAGTTGGCTTGTATGATAAGCAGCTTTGTGAAATGTTGTACATTTGTAGACAAACTGGTATTGGCACCAACTGTGATCCAGTGCATGTACCTATCATTTCACTGACAACATTCATCTATGTGTTGGTAGATCAGAAGTATCAGGAACTGTTACCATGGTTACAGGTGTCCGTGAGATACGCCAATTTATCACATACTGTTGCATCTGACTGAATGTGAGATACTATATTTCTGATGCCGTCATTTATGAGATCATAAAATTATGGTCTTATCAGTGTGAAAGATATGACAGTACTTATCATTTAGATATTATAATTAGCATTGAAGAAATAAATTTACAAATGACTACCATGAAACATACTTGTTTGGGCTGGATGTTTTACATTTTTTATAACTTTACCTATCTTTCAAGCTTAAAAGACTCAGCTTAGGTTTCCATCATGCAAATTGCTTGTGCACTAATTGATGGAAACTAAATACAAAAAAAGATTAGGAAATAGTCTTACAGAATATAGTATGTTCAACCATGAAATCTGGTCTACCAACACTGAGGTTAACTTCATTATAAACTTGATATGCAATAACTAACTGCCGTTATAGTTTTAAAGTGGTCTATGCTGATTACAATCTTAGTTTTTAGTAAGTTTTAATTATAATTTTTTTCAACTGCATACAATTTGGGTTACCTAAATGTGCAATATGGTAATCTGTTGTGCTCACTTAACTCTAAATTCAAATTTTATGATATAAAGATGTTTATTGGTATTAATAGGCATATATTTTCTAAAACGAAGATTTGAGAGTAAAATGTTACTAAAAACAAATAGAAACAAATATATATTTAAAACAAATCCACTAACTTAATTTTTATCGTTGAGTGAGTATCCTACTTTATATGTTATAACAACTGCCAAGGGTTTCCTTTCAACAATTTTTACTGGTAGTGTGAGTTTACTCAAATCAGAAAGCTTCTTAAAAAAATAGAAACTTATTCGGTATTACTTTTCAGCATTTTGTGTGAAATGTTAGTCAGTATTATGCAGATATCATAATCAAAGGACGGATAATGCATTATATGATTGTTTCTATCAAGAGTGGAAGTTTCACAGATGTTGATTGAAATATGTACAATGTTCAAGTTTTAAATGTTTCATCAAGATTATGTTGATCATTTCATTAACTCATGCTCTTAGTTTATACAGTCCAGTTATAAAATAACACATTCATCAATTTCAAGTTTTGTTTCTGTCAGTGTGGCATTTGACATCAAAATATGGCATCCTTCCTTCAATTATGCAATGTCTTAAACCTGTTTGTGTTAATATCTCATTGATTCCTCGCTGCATAAATCTGTGTGTTCCTCTAGCGTATGTAGTGCTCTATGTGCCAAATGTCCATTTTGTTCAAGTCTAGGGTATAATCAGTTTGCATGACACGCCCCTGTTTCTATACCTCATACTTCACTCACTCACTCATCCAATCATCCACTTGAAGTCAGTGTAAGATTATGTAAATCAAAATACTATTTTGAAATCATGGCTATCTCCCTGCATCCATGCTGCTTGAAATTTGTGTTGGGGACTGAGTGAAGCTGATGTCGTTCATGTGTCAAGAAATTCCGCGGTGAGCACAGAGAGATGTCAGCTCATCTCGTCTTATCATGTATGTACAAATGCAATATTTAAGGCGAATGCAACATTATTCTGTTTTGTATTTTAAAGGAAATAAAAATGCATAACTATCGAATCATGAAAAACGAGTTTTTGGTTTTGTTCCAGCTGACAAACAATATGCAAGGAACATTGTGGAATGCTGGGTAGGATGAAACTGCTCTTGTGAAGGCAGAAGATCACATGGTGGTGATTATTTCACCTTTCTTGAGGCTGATGATATTCATTAGTATTACTAATGTGTGCACAAATAGTGAAGACCTTGGGCCAAGACTGCTATCTTTCAGAGAATAGTCATTATATCATTAGGGCGGTGGGATAGTCTAGTGGTTAAAGCGTTCGCTCATCACGCCGAAGGCCTGGGTTCTATTCCCCACATGGGTACATTGTGTGAAGCCCATTTCTGGTGTCCCCTGCCGTGATATTGCTGGAATATTGCTAAAAGCGGCGTAAAACCCAACTCACTCACTCATTATATCATTAGACACATTACCCATTGAAAAGGCCTGCAACATGTATTGGGTGAAGAATAATGAATAAGTTCCTGATCAGGGTCACGATGCACAAAGCATTCGTAACTTTACAACCTATCTTAACTTACCTTATACTTTATGCGCTTACGAATGACACTGATATATGAACGTTTGTTACAAACCTGTATGAACACCCAGCCTAGAATATATCTACACCAACCCATGTCACTGTCAGGGTAGGCTGCTCAGGCTTGAGCATTTGATTGTGCTATTGGAATACAGTGATTTGCATCAGAGAGATGTCATGATGACGATCACTGGATTGTCTGGTCCAGATTTGTCAGCGGTCTTATTGCAGGAACATTGCTGAATACAGCATCAGATGTCACTAATAACAAGGATGTGGTTTACTTTTACACTATTGAATGAATGCAATACTAAAGTACCTCTCAGAATATGAAAATTAACATTTGAAAAATCCCAATTTTGGACTGAAAGACAAATGTTTTTCCATTTTGGCTGCTGATGGTACTGTATCAAGACTTTGTTTAATGCCTTCAAAATTTCAAATGGTAACTATAGTGCGTTTGGCTCAAAAGCGGACCGATGAATTGCAATCTAACTCAAAAACTGATCAATATATAATACTCAATGAAACGCTGATCATAATGAAAACGTCAGACCAACTCTGTGATTTGTTTGGAGAATTTATGTCCTAAAATTAAAAAAGTTGTTTAACAAACTATCATTAAAATATTGACACAGTTCACTATTTGTTACAAGGGAGGAGTGCAGAGAAAGGGACAGCCAGGTGTTAGAGAAGCACGTGCACAAGTGCCGACAAAGTTATTGATTCATTTACCTGTGCTGTGCCGTCTCCATCCTTTCTCGCACACCCGGCTGTCCCTTTCTCTGCACTCCTCCCTCGTAACAAATAGTGAACTGTGTCGATATTTTAATGATACTTTGTTAAACAACTCCTTATTTTTAGGACATAAATTCTGCAAACACCTCTCAGAGTTGGTCTGACGTTTTCATTATGATCAGTGTTTCATTGAGTATTTTATGTTTATAAGTTTTCGAGTTAGATTGCAATTCATCGGTCCGCTTTTGAGCCAAACGGACTATAGCATTCATCTGCACCACAAACACAGCAGTTGCAAATGTTGAAGCATCCATAAAATATGATGTCATAGATCTGCACAGTACAACAACACATTCATATGACCATTTGGCACACAGAAGACATCACAAATAAACATTTCCCATCCTTCACTGGGGCATGGAGCCTCTCTGGAACACATGTCCATATATCATGCACAAAATAAAACATGCCAAACTTGTCTCATTCCAACTGCAGCTACATACTTAAAAAAATGTGTGTCTGAAAGAAAATGGCAGCATTAACCAGTAAACTCTTATGTTAACAAAGCATCCTAAACCAATTATTTGACTTCATGGAAGAAAGAAAAACCCATTTCTATTATTCTCTATGGTTCTTCCTGAGGTAGCAAATGCAAGTTTTTAGTAATTTATAATCTCGTAAACGTTGCCCATGTCATATGCATGGATGATGTGAATTCGGGTGTAACATTCTGTTCCAGATTGTCACACTTATATTTTGCTACTTGCTTTATTGTGAGCTGCTCAGTACTGGTTTCGAAGTGCCTGTCCACTGATCATTAGATGCCTTACAGCACTTGATAAAGACACTCAGATACAGTGCTTTGACAACAACTGACCAGTACTTGTGTTATCTCCAGAGGATGAGTGAGTGAGTTTAGTTTTACGCCGCTTTTAGCAATATTCCAGCAATATCACGGCGGGGGACACCAGAAATGGGCTTCACACTTTGTACCAATGTAGGGAATAGAACCCGGCCTTCGGCGTGAAGAGTGAACCCTTTAACCATTAGGCTACCCCCACCGCCCCTCTCCAGAGTATGAAACGCCATGAGGGGATATGAACAATGTGTATTGCAGATACTACTTTCCATCCCAAAGCACGAGCATGATAAAGTCAGATTCATGTCTGTAAAGAGAGTAACACCACTGGCAGAGCTATTTCACATGAGAGAGAGAGAGAGAGAGAGAAAAGATTTAGAATCAATTAAGTTTCTATTTGTATTTGGTACACTAATAGAGCACAATGAGCCTGTTATTTAGAGGAAGAAGTCCACTCGGTTTATTGTACATTAGAGACAGTATGACATGTGACACAAAATATTAAAGCACTATTAATTTCAAAATTAGACTTGCTTAGCCTATCATTTTCAGTATGTAAGGGTTCTGCAGTTTTGAAAATATGGTTCAGGAACTGTGAAACAGACTCATTCCTTAAAGGTCACATGCAACGTAAAACACAACTTTGCAGATTCTGATACCTTTCGGTATCGACTTACCGAAACAAATCATCAAAAATGCAAATTCAACTTATAAAGTTCAAAAATAACATGAAAAAAACGCGCGAAATCGGAGTTCAAACGATTCACTAATTCACTAAAACTGGTTTCAACAGCTGGGCTGCGCTCATAGCACGTGCGCAGTGAAATAGGTTCACGCAGCTTGGAAGTGGGCTGTCCGGTGAATACTCGGTGAAGGCTTTGGTGTGAGCTATTTTCCTAATGTTTTGTTGATATCTCACAGGCACAAGCTTTTTATATGTTATGACAGTAAATAAACTGTTTATATAATTTCATTTGTCTATTTCACCACACGTTCTTCTTACCGAGTCACTTTCTCAGTTCGATACTTAAAAGCAATGTCATTACATAGCGTTGACAGAATTTCTAACTGTGATATAGATATGTCGTTGTCACAGACAAAACTCAATGTCTTGTTTTATTGACACCTGTGTGTCTGCCTGCCTGTCTGCCTGTCTGCTAATGACAATATTCAATACACAACTGCGATCACTGACCACATACAATTTGAACTTAACACCAATCAGGCTATACACCATAAACAAAACGCATTGATTTATGGCCCGATTTCGGTCTCTGTCACATTATGTAATTACACAGACAGACAGGCACATGACATGTTATGATGTCTGTTGATTGCAAAATGTTATACACAAAAAATGAGCATGTATTTACAAAACCGAACATCTCTATATATACACACACAATGAGCCGTGAGGGCATCTGCAAATGAACCAGCCGTTACACTTGAGTGCACACCCACCAGCTCTGACTGGGTTCGGTATCCCGGCTGCTTCGTTTCTTGGGAAGTAAAACCAAGTACACAATATTGCACTTTTGATTTGCGATTGTACGCTTATAATTTTGTTTATATGTTTTTTCATAACCAGCAATGTATATTATATGTCATGAATAAATGATAATTGTGTTTTAATTATGTTTGATTTTTTGGTTGCATGTGACCTTTAAGACAGAGAGCTGTTTCAGTGTATTTTACACATCTTCCATCAAAAGAAATGTAATTTTTCAATAAACATGAAAATACCAATACAATTTTAATTTCTTCAAGTGTTCCATTTGATCGTAACAACATAACTCAGACAGATTTTGCATTTAATCAGTGATTCTTCCTGTTTTTCAGATGACATTGATTCAGTGAATATTTGTTGTTAGGATTACAGCATGCAACAAGTCAATCACTCTCCATGGCACAACATTTATCCTAAGTCTGATTTAAAGAAAATACTGTTCTAAAAACTAAAATTTATTTAAAAAAATATATTCATTTTTTTCACCACCGCCAACAAAGATTCTTCTTGGGCATGTACGCCCCCTCACCCCATGCCCACACACAGATCGAAAGGATGCTTGCCAATGAAGAAACAAAATTTCAGTCTGCTTTCTAAAAGAAGCACCAAATACATTCACTATTGAGACAGTACAGATGGTTCCCAAAGACACAGTATGTATTCATTACACAAACCAATGAGACGGAGGCTTCCTTGACTTATGGCATGGATTTTCATTAGTCAAGTGTTACGCACCAGGTACATGACTTAATCAGATTGATAGGGTATTTTGTGGGTCAGGCTATTCAAGAACAAAACCCCCGAGGCATTGTAGAGGGGCTGAAAACTGTCTTCATTGAAGGACGTGTTCATTGCAGAAAGGATATTTTGCATTAAGGTCACTCATATTAATTAACAAATAATAACACAAGTAAATACACTTGTCTTCCCAGAGTTGGCGTATAATTACAATCACGTGCTACACAGAAGTCTTGGACAGTTTGCTTAAGCTGACCTCACACAAACTGATCTGCTCAAAATCTGGTCTCACGTCTACAAGCCATGGTTGGAGTCCGAAGCTACACCAGGACAGACAGAGTATGGTTGGAGTCTGATGTTACACCAGGACTGACAGGGTATGGTTGGAGTATGATGCTACACCAGGACTGACAGAGTATGGTTGGAATCCGATGCTACACCAGGACTGACAGAGTATGGTTGGAGTCTGATGCTACACCAGGACAGACAGAGTATGGTTGGAGTCTGATGCTACACCAGGACTGACAGAGTATGGTTGGAGTCTGATGCTACACCAGGACAGACAGTCTGATGCTACACCAGGTTGGAGTCTGATGCTACACCAGGACAGACAGAGTATGGTTGGAGTCTGAAGCTACACCAGGACAGACAGAGTATGGTTGGAGTCTGATGCTACACCAGGACAGACAGGGTATGGTTGGAGTCTGATGCTACACCAGGACAGACAGAGTATGGTTGGAGTCTGATGCTACACCAGGACAGACAGAGTATGGTTGGAGTCTGATGCTACACCAGGACAGACAGAGTATGGTTGGAGTCTGACACCAGGACAGACAGAGTATGGTTGGAGTCTGATGCTACACCAGGACTGACAGAGTATGGTTGGAGTCTGATGCTACACCAGGACAGACAGAGTATGGTTGGAGTCTGATGCTACACCAGGACTGACAGAGTATGGTTGGAGTCTGATGCTACACCAGGACTGACAGAGTATGGTTGGAGTCTGATGCTACACCAGGACAGACAGACTGATGCTACACCAGGACAGACAGAGTATGGTTGGAGTCTGATGCTACACCAGGACTGACAGGGTATGGTTGGAGTATGATGCTACACCAGGACTGACAGAGTATGGTTGGAATCTGATGCTACACCAGGACTGACAGAGTATGGTTGGAGTCTGATGCTACACCAGGACAGACAGAGTATGGTTGGAGTCTGACACCAGGACAGACAGAGTATGGTTGGAGTCTGATGCTACACCAGGACTGACAGAGTATGGTTGGAGTCTGATGCTACACCAGGACAGACAGAGTATGGTTGGAGTCTGATGCTACACCAGGACTGACAGAGTATGGTTGGAGTCTGATGCTACACCAGGACAGACAGAGTATGGTTGGAGTCTGATGCTACACCAGGACAGACAGTCTGATGCTACACCAGGACTGACAGAGTATGGTTGGAGTCTGATGCTACACCAGGACTGACAGAGTATGGTTGGAGTCTGATGCTACACCAGGACTGACAGAGTATGGTTGGAGTATGATGCTACACCAGGACTGACAGAGTATGGTTGATGTACACCAGGACTGACAGCTACACCAGGACAGACAGAGTATGGTTGGAGTCTGATGCTACACCAGGACAGACAGAGTATGGTTGGAGTCTGATGCTACACCAGGACTGACAGAGTATGGTTGGAGTCTGATGCTACACCAGGACAGACCAGGACAGACAGGAGACAGAGTATGGTTGGAGTCTGATGCTACACCAGGACAGACAGGGTATGGTTGGAGTCTGATGCTACACCAGGACAGACAGAGTATGGTTGGAGTCTGATGCTACACCAGGACAGACAGAGTATGGTTGGAGTCTGATGCTACACCAGGACAGACAGAGTATGGTTGGAGTCTGATGCTACACCAGGACAGACAGGGTATGGTTGGAGTCTGATGCTACACCAGGACAGACAGAGTATGGTTGGAGTCTGATGCTACACCAGGACAGACAGAGTATGGTTGGAGTCTGATGCTACACCAGGACAGACAGAGTATGGTTGGAGTCTGATGCTACACCAGGACAGACAGAGTATGGTTGGAGTCTGATGCTACACCAGGGACAGACAGAGTATGGTTGGAGTCTGATGCTACACCAGGACAGACAGAGTATGGTTGGAGTCTGATGCTACACCAGGACAGACAGAGTATGGTTGGAGTCTGATGCTACACCAGGACTGACAGAGTATGGTTGGAGTCTGATGCTACACAGGACAGACAGAGTATGGTTGGAGTCTGATGCTACACCAGGACAGACAGAGTATGGTTGGAGTCTGATGCTACACCAGGACAGACAGAGTATGGTTGGAGTCTGATGCTACACCAGGACAGACAGAGTATGGTTGGAGTCTGATGCTACACCAGGACAGACAGAGGTATGGTTGGAGTCTGATGCTACACCAGGACAGACAGAGTATGGTTGGAGTCTGATGCTACACCAGGACAGACAGAGTATGGTTGGAGTCTGATGCTACACCAGGACTGACAGAGTATGGTTGGAGTCTGATGCTACACCAGGACAGACAGAGTATGGTTGGAGTCTGATGCTACACCAGGACAGACAGAGTATGGTTGGAGTCTGATGCTACACCAGGACAGACAGGAGTATGGTGCTACACCAGGACAGACAGAGTATGGTTGGAGTCTGATGCTACACCAGGACAGACAGAGTATGGTTGGAGTCTGATGCTACACCAGGACAGACAGAGTATGGTTGGAGTCTGATGCTACACCAGGACAGACAGAGTATGGTTGGAGTCTGATGCTACACCAGGACAGACAGAGTATGGTTGGAGTCTGATGCTACACCAGGACAGACAGAGTATGGTTGGAGTCTGATGCTACACCAGGACAGACAGAGTATGGTTGGAGTCTGATGCTACACCAGGACAGACAGAGTATGGTTGGAGTCTGATGCTACATTAGGACAGACAGAGTATGGTTGGAGTCTGATGCTACACCAGGACAGACAGAGTATGGTTGGAGTCTGATGCTACACCAGGACAGACAGAGTATGGTTGGAGTCTGATGCTACACCAGGACAGACAGAGTATGGTCCGAGTCTGATGCTATGCCAGGACGGCCAGATCATGGCTGGAATATGATGCAACACCAGGACAGCCATGGCATCCTCCCAATATCCCAGGCTGCAAAACATGCATTAATAATAACATGCGAGTAGATTTAATTATTTATTTCAGGAATAGTACATGCCAAGTCACAATTGATTACAATAACAACTGGATTCAATAACGAGCACCATTAGAATTATTTGCAGTGTGGTACAAAATTACTTCTTTCTTGCCTGTCAATAATACATGTTTGATAACATATATGTATTCTTTGATACGGAGAATGAAACAAAGACTAGCACTACATAGAGTAAAACATCTTAACTCAGCACCGGCATTAGGTAATATCCAGTCACTCACAATGTCAGCACAAGTGAATGCTTCAAGCACTTGGTTATTTCGCTTCCCCTTCAACAGATTAACATAACTAGAACAATAAGCATTACCTGCACAATCTGTCAGTGAGATATAACTACGTATTAATGCATCCATCAGCTTACCACTTCCAACAAAACAGTGTGGAACTAAATCACAACAAACTAAACTATTTTTCTGTTGAATTATATTTTATGAATTTAGATATGACCTAAAAGATGGAAGACTTGTGATTGTTGGTAATACAACCATTTCAAACCATATCCAAATCCATCTGAGGTTATTATTTCTCACTAACAATTTGCATACAAAACCCCAAGATAACATCCAAGGGATCAGGCTGACATCCCAAAACACAAGAACCCATGAAGTTTAACAAGTCACTCAGACAATACAGACTCCATACTGACTAGTTTGTCCCTTAACGCCAAGGGTCAGCCAGGGTAACAAAAACATCTGTTTCTGTGATTAGAGAGGGTTCGAACTTTCACTTTCACTTGACCAGAGAGGCAATCATCTTTGATCCAGATTAGCATAAGATAACACAAAAGCTGCCAAAGAATCAAATCACACTCCCAAGCCAGAGAAATTCTGTGGAATGTTACTGAACAGCAATAGAAAGAACAAAAGATAATAAAATCATTCTCTAATAAATCTAAGGTACCGGTAGCATTGTATCTGGTGTCATTCCAGATAGTCATTAGTCAATGGATTCAATGATGTGTGGAATTAAAGCAACTATTTCTCCAACTTCAGATCATCTTCAGGAAGTTAACTGACTATAGAAGTCTAGTTGATACAGTTGATAAACTCCCTAGCCTCAGGAACATGAACTAATGGGGCCAATGCAGATAAATCAAATACATGTACTGCCGCAATATACCTTTACCCCAAAATATTTCACTTGAGTGAGTGATTTGCTTTTAGTAATTATTCCAGCAATATTGCGGTGGGGGACACCAGAAACAAGCTTCATTGTACCCATGCAGGGAATCAAACCCAGCGTGACAAGTGAACGCTTTAACCACTAGGCTACTCGCCCACCCCATATTTCACTTGACAAGTAGGTGGCAGTGTTATAAATTAAGCAATACCTGAGGCTTTCTGCTATATCCTTCGGTAGTAATAGATTTATTAAAACTTTTGATTTTCAACAAGTGTATTACACTGAACTCCTGACTACATTTTTAGTTATAAAATATATACGGCAGTGCTTCACTTTTCAGACTCTCCTTCCAACCTGAAAAAAGGAAAGGTGCTTATTTAACCTGACAGGGCATTTGGTCGCCCTTCAGACCAGTGAGGATGTTTCTTGCTGTGAGCTCAGACATGCCAGCCCGAGACTTGTCAGTGGCACTGCCAATGTGTGGCAGCACAGTACAGTTGTCCAGAGAAAGAAGTGGGCTGTTGGTTGGCAACGGTTCTGGAACGGTCACATCAAGTCCAGCTGCTAAAATCGTGCGCGACTTCAGAGCTTCGTAGAGATCCTCCTGGTTTACCACTCCGCCACGACTTGTGTTGATGAATATTGCATTCTTCCTCATCTTCGAAAAGGCTGATTTGTTAAACATACCCTTCGTTTCTGGGGTAAGTGCACAACAGGCAATGATATAGTCCGATCGTGAAAG
Source organism: Haliotis rubra (assembly GCF_003918875.1). Taxonomy (NCBI): domain Eukaryota; kingdom Metazoa; phylum Mollusca; class Gastropoda; order Lepetellida; family Haliotidae; genus Haliotis; species Haliotis rubra. Next base: position 2,402,570 of record NW_025766980.1, on the reverse strand, counting down.
AACTTCATCAATGGAAGCTAACTCTGCCCCAACCTCACCTTCGGCAGGGTTTCGGATTGCATCAGAATACAGGATTTTTTCAACTCCAAACGGTACTAGACGTTTTGCCACAGCGAACCCTATCCTCCCGAAGCCAACAATACCAACAGTAGCGCCATCTAGGCCCGGCCCACACAGCCACAGCGGTTTCCAGGTACCCCACGTACCGTTCTCCACAGCACGGATGCCTGTAACACACACCACATGACGTGTGGCTACATGATTGGGTCTCAATTCTCAAGAAGGGCAATAATTCTCAAAACTCTGTTGGAACATATTAATGATGTCTGTTACTTATGTACAGAAAAACGGATTGTCAAAAGGTGGAATAGGTTGATGAGGATACAGAACTTGCTGTTACATGTAACGAGGATATTTTTAGATTGCGAGAACCATAGGAATGGATCCAGGGGGTAGTGTAGGCTTACTGGAAGATAAATAGGTTGCCTGTATCAATACCTCTTTCTTGTGGTGATACTACCACTGATTTTCTCTTACCTTCTCTGAGTCTCCTGGAAGCGGCCAGCAGCAGAGTGACAGTCAGTTCCGCAGTGGCGTTGGTCAGGACACCTGCAGTGAAGCCCACCGAGATGTTCCTCTTCCTACACGCATCTACATCAACATGATCGTAGCCCACAGACATCGTGGCCACCACCTTCAGCTGAGGGCCTGCATACCAACAGATTTAAAATGACATCTTCACAGACAATCTGGCCAAACTGAAGAAATTAGCTTGTAATTCTTGTTTTTAAAAAATATCTTAAATATATTATAAGTCTGAAACACACATAATGATTACTATTTTTTAATGTCATCAATTACATTTTGGAAGAAGAAGGATACAAAATACATTCTATTATTTAAACTTAGATTAGATAACTTGTTGCTGTGAGACCATGTTTAATATTTTTATTGAACAGAAATAAGACATTGCATTTGGAGCAATATTCATTCATTAATTAAGAAACTAAACAAAAGTGACTGTCACAATTTTCCAGACAGCACCACAGTATTGAGGTGAATATTTCTACAAAAATAGTTTTTGCTATCTTTAGGAAGTAGCTGTAAAATATTTCTAATATACCAAAACTGCAGGCAACAAATCCTTTCCACAAAAGAAAACTTTGTTTTTCTTTGTTGATACAATGTTGAATATTGATTCAGTGACTGTGTCTCTCAATGTTCATAATGGGCATACAAATTGTTACTTAGTATGAACTGTTTAACATACTAACTGCTGATGAATATCATGCAATATCATAGTTCTATTCCCAGGCAGATGTTTGGTAGGTGTTCAAGTCCCTTTCTTTCAAACTTGCATTCATTTATTCAATAAGAACAAAAAACAACAAACTCCTTTTCCTGCTAATGTAGAGTCTGTTGTAGGATTCTACCAATATTGTAAATATATGTTCATGAATTACTATCACACAGTGAAAAGGACGAAATATCATGCCCCACCGGTGGCATCCATAACAAACACATGCAAAGGCAAGGCAATCAGAAAAATCTCATTTGGTATATGAATGAATGACATAATCCACATACCTATGTTGTGGTAGACCCACTAAGATCATCTGGTTGCATTTCTCATGGCTTAATTTATGGGGCACATAAGTGTTAACAGATCTGAAATAATGTCTTGTTCCTATAGAAAGTAACACAGAGCCCAACTGGCCTATGGCTAACTGAGTCTCCATGTGTACCTGCAGCATCCAACACTTCATCGTCAATCTTCTCGGTCAGGAGACAGAACAGAGCATCTTTGCCTGCAACCTGCTTCAGTAACTCGGCACGAGGTACAGGATCATCCTTGTTCCACTGAGTGACATCACATGACTCTCCCAGAAGCCTTGGGCCAACCTCCGGCACACGTCGGGTAACGTAAACCTGGAGGACAAAACAAGAAAAGTATTATTTTTTCAACGGAGTTCCAGACCCGGTGCATATTAGAGGCCCAGGGCTCTTGCGTTTACTAGGTCTAATTGCTGTAATTGTTAGTGAGCTGCTTTACCCCCGGCGACTATTAGGGGCCCAGTGCTTATTAAATACTCAGCGCTTATTAGAGGAAATGTGGTAAGTGTTGTTTTTCACTGATGACTTTTGATACAATCACAATTATAAATGTGATTAGTCATTACATTGGCAAGCATACAGTTTACATTTATTAAACAAAAAGTAACAAAATGAGTTATCACATGGGTCATCACAATAACACACTGAATCTCTAATACTGATTGGTAAACACTGCATCCACCCAGTCCTCACTGTTCAGTGTCACAAGCATGGGATACTTGGGCACATCACAAATGTAAATACACCTTATTGGGTGGAGGTGGGGTTGGTGTGTCATGAAAATAAACACACACTAAGTTTGTGGGTCATGAGCATACATACTTCTTATTCTGGATCATGAATATATTTTGGGGGAGGGGGCCCATTTTAGAGATTCTGACAAATTAAAAACAAAATATTGTGGAGGTAACCGATGTATCACTCAGCACATTGATCCCTTCCCATGCAACTGCTTA